>NC_081437.1:18168450-18533450 GCF_949786415.1 Peromyscus eremicus | reverse complement strand
TAATTGCAGTTTTATTTAAAATTTTTGTTATATATATTTGTGTGTGTGTGTGTGTGTGTCTGTGTGACAGTGCATGTGTGGCAGTCCGAGGACAACTTGTGGATGGAGTTAGTTCTCTCCTTTCATCATGTTGTATCCTGGGAAGTGAACTCAGCTCATCAGACTTGATAGTAGACACCTTTACCAGCTAAAGATGGTAGATATCTTACCAGCCCACATTTTTTTTTAATGTATAAATTTGTCATTTTGAACACAAAATTGTCAAGAATTTTGATGTCTGCCACAAAAATACTTTTTATATGTTATCCTATGTGGAGTCTATTGGTAGGTGTGCTTCTATAAAGTTCATTTTACATTTTTAAAAATCCTGAGTTTCCCATTTAATTATTCATGATTAACAAATTGTCCTCCTGATCTTTGTAGTGAAATTTCCCCCCAACATAGTCAATATCCATGTGAAGCATCCTCCTGAGGCTTCTGTCCAGATACACCAGGTTTCCAGAATTGACGGCCCAACGGGCCAGAAGGTGAAAGAAGCTCAACCAGGCCAACCGCAAGTCTCGTACCAAGGGCACCCCGTCCAGAAGACCCAGACAGTACATTCCACGTACTCCCACCAACAGGTCATTCCACACGTGTATCCCGTGGCCGCTAAGACACAGCTTGGCCGATGCTTCCAGGAAACCATTGGGTCCCAGGTGAGCAGTGTGGTTCAGGCCATCTTGCTAAGGTTTTCTAGGTGAGACATCGCCCTGTTGAGAAGCCAGATGTGGTACTTTCTATAGGAGAGACTGGTAAGCTATGGTGAATTTACGAATAAAAGTTTTATTGAAACCCAGTCCTGCTCATTCATTTACTTTTTCATCTATGCCAGCCTTCTGCAGGGACAGCAGAACAAAGTATATTCAGTGAGATCATGTGGTCTGCAAAACCTGTTTAATTTGTGGCCCTTTACAGAAAAAAAGTCTTGCTGGCACATGATATATAGAATAACTTTTAAGTAGTGAACTTCTGGAAGTGTTGCTGGAATTTCATGGTCACTTATTTATACTTTTTTTTTTTTGTTGTTGTTGTTGTTGTTGTGATGATCTGTGTGCAAAACATGCCAGACATGAGATGTAGTAGAGGAGCTACCGTATCCAAAGATGTTTGTAAATGCTTTTGTAGGGTTTTGATAATTTAGATGTTAGTAAGCGGAGTTGAATTTTGAATCTCCTGTGTAATAATAATTAATATCATCTTTTGTTTTCTTTTAATTTGCAATTAGGATAGCCATGAATAAATTATTTAATGTGAATTTTTAATGTCATTGGAGTTATTGTAACTTTAGCCTATATCATAAAGTGAAAGACCTTTCCCTTTCAAATTCCTCCATTGAATCTGTGTATTGAAGGCAGCCTAAATTTTTAATTGAAGTGCATTTTAATTAAAATATAATTACATTATCTTCCCTCTTCCCATTCCTCCACCCAATTCCTACTATGTACTCTCTTGCTCCCTTTCAAAATCATGGGCCTTTGGTTTCTCTTCCCCAACCACTTGGTTCTGCTGCTTTGGGCGACTTAGTAATGATGTACTTTTTCCTGTGATCCTCTACCTGCCTTTTGGTTATATGAAGCATGATCCCAATTGTCTTATTAACAAAAAAACTCAGAGTCAGGTATACAGTGAAAGCTGAAAGATCAGAGAAGCAGAGCAGTAGCTAGCTGGGGTTAAAGGTGTGTGCCACCACTGCTTGGCTCTGTTTTTCCCTTAGACTGGTTCAATCTCATGGAGCCCAGGGTAACCTTGAACTCCTGATCTTCCTGCTTCCTCCTCCCAAGTATTGGGATTAAAGGTGTGTGCCACTACTGCCTGGCCTCCATGGTTAACTAGTGGCCAGCTCTACCCTCTGATCTCTAGGCAAAACTTTATTTGTGAGAACACCAACAAGATATCATACAACAGTTATGGTTTAAATAACCTTCAGATAGAGTAGGAAGATGTCTTCTTCATTCCAAAAATAGTGTGTGGGAAGGTGGGGAGCTAAGGAGAAAAGGAGAAATGCTTTAGGCTTGTAGAACCAATTGTTAATTGCTTAAGAAACTTTCACCCCACCCCCAACCTTTAGATACTAAGTCATGTAGGATTATCATCACCCTTCCAGAAGAGCCAAAAGTCAGTTTGTGGATCTGAATGGAGTTGCAGCGTGCAGAATGGAAAGGCATCATGGGGAATTAACAGACCTTGCTTAGAGCCAGGGACCCAGCACTTGGTGGCAGAGAACCAACTTCCTTATCTGCAAACTGGAGGCGGCAAGAATATAGTGCTTATGAGTTATGTTGAGATTAAACAGGATAATTAATGTGAACCACATTTTGTAAATGTCACAGAACTATGAAAATATTAGCTTAGAGGATACTGATAGCGTCAAACTTTTGAAAGTAGCCAGAATTCCTGATTGCTTATGTTTAAGTCATGTAGCTTCTCAAAGACAAGGGAAAACCCTCAGTCTTCCAAACATAACATTTATCTGCCCATGGATACCTGAACTACCTCCTTCTGGGCGTGTGATAGCTAATCCTGATTGTCTTTGATTCGACTGAAAGTTGCATATGACATTAATATAGCACTATTCCAGGTGTGTTTTTGAGGGCTCTGGCATAACCAATGGTTTAATCCGTGGATAGGTTAAAATCTGAATAGAATATTGGGAGTTGGTGGAACTGTGGAAAACGCTACATGGTTGGAAGAAGTAGGTCACCAGGTTGGTGACCATAAGGTGCCCCCTCACCATAGGTCGAGAAGCATGGAACTAACCTACCATCTACTGCAAGCTCTGCAGCCACGAGCCAAAACGCATCTGTCTTTTCAGAAGGTGTTTTCTTAGGCGTCTTGCCACGGTGACAACACAGATGACTTTAAGGGGGCCCTGGAAATAACATCCATTTCTCCACTCAATTCCAGTATTAGCAAGTGCTTTGGAGAGATGGACTATCCTCCATTGAAATTTATCTCTGAAGTAAAGGGCACAGATAGATAGGAGCCTTGTGGCTGAAGATAGATTTTATACACGTCATAGTTTTGCCCCAGATGAGGCTTGGAGACGGAAGGTGAATTTGGTGCCATGTGCACTGTTTGGTCATTCCTGCTTAGGTTGGTCATGGAGAAAGGAAAAGCAGATCCTTTTAAAACTGTGTGCCCAGTACCTTTCTCCCCAGTGTCCAAGTTGGAACACAGATGATAAAAAGGGTTTTAAAAGTGAAACATAACAAAGTTGTTATTCTCCTGTAATATCGGGCAGATGATGCTAACTAGAAAAGATGAAAACAAATTACTTAGAAGCCTGAACTGGACTATTCAATTGAAGTGAATGGAGTGATTGATGGAGTTACCTAAATAATCCAAGCCCAGTGGAATACTCTTGCCTTATCTGGATCCTGTTCTGCCTTTCGGCTGAATGGTCCAGACAGTGATCTCAATTCTTAATTCATTTTGCATGTGTAGTCACCGACACACAGCTTCAAAATAAAATCTATTTCATCAGACATTCCTAGCATGTATTTGTCTTCCTGCTTGTGAGAAATTCTGTTGGAAAGTGAAGATTGTCTAATTAACCAGTGCAGTTCAGATGAGCCAGACAATTACTGGAAAATAATTGATAGTGTGTAGGTGAGTCCTGCTAAGATGTTGGAGACATAGACACAGACAGGTGTCTGTGGATTTTAAAGGAATGGGGTCAGGGAGACAAACCAACCCTGCATCACTTTCCCCCTTGATCTTTGGGTATGCTCAGCAGTTGCAGCTATTGAGACTTAACATGTGTGGATATCAATAAGCACTTAGGTTTGTATGTTGCTATAAGAGGTCATATACCAGATGACCATGTCAGAAATAGTTCATATTTCGGTGGCACATTCTAGTGACGAGGTCATAAACTCAACATGCACTGCAAGTGTAGTTAAGCCCCTGGAAGTTTCCTAGTGTACAATTTCAGATCTATCTAAGTGATGGATAAAAATGAGCAATTGATTATGAAGCAGGGCTTACAGAGCAAAAGGATAAGGGATTCAACAGAGAGGAGAGATTTTAAGAGATAGTTGAGGAAAAGAGTCTAAGGAGGCCAGGGAAGCAAATGGCCTGGGATGCCTGACAGAATTTTGTATACATATTTTTTTTTTTTCCAGAGCTGAGGACCGAACCCAGGGCCTTGCGCTTGCTAGGCAAGCACTCTACCACTGAGCTATATCCCCAACTCCAAGAATTTGGTATACATATTTTTAAAGATCTTAAAACTGGGGCATCGTGCAATGTAAATGGCTGGTGGTAAGGTCAACATGCCTTGAAGCCCCTTACCAAGAACCAAGGTCAGCATTGTTAAGGGTGACACAACCACATGGGACATGTGTGTTCTTCCAAAAATGTCCAACCTGGACCTCATTAAACCTTCACAGCTAAACTTCAGAGTGTAGGGAATACGGAGGATAATAGAAAAGCAAAAATTATCACATAGGGACAGAAAAAAATTGCCTTTTTAATAAACATACCATGAAAAAAAAGTAGACTGATTTTTCTAGAAAGAGGCACAGAAGACATACAGTGGATGGGGGCTAAATTACTTTTCTTTTAAATTTTAACTTATTTTAGTGTGCATGGTGGGAAGAGAAGAAGGGCACACACATGCCACAACATGTGTGGAGGCCAGATGATAACTTGGAGGAGCTAGGTCTCTCTTTCCACCATGTGGGTTCCAGGGGTCTAACCCAAGGTGTCAGGCCTGGTTGCAAGGGCCCTTCCCCACTGAGCCATCTTGATGGACCAAAATTGGGGTTAAAAAAAAAAGCCAGATGTAACATGTGTCAGAAACAAATGGAAAAATTGAACTGGCTATTGGATGTTACTTTAGAATTATTACTTATCCAGGTGTGATGGTAGTGATGGGTTTATGCAGGAGAGTGTTCTTATTCTTGTGAGTTGAGTGATGAAAGTTGTAAGAGTGAAGTATCATAGTGTCTAGAGTTGTCTCTCATAATGCATTCCATACACAGATGTGGAGAGATGTCAGCAGCTTTTGACTCTGGGAATTCAGCATACAGATTATCATCATGTCAGTCTTTGAGTGGCCCAGCATGTTTGAAAATTTCTTATGAGAGGAAAGGGGAACTACTAAAATTTTCCTGGACCTATAAATAAAATAATGTACTTGAACTTGAAAACTGAACTTGAAAAATACGACTTTAATGCATTGAATAAAACTTTAGAAAAGGATATTTGCCAGTTTTATCTTTGATCGGTGCTGGTTATGAGGCTTCCAAACATAAGAATTTGAACTTGTATAAAATGTGACATGCTCAAGGGTCAGCAAAAGAAGAGTTGAAGATAAAGATAAGTAGTGTAGGGAATGGATCATCACGATTTGGTTGTAGAATGTTGTGGAGAAAATGAGTGTGGTGTGCTGAACTTTTGTGAGCTTTTTTACTTTGAAGCTAGGCCAATGCTCATTGTCATCCAGTAGCTGACCCATGGGAGGAAGGACGTGAAGGAAGGTAGCTGGCTGGATCTTTAAGGATAAATCCTACCTTGATTGGTATTCAAAATGATGTATTCTTAACTATGGGTCAAAGCATGGGGATTTATCAGTGGAATGTGAGGGGATTAATGGAGACAGTTCAGTAATCAGTGAATAGATCTCCGAGTAGTATATTCATGACAGTGGAGGACATTTTTTAAAGATGCTGTCATAAAGAGGAGAGAGGCATAAATAACACTGACATTGGAAATTCTGTAATGATTTTCACCTTTGTAGAGAGTGCCAAGATGGAAGGGGGGAAATCTAGTCTTTTTTGTTTTGTTTTTACTTTTGTAGAAAGTGTTGTTTTGGCCATCCCATCACCAGAGTAGGTCAGTTCGGGCTGTATCTTGACCATTGCCAGCAGTCTGTTGTGGGGGTATCTTTGTGGATTTCTGTGGGCCTCTCTAGCACTTTGCTTCTTCCTATTCTCATGTGGTCTTCATTTACCATGGTCTCCTATTCCTTGTTCTCCCTCTCTGTTGTTGATCCAGCTGGGATCTCCCGCTCCCCCAAGCTCTCTTTCCCTCGACCCTCGCCCTTCATTACCCCCACTCATGTCCAGGCTGTTCATGTAGATCTCTTCCATTTCTCCGTCATTGGGCGATCCCCGTGTCTTTCTTGGGGTCCTGTTTTCCAGGTAGCCTCCCTGGTGATGTAAGAAACAAAAGATACAAAAAATGTAAGCCATCATAATAAAATATCTTGTGCTTAAAAAAAAAAAAAGAACGTTATTTTGTAGAAAGTGGTCTCAAATATTTTCTTATATTAGGATCAGTAGGCATCACAGAAATCATTAAAGAGTAGAAATAGAGAAGAAGTAAGGTGGCTTCGAGGGTAGACTTTCTAAAGTAATTGGCAAGTCATAGCCTTGACTAACTTAAGCTTAAGTCTGTGTTACTTTTAGTAAATTGAGCACTCCTTATATATTTGAAAACATTTGCAAGTTTGTTCACTGTGTGGCTAAATTAGAATCTCAGCTTCAGCAATTACAATTACCAACTCTCTGCAGGGAAGCTTGTTTGTCTGAGTTTGAAACTTGAACACTTCCATCCCAGTTTTCCTCTCTGAGGAGAGGCCCGGTTTCAGAAAGTCCCTGTCGGGTCTATGACTGCACCATGGGGATGTTAAATCTACACACCCTTCTCATTGTGTAGGGTGACTTTTGTTTCAAATTGGTTCCTTTAAGAGTGGCCTAAATTCGAGTCTTACATGGCATCTGCAATTGGGATTGTTTGAATTGGGTTTAACTGACTGCCCAGTTGTTGAAAACAAGCCTTTTACCGAGACCCAGTGATGCCAGATTGTTTGAAAAGGCCTCGATTGTCAAGTGTTTAGAATCACAACAATAGAGTTCAGGGTCCAGCTTCCTTGCTGGCCCTGACATTGCCAGGTTACACAATCATGCGATCATGGTCTCTTTGTTGAATGCGGTAACATGGACTGTAATTAGACACAGGCGTCACAGAGAAGGCTAAGCAAAATGTCTCAAGACCTTCCCATTGCAAATGCTGAAAGAGCAGAAAATTCCACATATAAACACCCAGATTAACTACGAAGTGCAGAAATACTGGAAAACCCGAAGTAGATATAAACAGAACATTTTTATAGCTCGCTAACAGAGATAAAGAGGACACATTCATAGGACTGCAAGCCATGGAGAGTTAAAGAAATGAACACAGTGGATCTTGTAAAAAAAACTTCCATAAAGATTAAAAAAAAATCATAAGCCACAAACTTGAAGATGAAGGTGTCTAGGATACATTCTACTAAAGAAAAGAACTCTCTGGCAATTGTAAAGAAAAGGAGTGAGTAGTACATGCTGTGAAACGCTCAAGTCATTGGAAAAAAAAAAAACTTTGTTTCCATTAAATTTCCATCATATAAATAATAAGTCCTAAGGCAAAAATTGAGTTTAAGTGACATGAGAACTGTCTCTTAGAGGTGCCAGATGCCATTGCAGTGGTTCTCACTGGGCAGGACGAATGGAAACAGAATAGACCAATGGAGGAAAAACAGTCATTGGAGATAGGGCTGCCTTATGCAACACCCTGAAGGTCAAAGCTCAGGGCTAAAAGACACAGGCATGCTTGCATTGTAGAAGGCGGAATAGGACTACTCTGCTTTTGTTTGAAATGAAAAGGTAAACTCTACCGAGAAATTAGCGGGAAGGCATCACCTGGAGACAGAGAGCATCCTAATTGCATGGCTCAAAGTACTTTTTAGGAAAGTGTGAAGAAAAGCTTCTTAGCTTTATTTGCATAGATTCTGTATTTGTTGTATTTCTCATTGCTATGACAGGATACCTGACCGCCCCCCCCCCAAAAAAAAAAGCAAAAAAAACCTATGGTAGAATGGTTTCCTTTGGTTCATGGTTAACTTTAAGGGAATAGCATCCACAATGTTGGGAAGTCAAGGTGGCTAGACAAGGCTTACTCCTGGGTATTGTGAGTTTGTGGCATGGATTTCCTGCCTTTTCGAGAATGCAGAAGCAGAGAGTGGCATCAACCCAAGCCCAGGCTGAGATGTAGCCCCCACTGTCCCTACTAGTGATCTAGTCTGCTAGTTATGTCCAAGGCCAAAAGCTTCCACAACCTCCCCAGAGAGCCCCATCGACTGAGGACAGGTATTCAAGAATGCAAGACCCTGAGGGACATTTTACAGTTAAGCGCTAACAGAGACTAATGGGAGGCTGGGGAAGTAGATGAGAGGCCTGCTAATGCACATGTCAGGGAGAGAGAGAGGGAAGGAAGAAGGAAGAAAGAGAGATGGGCTGTAGACTTTCAAACTAGTCTCCCTGTGACGGGAAAGTAATTTATTGCTCAGTTCACAGAGCTAGGATATTAAGTTTTACTCAGAAAGCTGCTCTTTAATATCTACATATTGTAGACTGACTCTATATATTAATGGAGTGGGCCTAGAGTGAAACTGGAAATCCTAGCTTTGCCCCAACAGCATGCTGGCATTATCTTAACATTTTCACATTGGTTATTTCCCTAAATGGGGTCCAGAAACTACCAAAACAGACTGGATGTTTAAGAATAAACGCGGGGCTGGTGAGATGGTTCGGTTGGTAAGGATACCTGCTGCCAAGCCTGACGACCTGAGTTTGACCCCTGGGACCCACATGATGGAAGGAGAGAACAGACTCCCACAGGCTGCCCTCTGAACCTCCTGCGTGCTGTGGCTCATGCAGATGCTACCCCTGAAATGCATACATAGTACAACTTCCTTTTGAAGAATAAATGCGTATACAACCTTGACCTCTCAATTATACAGCGCTCTTCTCTGGAGATAACAACAGAGTTGACTGCCTAGCTCAGGTGATGTGAGCTTGGGTCAGAGCAATGGCTTTCATCTTCTAGAGGCGCTTCTGACCAGAGGTTTGGGAAGGCAGAGCTTCCTATCCCAGTCGTTGCCTTCTCCATAAACAGAGCTCCCAGTCTGGGTATGCTGATCACATTTACTGAAGTTTGGCCTTCTGGTGGGATACGTCATCACCACCAGCCCCTTCCTATGCCATCTGCGTCCTTCTTTAGTGTCCCTCGCAAGTGCTCACTTGTCCTAATTCAAGAAACACTGAATGGAGTGTTAGCAAGTCCGTGTCTCCAGTGGCTCTAACATGGCCACTCTTTGTATCCATCCATCCCTGCCAGACTTTACCTATGTCAATAGCAGGAGATTTTGCTGAAGGTGTCATGCACATCTCAGTGATAGGTGCTGGAGATCTTAAGTGTTCACTGGTCTTGTTCCAGAAACTTCGGCCAGACAGCCTGTGAGGGGCCCTCTCGCCTGGAGTGGAGAAAGTTCAGCAAAACACAGGGATAGGATCCAAAGGGGGAAAACACCACATGTGAGAGAGAGAGAGAGAACATGCGTTCATGTCACTGGGTTTCTGCCAGCAGTGGGGAGAGCTGCTAGTTTTCCTTGGATGAGGGATGTGGGGCTCAGATGTTGGGAGAGTCAAGTATAGATTCTCAGAACTGGAGTAGTATGCTTCACAGAATGGACAGGACCCAGACATGGTGCTTCCTGTAGCCCAACGTCCAGTCTTCACCCAGGCGGATGCTCTGTAGGTCCCCCAAAGCCTGTCAACCTTAAATCTTCACTCTCCCTCACCTGGTCCATACAGAAACAAGTTTGTTGCATCACTAGGTTTCTCTGATTATTTTTTCAGATATTTTTTCCATTTTATTAGCCATGAAAATACTTTTGCTGGGACATGGAATATCATCAAGCTTCCATATTTTACCTTTAGGGCACACCAAAACCATAAACGTACTAATTATTAGACTCTTGGTTTTTGCACAGGAACAGACTCTGAAAATAATTATGGAGCAGAGTTTGCAGCTTTTGGTAAGCCACTTCTGATGCCACTCATAACTGGCCAAGTTATGAGTGTGTTGAAGGGAGTTGGAAGAGAACATAGATTGTCTTGATGGACTTTTAGACTCTATACACTACAAGAATGTTTAAAGAATCACAGCTGGTAATTCTAGAAGCTAAAGTCATTTCTTGTCCCTATTCCGTTGGATGGAATTAATATGTTACTAAGTGAAAGTAGAATCATCTGGGTTACTAAGAGAGACTAGTTTGGAATCTGCCTCGTGAAATTGTACTGACAGAAACAACAATTTCATGAGCTATTCTGAGAAATGATAAGATTTGTTCCCATCTGCCCCATGCCATTCCTGACATGATAATAGTGTTGCATTTTTTCTTACACGTCCACTTCCCCTTTCTCCTGCCTCCTTTTATGTATAAAAGTATTTCTATGCAAGCTGAGTATTTGCTTTTATAAGACCATCCCCAGGGGCTATATATTTGCCCTAGTGATACTGCCATTGCATAGTTTTGCTAAGGTCTATTTTAATTTTAATTATGTGTATATGTGTGTGGGATGTACATGAGTCAAGGTAATCTCAAAGGCTAGAAGTCACCAGATCTATTGAAGCTGGAATTACAGGTGGTTGTGAATGCTCTGACATGGGTGTTGGAATTTGCGTTCAGATCCTCTGCAAGAGCAGTATGTACTCTTAACCATGGAGTGAGCCATCTCTCCAACCCTGCTGTTGCATAGTTCTAACTTGCCTGAATTGAAGGAAAACTGTTTCAGAACTGAGTAAGAATTGGTCTTTGCTGGTCATCTTCTATCACTTATTTTCTTAAGGAATCTGAAAGCTTAGAATGGTCAAAGTTGAGTCCAGTTTCAAGGATTTGCCATCACCGAGAGTGTTTTAAGCATATCCTAAGTTCTGAAGAGTATTCTAAAATGTGGATTGAGGAGCTCCAAATATTTCAAACAAGATAGCCATGCCTCCAGGATAACCATTTTGGAGAGGACTGATTTAGAACAGGCAAGCTTAAGCAGTTCAGAACACAGTCTTCACATTCTGTGGCTTTGAGGCCAGCCTCTTAGTACACCAGTGCATTTTTATAAAATTGATAGATGACAGAGAACACTCCCAGTCATGGCCGTATTTGACCTTTGAAACAATGTGAGAGAAAAGGAAAGTAGGTACGCTTGCCTCCCGTCTAAGTTGTGTGAAACTTGAATCGCAGAGAAGTCAGGACTTGTGTGTGCTGATTCATCCAGTTCAAGTCTGTAGCTCTCATTCCGTTTTAGCAAGCTGGCCTCATCTCTGGCCCTGTTTCATCGCAGTTTGGACTGAGAAGCCTCCTGAGACATCTGAGTCCTGTCTTTGGACGTCTTTCTTTCTTTCTTTCTTTCTTTCTTTCTTTCTTTCTTTCTTTCTTTCTCTCTCTCTCTCTCTCTCTCTCTCTCTCTCTCTCTCTCTCTCTCTCTCTCTCTCTCTCTCTCTCTCTCTCTCTCTTTCTTTCTTTTTCAATCATAGGCACTATTGAGCCAGGCAGAGGACCTGTGGACAGAGCAATCTAGACAAATGTCAGTTACTGTAAATACCTGTCCTGTTGTCTCCAACCTGTCCCGACTCATGATGGGTCTCCTCAACTGTTGTTTCCTCCGAAGACTCTCCTTCAATCCACTTTGCTCCTTCTCTGAATTCTTGTCGCATGGGACACTAATGAGACTATTTCTCATTTAATTGTTCACGTCATTTGCTTTTGTTCCTCTTCCTGTTAAGCTTGTATTTTTCACGAGGGCAAAGCCGCTTAGGATGAGCTGAGTAATGGACACATATGAATCACCGCTAATTGTATCCATGCTGCTTCCGTTGGGACAGGCTTTGCCACAGTGAAATTGTGAACGGTGAAACGTAAGCACTTGAAATCTAGCGAGTGCGTATATTCTGCAGGGACTGGATAGCTGCAGGAAGTAGAGGATTCTTGTCTTACACATTCCTTGGGGACCTTAGCTGAGGATAGCCATAGCGTATTACTGCTCTACATTTCAGAATACTTGAACTTTGCCAGAATAGATCCATGGCAATACTTGATTCCCATCGCTGAAGAGGAGAGATGCTTTTAGGAACATTCATCCCATTTTTCACTCCTCACTCGTCAGGTATGTGGTCCTGTCTGAAAGTTCTGTGGATTGAAGTGTATTCCCTAACTTCATGTGCTGAAACCACTGATAATTACTATATTAGGGGGTAGAGGCTACAAGGGGATGCTTGAAGTCCTAAGGGTGGGACCATGACAGGATGGCATCAGTATCATTAGATGAAGGGATACCAGATTGCTTGCCTGTGTTCTATCTCTCTTCCTGCAGACTCATAAGCAAGAGATCATGTGACCAGAGAGCCAGACAGCTGCTGAATACAAGACAGGAATTGGCTATGCTAGCACCTTAGTCTTGGGCGTCCAAGCTCTACAGCTGCAGAATGAATGTCCATTGTCAAAGCTATGAGTTGGTTTGGGGAACAAAGATTGGTTGTAAAGTTCCTGTCATGCAAGTCTGAAGACATGAGTTCAGTTCAGAGAATCCATCACAAAAAAAAAAAAAAAAAAAAAAATCAGAGATAGGCATGGTGGTAGGGGTTTGTCATTCCAGAGACAAGGGATTTCTTGGGGCTTGTTGACCAGCCCATCTAGCTTTCTTGGTGAGCTCCACACTGCTTAGAAACCCTGCCTCACACAACAACGTGGACAGCACCTGAGCTACAATACCAAGAGTGACCTCTAACCTCTACACACACATGCACACCCACATACATATACACAAAGCCACTTAGTTTATGGTAGTTTGTTATGGCAGATAGATAGATATGTCTGTTTAGGAGCTGGGATATGTGGGGGAACTGGTGGTTATGTGTTGGGCAGTAATTGTTCCTGTTGTAAGTGAAAGGGCAGTGGACAATATAAGCATACATAGTTCCTGCTCCCAGGGATGTAAATGAACCTGTTGCTTTTATTTGTGGCTTTCAGTTTTTCTACGTGAGTTGTATCCAAGCCACAGGTAATTAGTAGTTTTAAGTTCTGTGTACTTGGGCAGGACACAGGAACCCTGAGAGCTTAACCAAATGGAGGCCTGCGTTTTTGCAGAGTGCTGACATGGCCTTTGTTCCTCTTACCATCTCTGTAGAGACAAAAAGGGAACTTCTAAGTAATGAGACTTAACATAGAAAAGTACCCAGTGTAGTTAAAGAAATGAACAAACCTTTACTTATCATTCTGGAGGTGATCTAGTTGCCATAGTAACAGCAGGCATTTCTACCGATCTTTATTTTCTCACCTACCAAAGCTTTTCTTTGGCAATAAAATTCCAAATAAATTTAACAAGATGTGCATGTATGAAAATGTCATAATGAATCTAGTTTTTTTTTTTGTTTTTTTTTTTTGTTTTTTTTTTTTTGGTTTTTCAAGACAGGGTTTCTCTGTGTAGCTTTTGCGCCTTTCCTGGAACTCACTTGGTAGCCCAGGCTGGCCTCGAACTCACAGAGATCCGCCTGGCTCTGCCTCCCGAGTGCTGGGTAGTATTTTTATACAAATGAAAATTAATAATAAAAAGGAAATAAATTGGACTTATTTGCTCTCTAGTACTGCATTTCATGGCCTGTTCAACATTGCTTTTCTTCAGGAGAAAGCCTAGTGGGAACTGTGTGAGAACAGAGTCATGATAGAACTTATTTATTCTTCTAGCAGCACAGGAAGACCAGTGATACGCAGATGCACAACCTGGAAGTCTTGTCTGTCAAAATTCCCAGATCTTAGAGGTGGAGAAAGTGGACAGCTGGATTTTATGATTTCTTTAGGAAAGATATAAAGAAGAATCCTACGTCAGAACCTTAAGAATACTTTTCCCTTCGTATGTTAACATTAAAAACCAACGTGTTACTTTGAAAATACCATTTCATAAACTAAAGTAGTCGTCTGGATTTCCTTGAAGCCCATGGTTTGGCTTCAGCAGGCTTTAAGCAAATATACTGTCAGAAATCAGTGTGGATACATGTCCAGCTGTTAATGCCCTAGTCACAGCAGATACTTTATAAAATCAATATCCCAAAATATCAGAGGATTATGCATATATCAGATACCCCAAATGCCTAACATTGTATTAATTACTCTAATAAAAGAAAGCTGTGTGGATTTAAAAAAAAAAAAAAAACTTGCCCATGAAGAATGTTCTGCTCAAGCCAAGCATTTTTTTTTTTTTTTACAAGTTCTCTTAGAAAATCTGGAAGCATTTAAGCATTTTCCCATTCTTTTTATGGGACAATGCCTATTGCCCTGCCAGTGAGCCATGGTACAGAATTCTCCGTTAGGAAGATGGACCCTTAGACTCAGTTTATCAATATGTTGCTCTCCTTTCATTAATAACAGTGTTCAAAAAAATTGGAGCAAAAAATTAAAAAAAAAATTGGAGCATTTAGCATTGGCACATAAAAATAAATATATTTAATGTTTTAGTGCAGGGATGTGGAAGGGCTCTTGGTTGGGCTTTCCAGTTTAATTTGGAGCCAAGGTCAAGTCATTTTGCATGGAAGGTGGACAGGAGTTACTTTGCCAAAGCAGAGAAGTTCCTGTCATTGGGAAAGGTTGTTAATGTTATAGCAGCAAATACCTGGGGCAGCCATTTAGATGAATCCAGTCTCTTATGCACAATTAGAGCTTTTGCATAAGGGCCTTTATTCTTGTTTTTGTGGAGAGATGTGGAAGATGCTCATGAAATACGACTCACATCCCTCACCTAGAGTCACAGTAGTGAGGAGAGTGCTCTTGCTTGTTAAAATCCTCAAGGTTTTGTGTCAGCATGTTTGAGTAGCATGCTTTTGAATGTGAGGATGGCACTGGGACAGATGATTCTTAAGAAGATGTAGCTGTGTGATGTGGGCGAATGGGGCATCATGTAGCTTTGCAGACATGCTCCATAGATGCGAAATCTGCATCTCTATGGATGTTATGAATACCTCCGAGAGTTTGCTTATTGATCACTATCCTTTATAATTAGATAAGAACCATTGAAGAACCATACCTAATTTCAGGTAGGTGGATGCTTTTTTTTTTTTCTTTTTTTTTTTGTATGTACAAGATGGCAAGAAAGGGCTGGAATTACATTATAGTCATCACTGATGAAGTGGGTCCAGGTCAGTCTTTGTGGAGAGTAGGAAAGGTATGGGGTCATGGGCTCCAGTTAGTCAGGCTTGTAGGCAGGGGACATTTAAGGAATACTATTCTTTATAGGGTGGCTGTGACAGAGTAAAACTCTTCACCATTATTCCCCTGTAGCCTCAGCTCTGCACTGGGACCTTCATAAAAATCTTTAAATTGAAGTACATGAATTGTGTATTAATTGGGCTGCCTTTGCAATTGTGTTAATGAGGAGGCCGACATTCAGAGATTTAATTCACTTAGTGTCTTCTATTGAGTTTGTGGTAGGTAGGGGCCAATATTGAGGCTTTCTGGTTCCTTCTCCTGCATTCTTTTTGTTATTCCATCCTCTTATGCCATCTCCTCATACATGAATAGCGCATAGTCCCATACATGAATGCATTTGAACATGCACATACACATAGACACACACATCGCATACACAAGACTTAAAAAAAATGGCCAGTTTACCTTTGAAAGTGCACTAAAACTGGCAGATGGGGGCGGTGTTCATTTGGTGTTAGCATTTCCTAGATCAGTGGCTCTCAACCTGTGGCTTGTGACTCCTTTGACAAACCTCAATCTCCAAAAATATTTACATGACAACTCATAACAGTAGCAAAATTATAGTTATGGAGTAGCAACAAAAATCATTTTGTGTCTGGGGGTCACCACAACATGAAGAACTGTTAAAGGCTCACAGTGTTAGGAAGGTTGAGAACCGCTGCCCTAGATTGTGACTGAACAGCATTTGCTGAGCTTAAACTTCTCCTGTTATCTGAGAAGTATAATGAAAGGGCCTTTAATCCAGTTTTATTCTTTTTTGGTTCTTTGAATATTCCTGAATATTTATCTTAAATATAATTTCTTCTCCCTTTCCTATGAATGATGTACTCTATCGTGATTGGTCACTTTTTACATTTGTGATGGTCAGATGCAGAAAACTCTACCTTCCCTTTTTAAGGTGTGTGTTTGTGGGTGTGTGGTATGTGTGCATGTATGCATGTTTGAATGTGCATGCTGAAGTCTGAAGTTAACATTCAGTATCTTTCCCACTCATTCTCTACCGAATTTACTGAGGCAGGGTCTCCCTCAGAACCTGTAGTCCACCAATTCTGACATTAGAAAGCCAGATTGTAGTGGGGATGCCCTGTGTCTGCCTCTGCTACTATTCCTGCCTGGCATTTACTTGGGCTCTGAGGATCCCAATTCTGGAATCTTCACACTTGGATAGCAAGTGCTTTCTCCATGGAGCCATCTCCCAGGCCCCAAATTGTACCTTTTTTTAAGGGCTTTCATTCTCTTTCTACTGAGTAGCCATCAATATTCCTTAAAATATGCCAGGTTTTTGTTTTGTTTTGTTTTGAAGCAATGTAAAACTCAACTGACTTTGGGAAAGGACCAGTGTGGCTACTTCCCTGTCTACTGATTGATTTTTTTATATCCAACTAGAAGTTGAACCCCAAATTTGGAAAACTCTCTGTAGCTTAGCGCCACCCTGTTCTCTGTCTTTCTGCATTCTGTCTTTGTTCCTTCAGATCCGGCTGCCTTCCTCTTGCTTACCCTGTCTGCTCACAGTTGGTGACTGGCCCTCTGCATTGTGAGAGCTGTTGTGTCCCTCTGGAGTCTCTTTCCCCTGTAGGACCATTGAGTCACTTTCTTGTCTCAGCACTTGCCTGAGCCCAGACCTGTGCGTTTTTGCAAGGGTTACAATGAATCAGACTTCTATTTTCCCCCTGTATTTTCCCCCCAGTGAAATCCTGGGAGTATTTTTAAAACTCTGTGTTGCTTTAACATTTTAAGTTTATTTGTTCCTTTGGCTTAGTGCCATATTTTCTTTGCGAGAAGATGTCCTTTATTCTAGCTTGAAGTATTTATTCTTCATTATAGAATGGTTCTTGATAACCAAATGAGTTAACATACATGTGATAAGGATGATTTCCAAGAATGTGTCTGTATTGTCGTTTTTAAATGTCTTAACTAGTGAGACTAAACAGTAGGTCCTTGGTGTTGTGCTGTCTTCATGAGGGTGACCCTTCTTATAGTGAAATATCTGAACAGTTTTAACAGAAGTCTTCTCAGAGCCTATAAGATGGCAGGCCTATGGTTATAGTTTTACCCATGCTGGAGAGCAGGTGAATGAGACCTTGGATTCAACCTACACTCTGCTCACCAAAGTATAGTGTAGGATATCTCACGGGGCTCTGAGCCCACACCTGCTTTCACTATGCTTTGAGGTCAGGGATTACTGTTCTAGTGTCTCATTACTGGTCCAGAGAGGCAGGATGATCTGTGGAATACCCCACTGGTAAGAAGAGAGCTGGGGTGTTGACTAGAGTCTAGTGGTTTTCAACCAACACTCATAGCTTTTCTTGACTACTGGGCTTTCCTTCTCCAGGACCTGACACAGTGAAGCAAACACTCTTGGAATGAGTATCAGTTTTACTCTGAAATGTCATAAGCCAAGCTCTAATGTCTATAACAGCCTTTCCCAGTTACCATGCATCTTTCAAGCAACTCTAATAGTGAGATTTTTCATTATCAAAAATATGATAAACTTGGATTGCCGGACGGTGAATTTTGAACTTTGATTCCACTCCCGGATTTGGGAGGCTCTAAAGGGGACCATGATCACAATTTAACTTCAGTTGCAAAGTTCTGTGGTTTTACCTTAAAACTGAGGTGAAAGTCTGAAGAGGTATATTCTCAAGCAGGTGGAAAAGATTTTAAGTGCATTTCCCATAATTGGTTGATTATTGATAGCTAGCCACACAATTAAAGGCCTTTATACCATTGGTTATAGTTATTTTACATTGTAAAATAATTATATTCTTAACTCTACCAAGTCAAATAGCAACATACTCTGACTCTTCAGGAACTCCCATAACCTTCAGTGCTAATGAAGGGTGTCTCTAACCGCATGGATTGTATAAAGAGTCCATGGGATAACCTTCAGTGCTAATGAGGGTGTCTCTAACCACATGGATTGTATGAAGAGTCCACGGGATAACCTTCAGTGCTAATGAGGGTGTCTCTAACCACATGGATTGTATGAAGAGTCCATGGGATAACTTTCAGTGCTAATGAGGGTGTCTCTAACTGCATGGATTGTATGAAGAGTCCATGGTTCTTCAGTGACCTGACCTGAAGTACAGCCCCCATTAAGATAGGTGGAGAAGAAGAGTCTAAGACTTATTTTCTCCACTCTGTTTTCAGAAATCAAGGTCAAGTAGAGCTGTTTTTCCCTCTTTTGTCTTGTTTGCCTATGTCTAGTAGGCAGAGGTTTAGACTTGGTGAAGACTCTGGAGAGGAGGAAGTAGATGAGACAAAGGACAGACAGGGCTAGGAGTGCATTGACCCAGACCTGGCCCTCGGCCCTGGTATAACAACAGAAGTCCTTGAACTTGGCTCTGTCCTACACCAGACTGTATTTTCTAAACGGAGTCATGTAACCTAGCAGCACATACTGACCTCAGAATCTTAAGCCTGCGAGAAACCATAAAGGTCACTTGCTTTGCCCTCTGAGCATTCCTGAGAGATGACCCATCAGGCTCAGCTCCTACCAGAGAGGTCACTATCTCCCGTTAGGTAGGAACATTTACAGTGGGAAGATTGTCTGCATTGTGAGAGGAATCCTCTTTCCCAGTGATTTTGGGTCTTCAGGCCTGCTGAAAACTTTCGGCCTGCAATAGGCCTGTTTAGCATATCTCCACCTTGCCATCATGTCCATGTGTAGGCTTACCCATGCCCCGTTCTTCAGCTGGCCTTAACAGGAGGTTGCCTGAACACTCAGCTTGCCCTGTTCTAGTTGGATCCTAGCAAACATGTGGGGTTGGTGTCCCTTCACTAGCACTGAAGGATATGGGGGTTTTCTGAGGAGTTAGAGCATGTTGCTATTTGACTTGGTAGAGTTAAATACATACGTTTAACACTGGATTGCTTTATATAAGATGGATTCTGAAATGTTTGACAGTCTTTCTTTGGGAATGTGGTGATTAACTCCATGGGAGAAAGTCTGCTTAGTCTTCTTGTGTTTTTAACTTGTAAAAAACCACCCGGATTCCTGCATATGAATGTGGCTAGGGGAGGCTTATGTCCACTGTCCATATGAGTACATCCTGTTGAGAAGTAGAACTTCCCAGTCTTAGAGCAGAGCATCCCAACCTCATTCTATCCCATGTTATTCTCTCCACTGTGGCCCTTCGATGTGGGAGAAACATCCATTGGCCTAACTTTTTGCCCCCCTCTGGGTACTTCTGACTGCACTCAGATAAGACTCTTGGCATCCAGTGGCCTCTTGGGTAAAAAGCCTTGAGTGTGGCCACAGAGATCTTTCACGTCACTTTTCTTGCTACACACTGAAGCCTCTATTTTTAAACAGTTGATCGGACTGATAGAAAATGTTGTACCTTATAACCATGACTTCATCCCTCGTAGCTCATTCCTACCCCGTGTGGACCCAGTTTCGAGACAAGGCACACAGTTCCATGGTACCACCTACGCATCCCATTTATTCCATCAATTTGGATGGCTTGTGCTGCTCTTGGCTCTAGACCTGCAAAAACAAAGCCATGGGATAAAGCAGCTTGGATCATGTAATGAAAACCTTGTACCTTTTTGGAGGCCCAGTAGAGGGAAATGATTTATTTTTGCCCTACCAAATAAAACATTCTAGGAATCCAAGGTGAAAATTGGATTTTAACTGCTACTAACATTTTGAGCATATAAAATCGGCAAGTGTTGAGTGCTTCGCCTGATTAAGGGAAGAGCCCAGAGTCTGGTACAAGAATGAGCTGTGTGCAAAGTGGTTGGTGTCTCAAATAAGCCCAACCAATTTATGAAACTGGAAGAGCATGCTAAGCAGATGTTGGCAGCCAGGTTTCAGCAATGGAGCCCTCTGTGATTTTATTTGTTTCTTGTCTTATTCCTGGGTCATTGTCCCTTTCCTTTCCTGCTCCTAACCATGTTTTGGGTTTAAATTGTCTATGGTTAAGATCAAGGAGTTGGGCAACTATTTTGATTTGGATAATTTGTTTTCACCTTGATTCTTTCTCTTCTTTATGTGGTGTGTGTGTGTGTGTGTGTGTGTGTGTGTGTGTGTGTGTGTGTGTGCTTCCTGTCTTGGACCTGGAGCAGATCCAGATCTGGGATTAGAGCATTCCCACTCCATGCAGTGCCCACAGCTAGCAAAGAGCTACCTGCATACAGGCTTCCCGATCAGTGCACTGATTTATAACAGTCAAACAATGTTGTCTCAACCAACTGGGTAGCCTTCCTGCCTCTTTCAAGAAAAGCATGCCTATCTCATCCTGTCTGTGGAGTGACTTCTTACGAGTCATGGATGTGGTGACCTTGGCCTTGCTCACTTGCCCTAAGGTGCTATTTTATATATATATATATATATATATATATATATATATATATATATATATATATATATATTTAGGTTCTTCTCAAAAATAGACCAACTCAAAATGTCTTCAGGATTACCTTTTATTCCAGGGAAATCCATTTTTGTCCTAGTAATTCATTTCTTGTTGGTTATGGTACTTTGAAGTGGATGGTTAAACTAACCAGGTTGTTTCACAGAACACTCACAGTCCACTCCAAACCATTCATGTTTGAAGAATCTGCTCCCTGAAGAATCTGACCACTTGGATCTGATATGGGACATCTAGAATAAGGAACTTTCAGATGATGATGATGATGATGATGATGATGACGATATGATAATGATAAATGATAGTAATAGGAGTGATAGCTTACTTAGCACTAACACATGTCAGGCATAGTACTCCACATTGTACATGGATTTTACCTTTCAAGTTCATGACCATGTAGAAAGGGGCTATTATTTATTCCATGTTATGGATAAGAAAATTCATTTAACTGTGTGCGTATGGAGTCCTACAACCAGAATTCATACCCAGGTCTCTAGAGTGTCTCAGTTACTGTTTTAACCACCATCACATACTGCTTTTGGAACGCATATAACACTTGTCAAAATTATTAAAATCGTATAAAATCACGAAAGCCTAAGGCCATCAACACCATGCTACATCTAAAACTCTGTTATCCTAGCTGGCCTTCTCTGATGTGGTTTCGCTTTATGGATTGCGTATGTAGTTACTCAGAAGGAGGCATGCCTGGACCCAGCAGGAAGGAAACACTGTCCATGGAGGCTTGCCAGGTGGTGTCTACACCTTCTTGTTCTTCTTAGGGTCACCATTCGCTTTGACTTTCTGCATTATGACTGTCCTGGGGCATGTCTGCTAACTTCTGATGGGTTTTCCCATAGTAATTGCTCCTCCACTCAGCATTGTTGAGCACTTGAAATGTGCCGCGTGTGAGGATGGAAAAATAAGAAGTCTTTAATACATAAGCACTGGGCTGAAGTTGGTAGCCGTGGACCTGTGTAGAATCATCTTTGAAGTCAGGAAAATGAGGCACGATCTGAGGAGCCAGTGCTGATTCTCGTTTAGAAACAAAGTTGGAGGAAAGAAAAAAAGGTAATAGCATTCCAGAGAGAGAGAGAGAGAGAGAGAGAGAGAGAGAGAGAGAGAGAGAGAGAGAGAAATACAACATTCAAACAGACCTGAGTTCGGACAATGAAGGGTCCTTTGCCAAGCCTAAATAGATGCTCAGAGGTGGAAGGCAGTAAGATACTCCCTAAAGTGTCACAAGAGGGGACTTCTCTGTCCTGCCCGGGGATGTCAGACAATGTTGCTGGAGGTTGTTAGTTGGTAGAATTATGCGATCAAATTCCTTTTAGAAAAGATGACTCTGGAAACCATTTGAGAAATCTTCTTTGGCAAAGCAGAGAAACTCCTTAGATGCTCCCCATTTGTACACTAGACAAAGACGTTGGGGGTGTCTTATCCTGTGCAGCAGGGGAGTGAGAGTCAAGTAAGTCTCATTGCCTTCTGGTCCTTGGGTGATCTTGCAGGACAGGATCGATTTTCTAGGTAGTTCTAAGTAACTTCAGTCCCCTGCCTCAGGGCCATCTGATCTCCTGTGGTCGGTTAGGTGTCTCACCTGACCTTGAGATTGACAATGTGGAACTGTAGTTCTAAGGGTATCCATTCTGCCTACTTGGGCTTGTCTTGATTAAAATTACCAGCCCCTTCCTAGCTTGGTTGATCTCCCTGGAGCATTAGTCTCTGCCAGAACTGATCTGGCTCAGCCTATAGCCATCTCTTATATTGCCCCTTCTTGATCCTCCTCAGGTTTGGTGATTCCTCCCTTGCCTACTTCCCAGTTGATTCTATAGTTTTCTGGCTACCGATTTCAGTCCAGTACACATGTCCACCTTTTTTGTATCCCGGTTCTCAGGACGTATTACAAGTGCTCAATAAATACAGAGCAAAGGAACAGTGAAAGAACAAGCCAGCGAGGGAATGCTTGAACAAGCAATTGCTGTGGGGATACCCGAAAGCTGACATATATTCCCCAGGTGAGGGGACAGGGTGTAGTCAGGGAAAATCCAGGCAAGTGGTAAAAACCAGAAGCCCTGTATGTGGACCTGTGCCGCTGCTTCGGATATACGTAAGATTTTAAAAATGCAAAGGCGTTCGTATGTGGAAATGTGCTTGTTCGCTTCTGCGTTGTATCGACTCTGTCCTAGTCTTTGGCCTCCAAGTTTTATAGCCGTTCTTTCCCTCTGTAATTTGCACGGTATCGAGGGAACTGTTTATAAAGTGACTGTGAAGCACCCCAGCTCTGGGGCTGAGCATCCTGCACTCAGTTAACCTCTGCATTTCACACCTCATTGCAGTGTGGCAAAGCACTCCCTGGCCTTTCCAAGCAAGAGGACTGCTGTGGGACAGTGGGGACCTCCTGGGGCTTTAACAAATGCCAGAAATGCCCCAAGAAGCCATGTAAGTGACATGTCATCATTCCTTTGCTGGTTAATGGAGCATACCTCTTTTTCCTACCATGACTCTTAACGATGAGTCTCCAAGACCTTCAGAGAAATCTCTGGCTGCATTCCAGAAGGTAGTGCTACAGCCTGCATTTCTAGAAATATTGCAAGACTATTAAAACTTTTATATCAGTTCTTTTTTTAAAATATGCACAGCTATCAGTGGCCTTCTGCAGTTTAATTTCTTATGTTGGGGAGGTACTGTGAAGAGTTGATGAGCACAGTCAGCTCTTCTGACCCTGGGAAATAGATGGCTTTTAAGATGGGGAACAAGTCTTTCAAACCCTATTTTAAAAAAGTCAGTACAGTTACTATTTATTAGGTGAGATTCCTTAAATGGAAATTTCGTGAGTAGCCACAACTTAGGCTACAGATTTCATTCGGTTACACCTCTGCCTTTCATGAAAAAAAGCTCAGATGAGGAATTGACTTACTGACTTGCAATAAAGAAATGTGTAATCATGGAGTCCAGTCTTTTGCCTCCCTTTTCTTAGCACTCCTGCTGTGCTGACCCAGTCTTCAGTGGCTGTAATACCAACATGCTGTGATTTTCCCATCGGAGTGTTTTGTGGAAACTGCTACTTGAATAAATCCAAGTTCACGCCATTCCATTCCCTTCTTCTCTACAACAGATTCTAGCTTTAGTTTTTGAATGTATCATTCACTCCTGCTGACATTTCTAAGAAGCACTTCTTAGAAGGATGACACTTGTTTTAGGTCAAGTTTTCTTACACTTCTGTTTTTGCCAAAATGTGACACCCCCACACACACCTTCATCAGTCTTTGTCTCATAGAGCTGAAGACTTTTATAATTGCCCCCCCTTATTCTCATTTGCTTCAATCAGATGATTTTTATTTATTCATCTTAAGTAATGGTTAATTAGATTAACAGTCTCAGTTGTCTTCAACCCTTTTTAAGATTTATTCATTTTATTCTTTATGTATGAGTGTCTTGCTTACATGCACATTTGTGTACCCCACTTGTGTCTTATACCCCACAAGGTCAGGAGAGGGTGTCAGATCTCCTGGAAGCAGAGTTGTGCATGGTGTGAGCCATCATGTAGATGTTTCTTAGAGGACTCATTGATAGAAACTTCTGCTAAGGTTTGTGAAAGTTAGTTCTTCATTGAAGAGGGGGAAAAATCACATGCGCTATTCAATAGTGAAAGAACAGATTTTTTTCAAGATGACTGAATAATGATTAGCAGTATAGATTTCCAGATAGCTGGGTGAATGTTGACCCCACCTTACTTGAAGACCCATTTGCCTAAATCATCTTGGTTATCTGACTGAAGGGATCTCTGGGATCTATGTGCAATTATTTAAAGGACATGGCTTTTAGAGTTGGGGTGACAGGAACTTGACTGCCACTGTTGTCATTTGCTGTTGATTCTGAGGAGTCATTAACCAGGAATCTGCATCTAAATTGTCAAAAACACATTGTCATCTGTTTTGGGAGCCATGCACCCTTCATTTGCCCTGTGACTTTGTCTAGTAATGTTGTGGGTGGTGACATATTTCCCACCGTTAGGTCTAAGGATGAGTCTGAGAAGAGATCCTCTAACTTGGGTTTTGGTCTAAGTATATATCTTAGTATAAGATACTTTTCCCATCTCCCCCCTTGTTTTCTTTCCCCATTTGCTTGCTTCTTTGTGTCTTTTCTACAAATCTTAGCTATTTCTATTTCTTCTCTTTTCTAAATTCCAAAGGAGCCCAGAGTGACAGATGTCAGGGGTCAGAGGCTAAGGGGTCCCTATCACCCCCCCTCTTTTAATTCCTAAGGCCATCCCTGACCTCCAGTCATTTATATCTGGCATTGCATCATCTGGGAGTGAGTTCGCTGCTTTCTATGGTGTTATTAGCTCCACAGTTCAGTCTTGATGGTGAGTTCAGTTGAATGGGAAAGGACAAAGTTACTCTTTTAACCAAATGTCGGTGAAAGTAAGTCCATAGGTTGACTCATTTGATGTATGAATTGAAGAGATCTCTTTGGTTCCGGGGCAGTGGCCATGATGAATGAAGCGAACTCTAACATCTTGGCATTTTTTTTTTTTCTGCTTGTACTGTCTAGAGTGACTCACCCCCGAGAAGCACAGTCAAGGTCACATTCTTCTTAATAACTTTCCTCCCCTTGGTTGGTACTACTCTCTAAATCACAGAGAAGACTTCCATTGGCCGCTACATATGATAGTTTTTGGTTCCATGCCCTTGTTTTTTTCTTTTTCCACCCAAAATAGTTTAAACTTCAACTTTCAAGTGGCTTTTATTTAATGAAGTTTTTTGTTTAGCCACATACAAAACCCTTTCATTGGTGATAATTTTTTTCTGCTATGAAAGCTTAATTTTAAATCTGTAAATGATTTCATTAGCTAGTCTGTCATCCATTAGCAATGTGCTCAGTGCGAACAAGTCTCTTGCCTTCATACAGTTTGAGGAGAAAATTAACATCGAATCATAAGCAGAGGACAACTTTGAGGGATGATCTGGCCTGGCTCTTGAAGAGACTGTTGAATATGATTGTTTTGTCTTTGAAGGACTCCCAGCTGAGGTCCCAGTTTCTGTAGGCACCCATGTCAGCGTCTTCATTATATGGGACAACAGTGGACGGGAGGCCAACCGATGAATGGAGCAACTTCCGCAAGTCAGCTTTTCCCCCACGTTTAACCCTCCATTCTCTGAAACAAATCACTGCAGAGGAATGCGTCTTGTGATAGGAAGACTTAATCACTAATTGGGAGATAATACGAAACAGTCTTATGATTCTGTTAACACAATAAAGATTTGCTGGCAACTTCCTAGGACTACAGTTATTGCAAAATAGGAAGTAGACTGAAAACAGGCCGGGGGTGGAAGCAGTTGTAGAGTTCTTTATTGGTATCAATAGCTTGGAAACAATAAGTCTGTTGTATTGGTGCCATAAATGGTACCACATCTAGCAGTTTCAGACCATCCGAATTTAAACTGCGCATATAATGAAGGTTTTTCCCCTCACTTACAGCCTACCATGGATATACTCAAATGATGGAATGCCTCCAAGGATATAAGCGTGTTAACAACACATTCTGTCAAGGTAAGACTTCCTGAAGTTACTGACGTGGTCTTGATGGGTGTCTTGGCACTTGGGAACCGTGAGTTGTTCTCCCACATGATGTCCCTGGGTTCAGCATGGTACAGTCACATGGAGGGTGGATGACTTCTTGCTCTTTCCATGTCTCTAAGGGCATACTGATGCTTAATGTGTGATTGGTAAAGTTGCCTCCTAACTCTCTAATGCTTCTGGAACTCTTGCCTTTTGTTAACTTGTGGCAAAAACCTGCAGGAGTGTGGATGGCACTGAGCAGACCCTGGGTCCCCACGCTGGCCATGTCATATGGATGAGTGGGTACCCGTACCTGTACCCACTTGGCAGAGGTACTTCACTGATGACTCATCGTTTGCAACAGAATTCCCCTTCCTCCTCCCATGAATATATTGCTGCTCCTCTCAAATTATGAAAGAACTAAATATGACCATGAACCTCTGTCCCCTAGGCAGTCAGAAAAGCTAGGGAGTTCAATGAGAGATGCCCTGAGTACTTTTGCTTCATTTCCTTAGCTCACTAGGGGAGCTGTATGTGTAGGGATTACCTCATAATTCATCTAGTCTTGGTCCTGTGAGTGAAGAAACTAAAGCCATGCTGAAAGGTTAAGCATCTCTTGTGTGGCTGAGTAGAGCCGAAACCATATCTTAATTTGACCAGTGCCTACTTTAGTATTCAATATCATCAAGTTTTGATTTAGTTACTTGGTGGGATCACTGCCAAGAGTGCTCAGGCAGAGCAAGGATGTCTTCCTACTGCCTAGTCCTGAAATTATTTCTTTATGTTGTGGCTTAAGAATTTGCTTTCAAGTTTGTTTTCTGGGTAGATTTTGATTGGCCCCAACTAAGATCCCAGCCTTACTGATTCATGAACTCAGAATCTAGCGCTCATGACAGATTAAAAATAGTATGAGTGAAGAAAGGGTTTATTATGATTGATAAGAGAGTTATTATTGGTTTGTTTTTTTACTGGGGGAAGTACCAATGGCTTAGGGATAAAACTAAGATGTTTTTGGTGATTCTTGATAAACTCTAAGACCAGTGTCCAGAACCTTATAAAGTGGTAAACGAATAACTAATTTCCTTCTTTCTTTTTTTTCTTTTCTTTTCTTTCTTTCTTTTTTTTTTTTTTTTTGAAATATAAGGAGCAGGCTGGCCTTAAACTTGAATTTTCTTAACAATTAGTTAATTTTATTCTAATAACTGCTTATTTTATCCCAGTCATTTCTCTGGTACGATATGTTTATTCAGCAATATCTGTTCTTCCCGCAAATGTCTTTGTGAAGTATGTGATGTTATGTATGTATTGCGGATGGAGACACTGGGGTCCATAGAGGTTAGATAATTGTTCAGTACAGGTATCAAACTAAGTGGACTGAACCTAGCGAGTTCTACCACATACTGG
Organism: Peromyscus eremicus; assembly: GCF_949786415.1. Taxonomy (NCBI): domain Eukaryota; kingdom Metazoa; phylum Chordata; class Mammalia; order Rodentia; family Cricetidae; genus Peromyscus; species Peromyscus eremicus. Next base: position 18,505,988 of record NC_081437.1, on the reverse strand, counting down.
GCTGTACACAAAGATCCTGCCTGGATTTAAAAAAAGAAAAGAAAAGTATAGGTGAAACTTTGCCATTATTTTAAGAGGTTGGAGAATCTTCAGGAGATGCTTGTGCATTTTGTGTCTTCCTCTGTTGGCATGGCCGAGGGATCTTTAGCCAGTGTGGTGCATGCTGAGCGAATCCTCTGATGGTTGGTTAGTAACCCCAAATCCTGGCTCATGATGGTCTCAGGAGGAGGCCTGCAAAGCAGCATTATGCTTTCTGGCAAGGATTCTGGATGGAAGTATCACAGAACATTCTATTTCATGGTGCCTCAAGAAGGCATTGCTAAATTACACTACAGAGAAGCTGGACTCATGAAACAATGTGATTTCATTCAGCATAATCTATTGTAATTACTATTGAGAGCAAGGCTTCATTTCCCTCCCTTTGTCATATTATTAGTTGGCAAGATGAAATAGGACTTTCTTGAATTACGTATGCACACTCGGGTTTCCTAGAGCCTTGAAGCTTTTTGATTTTGTTATCCCCAACAGAAATTCAAAAGGAACCCATTAAGCATCTAATTGCTTGTGCCTCCCACATTGTCCTCTCACTCTCTAGTCCTCTCTGTTTACAAAGCACATTGAAAATTAAAGTGATTAATAACTAGAGTAACATTATTCCCTTCAGTTCCCGAAGCAGCTTTTACCAATGTGCGCTGAATAACAAAGAACCGACTGCGCACATGTTAACTTGAGAAGCTTTCAAATCGTGACCCTTAAGGATTTTTTTTCCCTCTCTCCTCTCTAGTGAGTCAGTAATTATCTTTTCAAGAGAATGATTTATTGCACATCCCCACACATGCCGCTCTGAAAGTTGCCCCTCTCTCCTTAGCGAGATGGAATTGGCATAACCTGCTTCATCTATCATAGCAAGCAATTCGGCTGGGTTTCCTGGTGGACCTAGAGTGACGTTCTTCATCTGTCATTTGGTTATTTTGCCAGTGGTTTGATATAGAAGGAGAAATAAATGAAATAGTGCTGTCTTGAAGTAGTAGTAGGAACGCCTACTTTTTGATTGCATTATCAAATGCTAGACACTTCCTCTCTTCCAGTAGTGTCTTCACTCCCCATCACCCAATCATGAGATAAGAGTATTTAAAAATACAGAATGTAGTGGGGATGTGGCTCAGATGGTCATGTGGTTGCCTGGCATCTTTGAAGCCATGAGTTCGGACCTCAGCACCGTTAAACTGGGCATGATGGCAACATCTGTAATCTCAGCACTTAGGAACTAGGGGTAGAAAGATGAGTCATTCAAAGTCAGTCTCATCTCTGTAGTGAGTTGGAGGCCAACCTAGGCTGCATGAGACCCTGTCCCCCAAACCAAACTATGTCAGATGTACTTCTAGGAGCTAAATAGCTAAATAATTTTTAAAAGCAAGCATCTCTTGGCATCCCTAAAATCACTTACCAGTTTCATGACTTTACAGACTAAAAAACAAAAACAAAAACAAAAAACCCCAAAACTGTTTTCTATCTTAAAATCACCTGCCAAAAATGGTACAGATTGTGTCAAAATATGTAAATATAAGATATCTTATAGTTTTTATCACTGATGGTATAAATGTTAGTTTTTCCAAGGATAGTCTTGAAAACCTTCCCAGTGATTCACTGTTCCACACATGTTAATTGATGGGGCTTCCTGCCCTGTATAGAAGGCTGTGTCATGAGCTGTGGGTAAGATATTGTTCCTACACTCAGACAGCAGTTTGAGTCAGCAGGATGTAATTAGCTTAATTCACTCTCCAAACTCACTGAGTTATAACTGACTCAGGATGAGCCTCTCAAAGGAGTTATAAAGGAGTTGCCCATGCACCTTTCTTTTGTTAGCATTTTATTATTATACTGGTTGTTTTGCTTTAACAAAATAATGAACAAAACTGATACATTCATGGCAATGATACTCATTGCCAAAACTTCCACTGACTGGCTCTTTATAGGTATTCCCTAAAGTGTACCTATGACCAAATTTTATTTAGACTCAAAAAAAAAAAAACTTACACATTTTTAAGGATCATATTTGTTAAATAAGACTCACCTGGTGATTATATTATATATGAAATGATTTCATTTACAAACTTTTTATGGGTGTGTAATCCACAGGTAGACCAGTGCACAGATACCAAGGTAGAGTCAAATGATTGTCTAGTTCAACAAGTTATCACAAAGCAAACATTCTTGTATCATTATTCCCCAGGTCAACCCACAGAATATAGCTTGTACCTTGGAACTGCCCTGTTTCCTGCCTGGAATTTCATTCACTTTCTTCCTCTATTCCAGATGTAATCAGTATTCTTACTCTTGCAACCATAGACTAGTTTTGTATCTTTAGAAAATTTTCAAATTTGTTATTATTTTTTATTTCTCTCCTCCTCCCCCTCTTTGTCATCATCTTTTTCTTTTTTCCTTCCTCCTCCTCCTCTTCTTCCTCTTCCTCTACTTCTTCCTCCTCCTCCTTCATTGAGAGAACTACCTCCTAGGTAGTTCATGCTGGCCCCAAAGTCATTATGGAGTCCGGGATACTCTTGAATATGTGATCCTCTGCCTCCCGGGTGCTGAGATTATAGGCTTGTGCCGTTATGCTCAACCCAGTATGTATTCTTTTGTGTTTGTCTTCTCTCACTTAACAGCTTGTAGCCAACCAGCTTTTATTTTGACTGCTGAGGTGATGCTATCGATTGCTGTCTTTATATAGCATCCCCAGAGCCCCTCCTCCTTTGCTGTATTCTTCCTTGCAGCCCTGCTACATACCTATGTCCTCTTTGAGAGCAGTCTTAAATTCACTTAAATTAAGTGAAGCGTGTGTATGTGTGTGTGTGTGTGTGTGTGTGTGTGTGTGTGTGTGTGTGTATGTACGTATGTATGTATGTGTGAGTGTTCATGTGGGTGTATAAGCATGCGAGTACATATGTGTGCAGGCCAAAGGCTGGCTGACATTGAACATCTTTTTCAATTGCTTTCTACCAAATATTTTTTGAGACAAGGTCTCTCACTAAGCCTGAAGCTTCCCGATTCAGCTATACTAACTGGCCTGCCAGCCCCAAAGATCTTCCTGTGTCTGCCTCACAAGCATGGAAATGCAGACTTGCTTAATTTCTTTATGTGGGTGATGGGAGTTGAATTCAGGTCTTCACACTTGTGCAACAAACACTTTACAGACAACCATTTCCCTATCTCATTTGTCTTAAAGTTTCTATTGCTGTGATGAAACACCATGACCAAAATCAAATTGGGGAGGAAAGGGTTTATTTGGCTCACACTTCCACATCACTGTTCCTCACTGAAGGAAGAAGTCAGGACAGGGCAGGAAACTGGAGGCAGAAGCTGATGTAGAGACAATAGAGGGGTGCTGCTTACTGGCTTGCTCTACATGGCTTGCTCAGTCTGCTTTTTTTATAGAACCCAGGACCACCAGCCCAGGGACGACGGTACCACCCACAATGAGCTGTGCCCTCCCCCACTGATCACTAATTAAGAAAATGCCCTGCAGGCTTGCCTACAACCTGATCTTATGGAGGATTTTCTCAGTTGAGGTTCTCTCCTCTCAGATGACTTAGCTTGTGTCAAGTTGACATAAAACTATCTAGCACACCAATGTACTTTCTTAAATAGCCAACTCATCCATCTGACTGTGGAAAACATTGGTCTCAAGGCATTTTTCTCTGTCTTCAGATGCAAGTCCCGCTGCTGATGGAATTCTGTGTTAGGATTTCTCTCCATCAGCAAAGCTAAGCAGACACAACTGGGTCTCTAGAAAGCCCTATGGTTTCCCCACTGTATAAAGATCCTCAAGTGCCACTGTCAGCTTGTACCCAAAGCCTGTTAGTGACCAGACACGCCTCATTTCCTGTGTCAACTTGTGTCATGGAAAAGGCGGTGAATTATTACTCACTTGGTTAAACATACATATTTTCTTGTAGGAAAATAGATGTGTAAATGTATATGTATTTCTCATGAGTATACTTTACACCATTCAACATGTCATGAGTTAAAGGCCATATTTTGTTATTCCTCTAGCATGTTCAGCCCTGGAAATGGGCAGATTGTTTCGAAGTCAAAGAATATTTAAGCTACAAGTAACTTGGGGATCATCTCTGTTAGCCTTTTCATGTTACAAGGGTGGGAAATATAGATGGGGGAGTTTTAGTGAATTGCTCCATGTTACAAAATTTAATATGTTAGTTATACCAGAGGCTGAATCTTAATGGGATATTTCTACTATTAGATTGGCCAGCCCCTTGCTCCTTTAAAAAGTAATTTGTGATTAAAAAAATTATTTCATAAAATAGTATACATAGCCATCCAGGATAGTCCTGAAGTTCAAGGGTCACAGCTGAGCAATGCATGTATAAATGAGGAGGAAGAGTCTTGTTGCATCTTATTGGTTTATTTATACTGTTCTCCAGGACTGGAGCTTTAGGCTGTTTCAGGAAGATCTCTGATCATGCATTTTCCTAAATTCTATATTTTTGCACTCTCTACTTAACAGATTGTGGGGGGGTCTCTGCAAACACTAGGGCTGGCAGAGTAACCATCCATGTGAGACAAGAAGGAAATCCATTTCAAAATGGTGCAGTAGCTAGTGTTGGTTCAGACTTCAAAGTCTGCCACCAGGCAGTTTATATTTAAGTAGAATACAATTTAGAAAAAAGTTTCCTGGTGTAACACAATCCCCTGTGTACAAGGAGGCATGATTACATCAAAACTCTTCTCAAAGTACATATCACTTCTTGCATGAAGATGGGCTGTATAGATAGGCTATACATGTCATCTTAAGGGTGTAAGGGAGGATCTGGTGTGGTCTTGGTCATTCAGATAGAGCAGAGGTCATCTGAGCTGTTAGCCATGTCCAGTTCTGGTTGTGGTTGAGAGAGGTCGGTATGACCTGGCCCTAAAGATAGCACAATGGATACCTAGGCTATTAGCCATCTCCATTGGCCAGAAAACAAGTTATAGATCTTTTCTCTTGAAAGGACAGCTGGGCGGTGGTGGCGCACACCTTTGGTCCCAGCACTCGAGAGGCAGAGCCAGGTGGATCTCTGTGAGTTCAAGGCCAGCCTGGGCGTAAAGCTACACAGAGAAACCCTGTCTTGAAAAACCAAAAAAAAAAAAAAAAAAAAAAAGAAAGAAAAAAAAGAAAAGACGACCCTGTGTGTTTAACATTCCTGCCTTCCCTAGCACTGTCTGTGAGCACAAGGACCTTTGTGCTCTCAACAATAGATTATTTAACATTATTTTTTTTCTTCAGGGCTGGGTATCAAATTAAAGGCATCGTCTATACCAAGTAGTTACTCTCTGCCCCTGAGTAACATCTCCAGCCTTTAGAAGACCATTCGTCTTTAGGTTAAGTTATGTGATTTGGCCAATATTCAACCACTTAGATGGTGTTTTTATTCTGGATCTTCCCAAGAAAGTCAGAGCTGCGCTGGTAGGCTGTAGAGGTAAAACCGCTTGCAAGTGTTTTCAGGAAGGGGAGAAACATGTAAATCTTTCTGTGAGCTGGATGTGGCTTCACACGTTCTGCTTTCTCGACACGGCCATGTCAGCCTCTTCCCTTGGCCTCTGTGAACTCCTAGCCTGCCCTCACAGCATTGGGACTGGAGACAGGAGTGTGTGCGGGAATGGCTGTAGGAGTGTGTCTCCTTCAGCCTTTACTTTAGCTTTGGTTCTTGAGCCAAGTGAGTGGTGCTTTGTACAGTGTTCTTGCTGTTAGCATTCAGACCCACTTCTTGGAATCCTGGCCAATAAGCGGCTAATAACCTGGCCCGCCCAGTGTCATAATGTCATCCTTTAAGGAAGGACTCCTCCCCCTTTGTTCTCTCTCTCTCTCTCTCTCTCTCTCTCTCTCTCTCTCTCTCTCTCTCTCTCTCTCTCTCTCTCCCTCCCTGTCTCTCTCTTTCCCTCTCCCCTCTTGCTTCTCTCCACTAAATAAAACTCTCCACTGAGTGCTGTCTGCATGGCTCCACCCACCAAGGCCTCTCACGTGCTATATCATAACACTTGCTATTCATGATGAGAATTGGGCCCCATGGACTCTCAGAGACCATGGTGGCCTGCAGAGGAAGAATAAGGAATAAATCTAATTGTTTACCTATTTTGTTTTTTAAACGGAGTATGAAAGTACTTTTGGCTTAGACTGAGTACCTTAAAGAAATGTGGTTGACCCCATAAAATGTGAGGTTTCTGATCTCTATTGTATTTGGCAAGGGTCAGTTACTTATATTTTATAATCGAGTTAGAAGATTTTTCTCCTTGAATGTGTGTGGTGCTGGGAGAAGCTTTTCTTAAGTAAGGAAAATAGCCTTAGGAATTGAAGTCTGGGTGGAATTATGATTCACAATTTGCCAGTCACATTTCATATGGTTGTTAAACTTTGGCCCCCTACATCTTCACTTAGAATGGTCTGTAAGCTTATTTTATCTGGATGGGATATGTTCAGTATAACCTGTGTTTTGTCCCTCAACTGCCTGTGGATCTGCAGTTCCTTTCCCTTTATTTAGAAAAGTCAAAAGAACTTGATTCCCTCAGAAGGTCTTTTGAATGATAGTTCATGTTTCTTATTGATCTCTGAAACACTAAATGAGCAGTCATACGTGACAAGCTTTTGGCTTTTTTATTTTCCTTTAACACAAAGGTAATAGACCATCTATACACCACTCAGAATATAACAGGGGATGGAAGACAGGATGGCAAAAAAAAAGAGAGAGAGAGGATTTGCACATTGTTGATAGAGACATCGTAGAGTAAACCAGACTGTCTTACATAGCCAGCTCCCACCTCCGCCTCATCCTGCCTTACTTCATAATGCTTTGTTTTGCACGTCTGAAATGTTCGGTGCATTCTGTAAGTCTGGGCAGAGCAATCCTTTGTCAAGGGGATTGCTTTCGGAATGTCTAGTGTCCCTGATATCCATCCTCTTTGAGTTTCCCAGTCCTCGTGAAAGCCAGATGCTCTCTAGGCAGGAGTGGATCACATCTCCCTTTGAGGATCACAGACCATCCTCCCTCTGATAGATAGGAGCGTGTGACTCACACCTAAAATCCCAGAACTTAGGATGGTAGAACAGGAGGATAGCTGTGAGTTTGAGGCCAGCCTGAGCTACACAATGAATTCTAGGTCAGCCTGGGACGACAGAGTGAGACCTCATTTCAAGCAAAATCGAGCAAAACCCAAAGAGCAGCAATCCTCCAAACTTATAACCACTTCCTGTAAGTGTTTGCACTTCAGCAGAAGATGTTTTACATCTCAATGGCTAAGAAGTATATAAAAAAAATTCGGCGTCAATTCTCATCTGAGAACAGCAGACTAAAACCTCAAGGACACATTTTGCCCTCTGCCAAAATGACTGAATTTAGTCAGAAGGTTGATACTAAGTTGACAAGGACTTGTCAACTGGGAGTGGAAGTTGGCATAACTCCTGGACAGCTTTTTAAAGTAAATATAAGCCTTCTCTAGTGGCCTGGAAATTCTGCTCTTAAATATATGCTCAAGAGAATGAGTACTGAGGTCTTCCTGTCTAGTCCTATAGGTGTACATATAAGTAGATACTGTAGTGTGTATGTGTGTACACATACGTGTTTATGAATACTCACAGACCATTGATAATAATAGCCTCAAATGGGAACAAAAACCAAATGCAGTATTAGAATGGTTACGTTTGGTTTCCTCACAGAAAAACATGTGACACATCATGAAAAGACTGAGTTACTGTGTGCAACAATACTGAAAAACTTCATAGTAAAGAGTAAAATAAATTACATAAAATAAGCAACGTGCTTCACAAGAATAAGCAACTGGCAGCTATCAGAATAATAACCAGCCATGGGGGCAGAGATTTCACCTGGGAAGGGGCTAGATAGAGCTTCCTAAGGCAATGAAAATGTTTTTTTTTAATTTTATTTCTTTATTTTCAGTTATATGTCTGTGTGGGGCATGTATGTGAGTGCAGGTGTCTATAGAGGCCACAGGGTGTTGAGTCTCCTTGAGCTAGAGTTGAGTAGCCAACAAGAGTGCTGGGAACTGAACTCGGGTCCTCTGCAAGAGCAGTACTCACTCTTAACCTCTGAGCCATCTCTCCAGCCTCTGAACAAATGTTCTTAATCATGACCTTGGTGGTGACTACATAATAGTATATGCATACATGCTGTTCTTTTGTTTTGTTTTGTTTACTTATTTTTTGAGACTGTATTTTGATTACAGCATTTCACCCTTCCCTTTCCTCCCTCCAAACCCTTTCATACATCTTTCCCTGCTCTCCAAACACATGCATTTCTTTCAGAGATAGGCTGACTTGGAATATATACTCCTCCTGTCTCCATCTCCAAATGCTGCTGGCATTCTAGGCATGTGCCAACACACCTGAGTACATTTAGCTATGTACTTCAGATGGAGGTACTTTAGTGCAGGTAAAATAAATAGGGGAAACATAATATAAATATAATGCATCTCTGGTCATGATGTTGTAAGAAATATATGCTAAGATATGAACCAATCAGCTGCTGAAGGAGGTAGGAGTCTTCCTGGCAGCTGTGAGTATGTTCAGAAAGGTCATGCTTCAAGGTTCCTAATGTCAGTTAGGGCAGTGGCTGTTGGGATATGGTGGCCCAAGATTACTAGAGTAGTAGAAATCAGGAGACTCTTCCATGACTCCCGCCCTCAACTTGCCTGTTCATATCTCCACCCATAGGTCTCTTGGTCCTTATTATTACTTGTTTAGTTTGAACTCTTAGTCCCTATGTCCCAAGGCATCATGGCTAAGGCTGTGATCTGTGCTGTGGAAGGTCCAAAGGAGAAGCTTTGGAAAGGAGTTCATGCCAATTGTTATAAATGAGGCATTCATGAATCAGAAGATGGATGTCAGTTGTTATAAATGAGGCATTTATGGGTCAGAAGATGGAGGACCTTCAACCTTGACCTGTCAGCAACAGTGAGGCTAGATGAAGGCCCTTTAAAAGCCTTGTAACAAAGGAAGGTTCTGATTCCCAAGAAGTGATCGTGGAATGTATTGTAGAAATGCCACTGAATAGAAGGCTAACAATCATAGCCCAGTAGAGACGTGAGGGAGAAATAGAAAAATGAATATTTTTTTTTTGTCTGATGTTTCTGATCTCGACTGGCTGGCTACCCAAACCTCAGGCTTTACTTGGATCCTATGATAAGGTCTTTGCTTGTACTGTGTAAGCTCCAACTGGACTTGGCTCTCTTCCTGGTCCTTCATGGTGATTTTCTTAAGAAGAATGAGTTATGGGGAATATTTTCAATGACATGCCACACATAAATGATTGTTACAGCACATTACACAGCCTGATAAAGAAGAAGACCACCAGGTGCTGGGCCTGGTGTTCTTCTGGGTGTAATCTAGCGGCCCCTATCTCCTGCCATCCCAGTTGGCAGTCTGTAGAGCTTATATAACATGTCTGTACTAATTTCTCATTTGTATGTCATGTACCAAGTTCCAGTTTGTCCCTAACTAAAAACCTGTTCATCATACAACATATACTTATATGAAAATGTTCTCACAGAGCCTAATACCTCATACAATGAATATACACAGAAAAGGATTAAAAAATAAAAATTCAAAAAGTGTGTGTCTTAGATGAAATATGTATAACATAGATAAGTATGAATTTTTAGAACATCTAGCATCCATGTTTAAATAATATTTTCTTAAATAATGATTTAATCAAGGGAAGTATTTCACTTTTATATGACGATTCTGTAATATTTTTCTAACATTGCATCCAGTCTTAATTTAGGAAATTAATATTTTAAGACCCTGCATAAAAAAAGATTGCCAAAGAATTCCTGATGGAAAGACGTAAATATTACTTGACGTAGAAGCTCTAACAGCCAACATCTGTTAACTGTTAAGCTTCATAGCCCACACTGGATCAAATAAAAATGGCTACTGGCTTTTCATTTTTAACTTATTCATTCTCTTTCATTTTTCATTACATTTACAAGGGACTATATAAGCTTTTGATTTAGTTTTTACTCACCACATTTGTGTATTATCTCTCAGCTCATTTTGATTTTCTCTGGGACTGGACCGTGGGGCAGTCTCTATATTTCCAGGCATACTATACCTCTTTCACTTTGTTCCAGAATCTTCTACTGCTGGATATTTCTGCTTGGGTGTCACAATATGACCTTTAACTGTGAAACTGAATTCTTCATCTTCAAGCATTCTCCTTTCACAAGCCTTTCCTCTTTTCTCATATTAAAGCTCTCCAGACATCTTTGAGTCCTCTTATCTATTTTCTGTCTAGCCTTGGGTGACCCGGTCAAATGTCATACTTTGTCAGTTGTTCTTTTAAAAAATGAATTGTGCCTTCCTCATCTTCCTGATTATGCTGACTGTCGCCCACATGGCTCATCACCAACTCATCACTGTGGCTCATCACCAACTCATCACTGTGGCTCATCATCTTTCAGTTGGCTTGTCCTGTGTCCTCTGCTCACCAAGCCATAGGCTGGCCAGGTGAACTACCCTGGTGTCTACTGTTGATAACAGAGCTTTCCTACTCAAAATTTTTCAATATAGCTTTCTGTTCTCAGTAAGATTGAATCCAAGTCCAGCCGGGCATGTACCAGCTCTGTGTGCAGCTATCTATCTTATTGATAAATCCTATTTATCTTATTGATAAATCTTATTTCCATTAAGTGGCTTGACTCACAATTTCCCGAGTCCCTTCCCTTGGCCAATCTCTATGCTCATGCTTCAGTCTCTACCTATGTGAATATTCCTTCCATCCTAGCACCCTCTCTCTCTCTCACACACACACCCAACTTCTACCCTGATGAAGTCTCACACACCCCCAACACTGCCTCTAACCTTTTTCAGGGTCTCTTGACTGTCTGTATAGGCAGTTTCCAAACTGAGTCAGTTTCTAGTAGTTCTAGTTTGGGTACCATACTATTCTTTGACTACTTGAGCAGTTCACATATTCTATGCACAGCTGGGCTGTCAGTGTCTCCAGAATAAGGATTGTTGCCTCACCTTGTGCTCCACAATGCTCAGCATACACTAATATAAAAGCTCTGTGAAGATGGCCCTGTTAGTTGGTTAGTTTTGTTTGCTGGTGCATTCCCCGCACTTAAGACTAGTATGTGCATCAGAACTAGTGATACAACTGCAAATGTTTAATGAAGACCCAGTCATTTTAATTTTAGTTCCTCTGTCCCTACTGTGTTCTCCCTTTGTTTACTTTAACCAAGATTACTGCAGCCAAGCAGAAAGGGAACATGAGAACAGCCGGAATCTGCGTACCAGAGTTTGACTGGCTGCTCCTTCTGAACGGCTTTTGCTTTCTTGCAGATATTAATGAATGTCAGTTACAAGGTGTATGCCCTAATGGTGAGTGTTTGAATACCATGGGCAGCTACCGATGTTCCTGCAAAATGGGATTTGGGCCCGACCCTACCTTTTCAAGCTGTGTTCGTAAGTAATCATCAGTTTGGCTTTTTATATTTTGATCATGTGTCTGGGGGGGCGGGGGTTATCCAAAAGAAGAAAATATTCAAGTGGATGCTGAAAATATGGAAGAAAATGTCATAAATATAAAGAACAAGAGCAGGGAGACCAAGCTAATACGGTAAACTAAATCCATATCACAGGACCGTCTCCAAGATGCATTTTAACTGCATTCAAAAGTCCTTCACAGCAAAAACGCAGAATAGGGCATAATCATAAAGAGGGAATAGATTTGGATAAAAATGAAAAGTTAGCCAGGCAGTGGTGGCCCATGCCTTGATCCCAGCACTAAGGAGACAGAGTCAGGTGAGGCCAGCCTGGTCTACAGAGCAAGTTCCAGGCATCCAGGGCTACACCCAGAAACCCTGTCTTGAAAAACAAACAAACAAACAAGCAAAAAACAACAAAAAAAGGAGGGTGGGGAGAAAAGAGTTTTATTGAAATAGGTACATGTAGCTAGAGTTTTCCTGCCTGGCCCACAGTCAGGACAAATCTCTCTCACCTGCCAGTCCCACAGCCGTCAGACCCAACCAAATAAACATAGAGACTTATATTGGTTACAAACTGTATGGCCGTGGCAGGCTTCTTACTAACTGTTCTTACAGCTTAAATTAATCCATTTCCATTAATCTATACTTGCCACGTGGCTCGTGGCTTACCGGCATCTTCACATGCTATTTCTCATCATGGCGCCTGGCAGTGTCTCTCTGACTCAGCCTTCCACTTCCCAGCTTTATTCTCCTCCTTGTCCCGCCTACACTTCCTGCCTAGCCAATGGCCAATCAGTGTTTTATTTATTGACTAATTAGCAACACATTTGCCATACAGAACATCCCACAGCAGGTACATCAGTCCTTTGTGGTTCTGGGAGATAAAAAACAGATTTTTTTTCCTCTTCATGAATATTTAAGCCTTCTTTAGGCTAGCTCAGACTTGGTCTCAGCTCCTGCCTTTAATGATTGCAAATCCTGAGTCACCAGAGTCTGTTTTAATGAGGTTTCTCAATTGGAAAAGCCTGGAAAAATCATTCTGAAGCCCACGCATTTCAGATTTTCTGGCCCTGTTCTAATGTCCTCTGAATCTACAAAAGGTCCCCAAAGGGACACTAGTGGTTTGGGGGGAATGTCCCTGGGGTTTTCTTTCCTATATAGTAAAAGTAAAGGTAAAAGTCTCCCATAAAGCCACATATTCTAACATTGAAGTATGGTTTAACCCAAGAGGCCCCCTCTTCATGAAAATGAATCCAGGATATTTACTAGGGTATTTATATGATCAACATAGATTATGCAATCTGTATGCCAATTGGATTGGATGCACCTGAGGTAAAAAGGCCTCCAAAGTATAGCCTGTGTGTGTGTGCATGCATGTGTGTGCATGTGTGTGGTGTGTATATGTGTGTCTGTATGTAGACAAGAGCATACCTCAGGCACCATTTACCTCGCTCTTTGGGGGCAGGGACTCTCATTGGCCTGGAGCTTATCAATTAGGCTAGATTGTCTGGCCAGTGACTCCCAGGGATCCCCATCTCTCTGTGCTGAAGTACCTCTTCAACACTGGGGTTATAAGCAGGAGCCTCACCCCTAGATTTTTCTTGCATGGATTCTTGGGATCAGACTCAGGATCTCATGCTTACAGGGTGAGCAGTTTACCAACTAAGCTCTCTCCCTGGCCTTAAATGAAGATTTAAAATATCATTTTGTATTCTAACATATATGGATGTTTTGTGTCCACATATGTCTGTGTGCCCTCTATATGCCTGGTGCCCACAGAAGCCAGGAGACGGTACTGGATCTCCTGGAACAGGAGTTATAGACAGTTATGCACCAACATGTGGATGCTGGGAATAGAATCTCAGTCCTCTGGAAGTGCAACCAGAGCTCTTAACCACTGAGCCATCTCTCCAGGTCTCCAAATGCAGAATTTTCAAAGATAGCCATATTTCATTGTAACCCTTTTATTAGGAAAGTAGGTAGACAATGCACATTTAAAAAAAACTGTGTACAATGGTACAAAGGTAACTTGAAGAGTGATTCTGCATGTTTCCGTCCAGCTAGGCCCTTTGAATTTCTTCTAATGTGGATTTGGTTTTTATTAAGCTGCAGCCTGCTTTTCCTGCCTCACATTTGATCAAGTGAAAACACACTCTTCTTCCCAATGACATGGTCCTTCAGCTTTAGCGCAGCTTAACTCTGTCTAAGCTGTGATATAGAAATGACGAGACGAAGTCCTATTTGGTAGATGTAAGCCTTTTGAAGCATTGTTACTAATGATTGCTGTTTTCCTTTACAAACTGACAAATGCAGATTAGGAAATTGTGCACGTAAGTCTTTTTTCTTTCTTTCTCTTTTCTGTGTTCTTTTTGTGGGCGGCTCTGATCTGAAGCAGACAGGCACCTAACCAGAGGGCTTTTTGGAGGTGGCTAAATTAGACTGTAAAGTTTTCATACAAGCCATGTTTGAAAACATGATGTAAGGATTTAGAATGTTAGGGTGCAAACCAAACTGTTGATAATGTTCAGGTCATTTTCAGGTGTCTCTCAGCTACTTTGAACTACATAAACCTCTAAACAGGTTTCTAACGTAAGCAATAATTATCGTAAAGAGCTTTGATGCAGAATTCGTTGTCAGTGACTTTTTACTTGACATAGTTTGGTTAGAATTCTCACATGGAAGGTTGCAGATTAGGTAAACTTGGAGAACTGGCCACAGACTTGTGAAAGTGTGACAAGATCTGATGTCTAGCACGACATCAGGGCAGACGTCCAGGCTTTAATGAAATCATCGAGACCTGCCAATGTGAATTTTGAAACACTTGCACAGTTCCTTAGAATTTATTTTCCTTGTCATTGCCCAAATAATTCTGAACTTATTAAACAACCATCCATTCTTATTTGAAAAATAAATAATTCAATTTTACGGTTCAGCTGCAACAGCTGAAATGATAAGTATTAAGAGGATATTTATTTGTTGCTAGTTAAGTGTTCCAGTTTAGAACTCAGAGGTAAAATTGAGCCCTTTTCCAGCATTGGAGTCCACAGATGTATTTCTTTTCTTTCTCTGAATTTACCACATGTGGTATCACGGATGTGTGTCCAGTTCCTTCAGGGTTTGTGATTTGTACCTATTTGTCCTGGTTTGTTGATGAAGAAACTGCTGAAGAGTCTGAAGGCAGTTGGAAAGAATCCGAGGAGAACTGTGATGTTCTCAATAAGTGGGGACAGAGAGTGTAGCCTCATAGTCATGGGAGAGTAGCAAAGGAGATTAGAAAATGAGCAAGTGCTTACACACACACACACACACACACACACACACACACACACACACACACGCACATGCCAGCCAAGGCTTGAGTGTACAAGCATGTGGTAGAGACCGACAACATTTGCTTCAGCAGCATGAAATGAGGAGCTTTGGGAAGCTCTCTGTGTTCCTGAGTGCAGCAAGGTGAACACCCTCTGCATTCCTTGACTCCAGCCAAAGGGTGCAGCCATTTGCTTTTCTTGCCTTGCCCACTCTCTGTCCTTGACTTCATGGAGTCAAAAAGAAGAGAGGAGGAGAATGCTGATGTTTGCTGGCTCTTTTGACCTGTGCTTGTGGCTTAGGGTGCTGGAACAGTATACTCCAAGCCTGCCCTTGCCTGTCTTATGGGGAAAAGTGAAAAGAGTGGGCTTATCACAATAATTTGAAGAAAGGTAAAATACATCAAGGAAGACTTTCTACCTTCTGAAGCTGCACTTGTTTTTCTGTGGGCATTTAAGCATCCCATACTGACTGCTGCTGAAGCTCAGGAAAGGTCCCCAGATGAAAGAAATCTGCCTTGGGGCTTTTGAGGTTTTATGTATTCCCCATCCTTGAACTTGGAGTTAACTGACAGAAACAGGAAGCCAAGAAGGAGATGTGCTCAGGAACTTCTGCCATTGCCCTAGAGGTCATGAGACAAAGAAGAGGAGCTTCTTTCTAAAAAGCCAGTCATATATATATATATGATTTCTAGCTAGTTTCTCCACCCTCTTTATCAAATGTCTTAATATTGTTTGTGTCTCACACACTAGAAATTAGAGCTAAGAGAGTTTTAGAAACTTCTTCAGATCACATAGCTAATAACCAACAGTTGAGATTTAATGCTAGGATTTGGAGCATCCAGATTTAGGGTTCTGAGTCAGCAGTTGACAAACTGCAGTCCATGGATCGAATCTACCCGCTGTCTGGTTTTGTAAATAAAGTTTTATTGGTACATAGCCATCTCCATTTACATGTTGTCTAAGGTTGCTCTTGTAGTAATCATGGTGGAGTTAGGATGTTGGAACAGGGACTGTGGGGCTTACAACACCTAAAATATTTGTTATCTGGCCCATTTCAGGAAAAGTATGCTGAACATTAAGCTGAATAGCCATCTGGTAGAACAATCAGAGGCAATAGAAATATTTGCATCCCTGCTGTATAAAGAAGACATTAGTCAGTCCAAACAGAGGAACTGAACTTTTAATTTTATATAAGGTTTATTTAGTAATATTTGCCTCTTACTTGATGTATTGAACTGCATAGTTGTAGATCAGTGGTTCTCAACCCTTGGGTCATGACCTCTTTGGGAGTCAAATGATCTTTTTAGAGGGGTCTCCTAAGACCATCAGAAAACACAGATATCTACATTACAATTCATAACAGTGGCAAAATTACAGTTATGAAGAAACAATGAAAATAAGTGTATGGTTTAGGTGGAGGGGGGTCACAAAACATGAGGGACTGTATTAAAGGATTGAAGCATTAGGAAGATTGAGAATCACCGCCTTAAATTTTACTTTTAGTGTTTTAGAAAGTGAAATAGAGTTTCTTCTAACTCTCCTAATGTCTCTCTAAATCAGGCTTCCTGGCCAACTGAGTGGTTTTTTTTTTTTATTTGATTATTTGTTGCCCACATACACACTGTTGGCTCAGGCCACCAAGTGGAGCCTGTCAGCTTGAAGTCTTTCGTCTCATTTGACTTTCTAGGAAGTCATTCCGTCTTCTTCATCTATCTTGTGCTTCCTATTTTTTCTACCTTTTCTATGGCTACCTCAGCTCAGGGACCCTATCTTTCCTTATAGGCCATGACACCATGGCCTGGGGGATAGACAGGTCTGTGCTATCTCTTTGCTCCCAGATAATAGTGATAACTCTGAGAAAATGTGGTGGTGATAATCTTCATTGTGTACTTAATAAGTACCTGACCATACTGTAGGTCCTGTGCACAGACTGTCACATGTAGTATTTATGAGATCTCCCTGAGCTGTATGCTTATTCTTCCTGGTTTAGAAGTGAAGAAACTGAGGCAGAAAAGGGCTAAAGTAAGGTTCTTGCAAAGAGTCACATGGCCAATAAGTCACAGAACTCCATAGGCTGAGTCAGGAAGAAGGAAATGGTCTGAACTGACAAGTGACCATTATGTAATTTTGGAGAGCTCCCAAGGCTCCACCTTGTAAAGGTTTCATAGCCTTCTGAAACCATATCACCAGCTGGGCACCAGGCATTCAAACACGCTGTGGGTGGCATTTCCCATTCAGAATACAACAATTGATATTGATCGTCACAGGACAAATGCTGGGAATTGGAAGAAACTGGTCTGCTCTGAATTGCCCGTGGCCCTCAGACCTAGAAGCAGCACTAATGTGGTTAATTTTATAGTTAAGCCCCGTTGTGTATAAAATAGGCTCTGGTCTTGACATTGCTTCTGTGTGAATATGGATTATAAGTAAGACTCAGTCATTTGAGGAAGGAAATTCTGGAGCAAAATCCTCTGTGAGCTGCATGAGAATTGTGTGTGGGTTCTAATGAGTATATATACATGTGTGCACACACACTCATAAGTGCCCATGTGTATTATGTGAGCGACATCAATCATTTCAAGGGTTTACTCTCCTTTGGGAGTCTAGTACCCTGCTGCTAAGCTTTCTTTTACTTTCAGTCTGTGACCTTTGACCTTCCCTAGCTTACTTGCACGGAAGCCAGAAAATGTGTGTGAGAGGGAGTGGGAGAGTTGCAGACTTTTCTGTCTACCCACTTCTTTTACAAACCGCAGCAAGAGCAGCCTTTATTAGGCATATTTTGTGAAGGTGATTTTGCTTGTTTTGTTATGTTTCTGCCATACGGAGGGATTGAACTCGTGGCCCTGTGCAAGCTAGGCAAGTGCTTTATCCCTGATCCGTGCCCTCAGCGCATGTGTGGGTTTGGAATCTTCAGGAGTGTTCTAGTTTTTCATCTACCCCCATCCTCCAACCCTCAGTTCACCTGTAATGTCAGTTTGTTATCTCAAAGCCTGCCTGCCCCCAGTGATGTACTTTCTCCAGTAAAGCTGTACCCCCTAAACCTCCCCAAACAGCACTGCCAACTGGGGACCCAGGGTTCAAATGCCATACACTATAGGGTACATTTCCCATTTAAACCATCACAGCAAGTTTCTTACAAATTAGGGGACCAGGCAAGAGTTCATCCACACTTTGGAGCCAGTCATGTCCCCCACGTCTTCCTCTGCTGAGCACCTTAATTATTCAGATTCTTTTTAGAGCATCTAACCTGGGAAGTCAGTCCCGTAGGAAAGGTGGAAATGTGCGTCGAAGCGAGAAGGGCAGGAAGTTGGGGTTGAATCATGAGTTGAACCAGGGGTTAGAGGGAAGGCAGATCGGGATGATACCATGAGAGCGAAGAGATATGGAAATACACATGCTCTCAGGTTAGCCTTGTGCGCCAGGCATTTGAGTGGTAACCACCCACTGCTAATGTACAGTAGATCCAGAATGGGAAGGATGGAGTTGGATGGTCATAGCCTGGTTGTCTTTGCAGCGCAGAATGAGGTCTTGAGACCTTGTCTGCTCTGCTACACTGGGACTTGGTGTGTCTCGGCAGGTCAGCAGCTACTCCCTGCCTGCCATTAATAGTCTTTGGCCTTAGGTGAGGATTATTTCTGAGCTCCCACCAGCTCTCCATCTGAACAGGGCAGCTGCTGGTCTATGGTACTAACCACACTCCTGTTTTTCATGTTGCCTGGACATTCACCAATTGTTGTCCTAGAACCGCCTCTGCGGGCAGTCTAGGGTCATGGGTCATGGTTGTGATTAATCGTAAATGACTAGGTTGGTTGGACAGGCCGGCATTTGTGGAAATGCTTAACTTATACACACATTCCTATATTAATATTTGTTACAAATAGAATGCAGACAGGTACAGGAATAACTAGTTATAGCATTTGGTGCTCTGATTCCCAGAATGATTTAATGAATGGACTCTTAGCCAAAAAGAATGATTGCCCTAACCTAGATGGGTTTATCTTAAAGCATGGTCTCTCACCGTGCTATAAGGGCCATCTTATTTTAACTTCAAGTCAGGATGACTCGTTTCTTCAATGACATTAGGCTTTGTCTCTTTCTTCAGCGGATCCTCCTGTGATGTCAGAAGAGAAGGGGCCCTGTTACCGCCTTGTCAGCCCCGGAAGGCAGTGTATGCACCCTCTCTCTGTTCACCTCACCAAGCAGATCTGCTGCTGTAGTGTGGGCAAGGCCTGGGGACCACACTGTGAGAAATGTCCGCTCCCGGGTACAGGTAAGCCATGGCCAGCGACACACATACACATAAATGTTCCCAGCCACGGGAACAAAATGACTTCAGCAGCTTGGGTCATTTTTGGTTTCCCAGTTTTGTTTTTAATGGTATAATGTGTTTGTATCATTACTGAAGAAAACCTAGCTGCAGAAGCTCCAATCAGAAAAAAAAAAATGCACAAAAGAATTCCCCATTATTTCTGGGCAACAGTAGACTTCCTTTTGAATGTTAAGCCAAGAAGATAAACCCTTGCATTTTATTCTCAACTTCCAGAACTCAAAGACTGATAGTTAAGTATAAAAACCAGAAAGCTGTACAGGGCCATGTGCGTTCCTAATGGTCCACTGCCCATCGTTTCACAATAACGGCCTTGTGGACATTGACTTATTTACTTGGCTACTGAAATACAAAGAAATACAAAGAATTGTATTCAGTTTTGTATTTACGCTACGAAGATAACTCTAAAGGAGATCTTGCCAAAGCCACCATGAACTTTGAAGGGGGTCAAGTGTCAATAAGTTGAGTCTTTACTTGTCAGTTGGGTTCATAATTACCCAGGGCTCTGAGAGGGTAAATTTCTCTAGATACCTTACTTTTAAAATCAATAAACTCTCAAGCAGAGTCAAAAGGAGTTCAAGGGAAGAGAAAGAGCCATGATCTGCAAGTGCTGGGCGTCTTATAGGCAAGGAAGGCATGGTCTCTTTTTCACTGGCTTGGTATAGCTTTGAAACACGACACTAGTTGCTTACTCTTGAGACACTTCCCAGGTAGGGGAGGGCATTATATCTCTAGGGCCATGTCATGTCTGAAAGTAGCAAATTACACAGCAGTAGACAGAATGTAGATGTCAACTTCAATATAGTAGTTCACCTTTCGTAGTGGTTAGGATCAAAAGGAACAATGAAGGCAAAAGTGATATTGTTGCTGTTGGTGAATTAATAGAGTGGATGGTTTTTAGACTCCTCCCATAGGCTCTAGAGCCCTGCTATGCAGTCTAACACACTTATTACTAAAAAAGCTTTGCTGTTCATAAACCCATTTCTCTTGAAGTTCAATCTTGACAGCGTTTTAATCCTTACACGAAGTATAACCCAGATGGGGATTGTACATCAGGGCTACTTCCCACAGTACAGTAACTACATTTGAAAATGATATCAGTGACGCAATTTTCATTCTTAAGTAAGTTTTGCTCCTTTGATGGTTTTAATTAAATATGTACTTAGGTAGGAAACCATGCTTTGTTCTGGAACTATCCCTTTTTTAAGAATTCTCTGTCCTAGCAGGTTCCCTAGAAAATCCAATATTTCAGCATGCTTTAAAGGAATACTGTAAAGTGTCCTCTTCCTTAAGGAATCATTTTTGGGCCCTGTATATTCAGAACAATTTCTTGTTCGGTGAAAGTGAGAAATGACTAATTTTACTTCCAGTTTTTAACAGTGGAAATAAAGACTGGACCGTAAGCCCCCTTGTTTGCCTTGGGTCATTTGCTTCCAACACCCATAGCCCAGGCTGTACGCGGAGTTTGCCTCTGCCACACACCACCACCAACCACCATTGTCTTTTTTTCCCCTCCACCCACTCTTGGAGATTGCTGCTGGAGGTTGGAGGTTTGCAAACCACACACTATACCCAGTCCACTTGGAGGGAGACAAAAAAAGGAGGACATTGTAAAGATTCCTTTTTCTTGGCGAGTGGGATAATTAAATAGTACAGAATGTCCCGTTGTCCTCTGGGTCGTGAAACCGACCAGGCTTTTGCTAGTTGTCATCCCTGTCCTGCTCATATAGAGAGCAGCAGCTTGCGCTGGCATTTCCTTCCCGTGGTGGCTACTGTCTGTAGCCTCTCCACTTCGTGGATTTCTTCTCACTACCTGAAGGACCTTTTTAAAAACACGCCCCTCTTTGCTCCTTCTTCCCCAGTACCCCCATTCCAGCGGTAGCGCTCCATTCTGGCCGAGTCCTTGGGTTAGTCAACTGGAAACAATTCAGAAGGGTTTCAGCACCCCCAGTTTCCAAATATAGTGCTTGTCATTTAACTTAGATGTCCTTTGAGCTCTTCGTTAATAACGAATGAAAGCACAAAAGCAGGAGGACAGGAGAGAACCTGACTGTTGTTGATATTCCATAGCCACATATGAGACACTTGTCACCTGTACTTAAAATGACTGCTAGTATATTACATATCTTTTCCTGTAATAGAGTTTACATATATAATTTCGTCTACATAGTGGCATATTGGCTACTAGCACATAAATACAATATATAAAATTAGTGCTAAATATATATCCTATGTAATTTATATGTATACACACATGCATATATATCCTAATTGGGTAGGATAAAGAATTAATAGGTGAATAAATGTTTAAGTAAAAGTAGCATTTTTTTCCTCCCGGTAAATACACAAGTTTATCAGGAATTTAAACCATTTGCTTACATTTTGCATCTGTTTCTGAAGTTTTGAAATGTATCTATATTAGCGATGACTTATTAAAAGATATTCATCATGATATTTTCCTCTGTATAAGTTTGCACTGTTAGATTTTTAAAAGGAATATTTTCCCATCCCAAATCTAGCTGCTTTTAAGGAAATCTGTCCTGGTGGAATGGGTTATACGGTTTCTGGCGTTCATAGACGCAGGCCAGTCCATCAGCATATAGGTAAAGAAGCTGTGTTTGTCAAGCCAAAGAACACTCAACCTGTTGCTAAAAGTACTCATCCTCCACCTCTCCCAGCCAAGGAAGAGCCAGTGGAGGCCCTGACCTCCTCGCGGGAACACGGGCCGGGAGTGGCGGAGCCCGAAGGTAAGCTTACATGCTGGATGTGGGTTCTACCTGCCCATCTCTGTATCTGTGCTTCTATGTCTATTTTGACCCTTCTGGAGCATAGCTCTCAACCTTAATGTTGCTGACATTTTCTAATGTGTAATTCTTGAATAGATGAGGAAGCTGGATGTTGTAAGATGTTTGGTTTTGTCAATGTGAGGTCCTTTCATTTACTTTCTGAGAAATCCAAGACAGACATGACTTGCTATGTATCATAAAAAGTGTATAATGGGACCCATGGCCAAGGGCACAGAGTCTAAAGGGCTCTAGTTTTGACAGAGAGATTTTCTTCTCTCCTTGGTGGATAAAGCAGTATTTCTAGTATTCTGACTACTTTGATTACCACAGAAAAGCCTTGATCCTGGAAAAATGAACAGTTTTA
The DNA here is from genome assembly GCF_949786415.1 of Peromyscus eremicus. Classification (NCBI taxonomy): domain Eukaryota; kingdom Metazoa; phylum Chordata; class Mammalia; order Rodentia; family Cricetidae; genus Peromyscus; species Peromyscus eremicus. The sequence goes on along the minus strand of NC_081437.1, from coordinate 18,483,701 downwards.
GATCTGTAAGTCATGTATGTATTTCCTCTAAAAAAATAACAAAAAACCTTCTTGTTGGTTTTTGCCATTGATACTTAGGTAAGGATTTGGGATGCCCACTTGTGGGTCCTGTGGGGAGCTTGGCATAACCTTCTTCCCTGGTGGTAGGGGTTTTTCTGGGCTCTGAGCTTGGTGCCTTCTGGCCTATCTCTTTCTGCTCTTTTACTCTCTGTCCTCTATTTCTTCCTTGGATAGGCAGAGCAGGTAAGACCTCACCTAGTGTTGTCTCTGTCCATCTAGGTCAGTGGTTCTCAACTTGTGGGTCAGGACCCCTTTGGGGGTCAAGCTACCCTTTCACAGTTAGACCTTTCAGCGAAGAGCTTCCTGCATATCAGATATTTACATTATGATTCATAACAGTAGCAAAATGACAGTTATGAAGTGGCAACAAAAATAATTTTGTGGTGGGGGGTCACCTCAACACAAGAATTATATTAAAGGGTCATAGCATTAGGAAGGTTAAGAACCCCTGACCTAGGGTGTTCATCCTTTGTTTAGAAGAAGGAGATGGGCATAAGTGTGGCTCTGACTTTAGAATATTTTAGCAATGGGTTTCATAGGGTAGTAAGTAGGTTAGCTTCCTCCCATTGAAAGAGCAGGGGCTTTAATTTCTCTGGGAACCTCATTGCTTCTTGGAATTAATGCATCCAACCTTTTTGCTTTTTGCTAATGATTAAGGAGACATACTGACTCAGAAAATTCCAAGTAATAAGCAAAGTTGAGGACTAGTGCTAAGAATTGCTTAATGAAACAAACATTTCAAAATACAAAGACATCACCCCATCACAACAACACGAGTGATTGTGTAATACTGAAGTTGCTAATTATATTGATGCGAATTTATAATTGTCTCCTCTTGGCTTATGGGGTTTGGCTTTTGTTTGATTTAGTTAGCATGTCTGCATGAAAATAATCAGAAAGTTTCATGAAAAACCGGTTTATATGAAAAATGAAGTACCCATTCTCATGTCTCAATGAAAAAATCTCATTCTTTTTTAACACTGACATCGGATGGATTTGTGAACACTAGAGACGTTTGTTTTCTAAGACATGGGAAGTTCCCCAAACTAAAAACTAAGCATCAAGCAATGTTTCAGAAAGTGTTTTCTTTAAAATTGAGGTTAATTTCCTTAATTTTGAGTGAAAGACTTTGAACCTTTGGTCTCTGAACTTTGATAGTAGAACAATGAAACAGCACAGAAAGTTCTTTGCACTCATGTGTAAAATTCTCACAATTGGCAGATGACAGGAATTCCACATTTGACTTAATTTGCTTTGTAATTGTTTGGGGGAGATAATGGCTTTCTAATGCCTTTCAAAAATTGAAATACGATGAGTGGATTGTGCTTGCTAATTCCCATCTCTCTTTTCTGGTTTTAGTGGTAACAGCGTCTCCTGAGAAGGTAATTCATTCACTGTTTTTGTCTTCTCTCTTTTTTACTTCAAGACACTTTTTAAGGTTATGTATATGATTTTTTTAAAAAAATTTTAGGATGTTCATATTATAGATAATTTTCTGTAAGGAAACACAATTCATTAATACAAGAAATCATATGACAGGATTTCCTAAATGGCTGTTGCCATTCTCAGTGCTCAGAAAGTGATGGCTAATAGGTTGCTGGGGTTGCATGGGGAACACCATCTCTTGCCTGAATTCTGGAGAGAAGAAAATGATGAGCAGAGTTCATAGGGTCGACAAGTTGCCTGGACTAACTGTGGGAAGAAAGGCTCTTTTGTGTTCGCCCAATTATGTATTCTCAATATGCGTATAAAATTAAGTGCGACACTAATTAATCTAACTAAAATTTAACACAAGCATTTGGATCAAATTAGATCAAATTAGATTAAAAACAGCGCTTACCCTTGAAAGCCACAATAAAATACCTAAATGTTGTTTCTCAGAAGTTTTAGAGAAAATTTGATCAGTTTTGGGTTTAGGAGGAGATGGGGGTAGAAATAGTAAGACTCAATAGCAGGAAATATGAACTTTTTTTTTTTTTTTTTTGCTGAATTGATGTCCTGTTCATGAAATATTGCATCTTCTCTGCCCCTTTTTCTGCCTTGATTCTTTATTTGATAATATGAAAATTATGTAATTATTAAGTGTTTTTCATTTTTATATCATTCATCCAGTTGCCAAGAATATATTAGGCATTAAAACTCCTATGGGGGCCAGGTGGTGGTGGCGCACGCCTTTAATCCCAGCACTCGGGAGGCAGAGCCAGGTGGATCTCTGTGAGTTCGAGGCCAGCCTGGGCTACCAAGTGAGTCCCAGGAAAGGCGCAAAGCTACACAGAGAAACCCTGTCTCGAAAAACCAAAAAAAAAAAAAAAAAAAAAAAAAAAACTCCTGTGGGGGAAGGATGTAAAAATAAACTATTTTAAATAGTGTTTCAATTGTTACATGCAGCATATGTTACCATATGAGTGTTAAAAGAATCCAGAATAAGGAAATGATGGCTGTGGGATGATCACACCTATACTGAGATATATCATGGTATATTCAGCCCGAAAGAACTACAATGGATCAGACTTGACTGGCACGGCTGTGGCTCAGTTAGCATCTTGAATGATGGGTGATGTACGGTAGCTTACAATTTTGTTGATTTTTGAGTCTAGCTCTGTATGTATGATCCAAGGGGGGAAGAACTCAGTGAGCTTGTAAGTATGCCAGTCAGCTGCCTAAACAAACCCTTCATAACTCAGCTTTGTTCTTCTCTTATTGTAGCGTGGTTTAGTGCAATGGAATTGAGACTAGGGAAAGAAAAGATACTGTCTCCAGGATAAGGCAGAGGGCAAGCAAGGAAGAGACCTGATGTCAAACTCTGGCCCCTACATGCGCGCACACCTAGGTGAAGATACAGTGTAGGCACAAGTGCGTGTGCGCATGCGTGTGTGAGTGCATGGGTACAAAAGCATGCATACAGAGAGAGAGAGAGAGAGAGAGAGAGAGAGAGAGAGAGAGAGAGAGAGAGAGAGGAGAGAGAGAGAGAGAGAGAAGGAATGGGGGATTGAATCAGAAAGAGATCGCGAACGTTTTTCTTACATAATCTTAACTTCATTTGACCATGTTCCTTGTACAGTTAAGACCGTACATTTCCATTTAAAAGGGGATAGTTGGGAAGGGGACTGAAATCAGGGTCTGTTTAGGATTGATACTTTACAAAGGCCTCGTGATCTTAAAGACAGACGAGAGGAAAGGAGGTTAAGTCCAAGGGTGAGACATTTACGAGTGAAGGTTTCATTGACAGCAGCAAAAAATCAGGTTAGAAAGGGAACATGGTCCCGTTTTGATGGGCTGGAAATACTGAACTGCACTTGTAATCAGTGAGGAAGTGCCTGCTGAACTGAGTCCCTGCCTGTGTAGTGGAGAAGTGGTGTTGATTAGGAGGACCACGCTTAAGGTGGATGGGGAGATCCTGCCTATAAAGTCAAGTTAATGCTGGCTGCTCTTTGTTGCTATCTACCATGGACTATGGGGGAGAAGTCGCAGAGACTGAGGGAGGCCGTCTCTCACAAGTAACAGAAAGTCAGTCTGCCTTCAGACAGAGAAAAGGGCATGCGGGGACACGTAATGAGTGGTCAGTGTTTCCCGGGTGGATGTGTTGTGGATTAACGGAGGTAGAGAGACTGTTAGCTTGAGAGGCCGGTTAGATGCTACAGTTAGCCGAGCATGAGAAACAAATCCAGGCTGCGGCACTGAGGACCATGGATTAGAAAAGGTGGATCACCACAAAGGATACTGAACATGGACAGGTTTGGGGGTGCGGAACGAAAGAGGAGGCCCTAAAATGTGACTAAATCTGGGTGGGATGGATGAATGATTGGCAATGACCGAAAGATGAAGTTAGCATCGGAGGCTGGTGGATTTTGTTGGGGAGGGGTCAGGCATGGGAGTCTGTGGAATTTGTAGCATGTCCAAAGTTACTCTGTAGGAATTCATACTTATAAAATTGGGTTTCGATGAAATCGTCTGTGAGTGTGTCTACTCTAGAAGCATAAAAGGTAGTAACTAAAGCCAGGAGATAGGTCAAGAGTGAAACCAAGGTCAGGAAGTGGGTTTTCTGCAAGTTAAGCCAGAGAGGAAAGATGTTGGGTAACAGTGAGGAAGTAACTTGATGAATGCATTTAATGAGGTGTTGTGAGTTCTCTGGCCCCACACTGGTATGAGTAAAGGGGCAGACCCTTTTAACTAGACTAACTATCCCATTGGCATGAGCCCCTACAGAGCTATCGCTGAAAGCTGAGCCATGATGATGGTTGGATTTTTTTTTCTTTTTTGCTTGAGTTAGGAAGCCTCAAGTCCTTTAAGACTGCAGCTGCTATTGCTATGACAACCTACCACTGCTGAGAGAGAACAGGCGGATGTTACCTTATTAGCTGTGGGCTAAAGAAGGCCACGGCGACTACCTGGCTTAATGGACTTAAACTTAGTAGATGTTCTTTATGGCTCAGTTGCTACATCCATCATTCATTTAATCTGTAAAATGTGGATGTGGCGCAGAGCCCCGTGACTGGCATGGATGTTTAGTTCCCAATTAGGGTTAGGGTTGCCCAGTTGGAGATTGAATGTGGAACTCTGGGCTAAGGGCACTGCTTTCAAGGCTTGAAGTCCAAGGAAATGGATGAGAGCATGTCTGTAGTTAGCATAGCTCCTGAAATAAGAGTTTGACATTGTAACAGCACCACTTTTTAAAGTCACATACATAGGTGTGTATCTGATCCTATGATATTTTTGCCTTTCTGAGAATACATTTAGTTAACTAAAAATAACACTACATGAGAAAAATGAAAGTAATTCCCTCTTTATGTCTCTGTCTCTCTCTCTCTATGAAAAACAACCACCAGGAAATACCTTCACTGGATCAAGAGAAAACCAGACTTGAACCTGGGCAACCCCAGCTCTCCCCAGGCATTTCAACAATTCATCTGCATCCACAGTTTCCAGGTAATCTGTGCTGATATGTGTTGTTGATAAGGGTATTCTGAAAAAAAAATCATTGTAATTTTTATGCCTATGTCTTTGATTGTGTTTAATGTATCATTGACTTTCATTGTGAAATGCCTACATGTACTACAATGAAATGTACAATCTAGTATGTTCCTATACTAGAACAATGTTCATCTAAGAAGAGTAATATATGTAGTGTAATAGGAAATATCAGCCTTTCATTATCTTCAGTGATCAGGACTAGTATACACTGTGCAAATATTGAAGCTTTTTATTTATCAAATGGTCATTTTTTTTAAATTTTGAATTTTTCTCAGTTTTTTTTTAACTAAACAAGCAAACCAGAAGTGTGAATTAATACCGTGAGCTTTTGAGATAGCTATCAGTTCTTGAACAAAGCTACTGTTTTATTTAGAGTAAGTTAGACTTCCACTTTGCCCCAGGATGTCAGTGTACATAACAAGGTTTAATTTTTTTTTATCTCTCCCTTCTTCACACAGTTGTGATTGAAAAGACCTCACCCCCTGGGCCTGTAGAGGTAGCTCCCGAAGCTTCCACATCTAGTGCCAGTCAGGTGATTGCTCCTACTCAAGTAACAGGTCAGTGGAGAATTCGCTGTGTTCTGCATCCTGTGAAAATACGTGTGTAGACAGCACTTAAAATGTAATATCAAATGCATGAGCTTGACCATCACCAGGTTAGTTATCACAGCAAATTTATTGGAAATGAGTGTGCGTAAGTAAATCAGGGTACATATGCAGTGGCATATTACAGAGCCATTAACGTTTCTAAAGAACATTTAATGTTTTCATGAAATATTTCTGTAATAATACTTGTTAAGAAATGTAGGACACAATGTCGTGATGCCAATTTTATTTTTAAATGTCTACAAATATGGAAAAGGAGACCGAAAGAAAGGCATCCGTGTTTACCAATGATGAGGAACAGGGTTATAGATCATCTTTATGCTCTTAGATATGCTTTTGTATATTTTAAAAATTCTTATAACAAACATATTTCAATCCTTATTAAAAAAAAAACTCCAGCAATGTGTTGCTTTGGAAACAAATGAGAAAAAGCTAAAATGTTAATGTTCTTAATAATAGGATAGTAGGGAAGTGTAGTAAGATCATCCATAGGAAAAATGATACCGAGAAGCATAAATAAAGGATTTCAGCATAATCTATAGTAGAGAAAAGGGAAAACAACGCAAACATCCCATTGTAGAGAATTAAATGCTAAGTGACGAAGAAAGTGTCAGGCCCTGGGCACAACCACCCACTTTCAACTAGTTCAGTGCTAGAATCAAGACAAGCTTGCACTCCAGGCCTTGGCCCTCCCTGGGTTATATGGTACCTCCTCTTGGATTTTGTTGTTAATACCAAGTGAAGTGCTATAGAAATGTGAGCAATTCTAAATATCTTTGGAGCTCTATACTGAAGCCATTATAACTTGTATCAGAAGAGGTTTGCAGGAAGGTGGACTCATAGGAAATTACCCCTCAAAGAGGTATAGGCTCATAGACGTAGGCAGCCATGATGAGACTCTGACATGGAGACCATTAGGAGAAGATTGCCCCATAACATCATAATGGGGTTGGAAGGGAGAAAGGGCCTTCAATACCATAGGAAAAGGGGGAGTTGCTGATGAGGGTTTTCAGGGATGATGGGAAAGTTCCATGCTACATGATGTAGCCTCACCTTCGTGCCAAGGAACATGTAGGCAGGCACTGTGTAGGATGTAAAGTTATCCCGGGGCTACAAACCAGGAGAGAATGAAAGTGAGAATGATAAGCTCACGGTATTCTTGTAGACTCTGTCCATTGAGAGAGACTGCAGGGCGGGGGAGGGATGGGCTCCGTGTGTGTGTGTATGTGTGTGTGTGTGTGTGTGTGTGTGTGTGTGTGTGAGAGAGAGAGAGAGAGAGAGAGAGAGAGAGAGAGAGAGAGAGAGAGAGAATAGATGATAAGATGGTAGATAGAGATATTAATAGAAATACAGGCTCTGTGATCTAACAAAAATGATGACACTTTTTAAAGGCGCATGATTGAAATTATTATTCCATATTCTGAGATCATATATGTGTACATCTACCCTGCTCATTTGAAGACATATAAGCATGTAATGTACTATTTAGGGGAATAAAAACCTTCTAATTGTTTACCTCAGTGTTATAAAATGTAGCATGGTAATGTAACTCACAGGTTTCTCTAAATAAGTATTGCATTTCCATTTCCCAATGTGAAGGTAAATTTAGTTGGTATCTGGCATCAGTGGACAAATCTCTTTCCACATTAGTTTCACAGAAATTAATTACATTTCACCTAGATGAATGAGGTTTCATTATTAAACAAAACTATAGAAATGATTGTGGATGTCTTTTTTCAAATAAAGATTTGTTTTATTTTCAGTTGTGTGTGTGTGTGTGTGTGTGTGTGTGTGTGTGTGTGTGTGTGTGTAGGTGGGGGTGCGGGGTCTGGGCACGTGTGAGTGCAGTGTCTGCAGAGTCCAAAAGAAGTCCTGGAGCAGGTGGCTGTCAATCACCCGACGTGGGTGGCGCTGGAAGTACAAGATGCACAGTTAACCACTGAGCCATCTCTCTGGCCTTCATGGTCTTGGTTTCATCACTTAAATGCAAACATGTGAGGAGTAACAAGTGGGAGTTTCTGGGCTTCAGCTTGAACTGCGGAGCTGATTGAAAGAAAAATGGATGTAGCCCCGCTCTACGCAGTTGTCAGAAGACAGCTCAATTTAGTCTGGCAGATTTTCAGGGCTAACATCTGCTATCACATGTCTGAAGCGCAAATGTTTCCTTCCAGGAAGCAAGTGACCCTGATAATTTTTCCCCCTTTTTGTGGAACAGTCGTTAGTGTTTCCACTTCCGCTAGTGAAATAACTTTTTGGAAGGAATCCACCCTTTGGGAGACAATTATAAATAGAGAGGCTCCTAATGGATGTATTTGCAACTTTGGAGCTGTCACGTAAACATGAGGTACAATAGTATGAGAATACCATTTCTTGCCAAATTCCATCTCCAACCCAAATGTAAACATTCCTTGTAGTTAATGTGATGACCAAAGACATAGAATTAAGGAAGCTTCACATCATTTATCACAGGAACGCTGTGTAATTTTTCTCCTTTGAAGAATAGGCACCATCAATGCCATGTCTTACTGCTATTTTCTCCCATAGCTGAAGGAAGGGATGGACTAATCTAAGACCCTATAATAAACACAATCCGTTCCGTGTTGCTCAGTGATGATATCTCTGTGATTGCAAGATTGGAAAGGAGCCTTTTTGGATCTAGCCACACACCCTTGTACATTGAGTAATTATACAAGGAGCAGACTATTTGCGGGAAGCATTAGTTTCCACTCTGAACAGCTGACTTAGTGGCTTGCAACGTTATTGGCCTACCGTTTCCAAATCAATCATGCATTTCAGCATATAAATTCCCGATTTTGCACAGTGTCATAATAGCTGAAGGATAGGTTGGAAAAAATCAAACCTTTATTTCTCTAGCAAATATTTACAAAGTGGAAACATCTGTTTCAATTGTTGTGGGACAATGTCTGCTCCTCCTGGGGTAGTTGGGAAGCCAGGGCATTTTAATAAACCTTTCCATGAGTTAATACTTGATGCCTTGTTCCGGCTCTTCCTGTACTGTCTCCATGGCCCTTGCAGAGCAGCCAGGAATTGCTCTTCCTCCCCCACAACTGCCTTATGGAAACCTCCAGAGTGACCATGGCCAGAATGGTTTAAAAACTATTTGCAAGTCTGATTTTTCCAGGACTCAGAGTTGACCCCTTCAGAAATGTTTGTCCCCGAAGCATATTCCTGCTGTTGTGAGTCTCAAAAAAAAAAAACTATGCCAATGAGAAATGAACTGGTTATTTAAGGATAGAGCTCTCACCTTGGGCTATTCCAGCTCCTTTGTCTGGGCACTGGTTTTGTTCAGCCCTCCCTTTGACTAATCACACGATGCAGAAATGACCTCAGGATCAGCTCGCTGGTTTTCACAACCGGCCCCAAGCTCCTCTTTTCGCAGAATTTTTGAAAATAAACACACGGAGGTGTTGAATCTACCATGGACCTTATTGGTGAGAGACACAGAGCATTTGGTTTTCCACTGGCTTTTGCTCATCATTCCTGTTTTTCCAAGTCCTCAGTGGATTTTAGAAAAAAAGGAATAGAATAAGATTCTTGAGCTGGTGAAGGTGAAATTGTATCGGGGGCAGAACTGTCTTGTGACCCAAGTGGCACACGTGTAAGCATTTTCAAGGGCATGGGTAAGAGTCCAGGGGGCACTCACTTGACCAGCTCTCTGGGACACCAATCAATCTCTGGAACAAAAGATATTCATTTTTACCAGGGAGCCCTTGAGAGTAGGAGTGAGCCCTGCCTGGGAGGCCTGGCCTCAGTGCTTTGCCATGGCTCCTGTAGACAGTTTCTAAAAGGAATGTGTGTCTCTTTGTAAACTGGCCCATCCTGTGGGAATGAGTTCACTCGCCTGCAGGTGAGCGACTCTTAGGCAAATGTAAAGCATCTCGTCTTTGCCACTAAACCCAGAAAAACCAGAGATCTTTTCCTATTAAGACAGTATCCTCGGGACTCACCTTTCTGTGCGCTGTATGTATTCTTTAGTATGAAAAACTTAATGTGGAATGAGGGAAATGTGAGGAAGACATAATTTAAAAGGTTAAAGACACTGGGCGGTGGTGGCGCACAGCACTTGGGAGGCAGAGCCAGGCGGATCTCTGTGTGTTTGAGGCCAGCCTGGTCTACTGAGTGAGATCCAGGACAGGCACCAAAACTACACAGAGAAACCCTATCCCAAAAAACAGAAAAACAAAACAAAACAAAAAAAGGTTAAAGACATACATATGTGCACACAGACACACACACACACACACACACACACACACACACACACACACTGATGTGTACTCACATGTGTGCATGCTGGAAATGAAACCCAAACCAAGAGCCTTGCTCATACTAGGCAAGTACTGAGCTAAAATCCTAAGTGTTTAGCCTTTTGAGGTAGGGTCTCAACACATATCTCAGGCTGACTTTGAACCCTCAGCTCCCCCATTACCATTTCCCAAGTGCTGGAGTTCTAGAAATGGAATGCCAATCCTAGCCAATTTACAATAACTTTCAGAAAAACACTGAATCTGACTATCTGTTGGTGGTTGCTTCGTAGAAAGCAGATAGGTTATCTCCAAGGTGATTGAGGCTCTTTCTGTCCACAAGGGTGGGATCATGCTAAGCAAGTGAATGAAAGCAATCTCTGAGGACAAAACATTGGAAGTTATAATAACTAATCACTGTGTAAAAATGGGATGACCAATGAAGAAATCAAGTGTGTTGTAGGAATGATCCTTCCTTCCTTCCTTCCTTCCTTCCTTCCTTCCTTCCTTCCTTCCTTCCTTCCTTCCTCCCCCTTTCCCTCCATCCCTCCGTCCCTCTATCCCTCCTTCCCTCCATCCCTCCTTCCCTCCATCCCTCCTTCCCTCTATCCCTCTTTCCCTCTGTTACTCCTTTCCTCCATCTCTCTGTCCCTCCCTCCCTCCCTCCCTCCCTCCCTCCCTCCCTCCCTCCCTTCTTCCTTGATGCATCTCCTAATACCCTCTAGTGGTGTCAACATGGCAGTTCCATACATGTTTAGTGCCTCGTCAACCAGGACTAATGCAGAAGATAAGTCAACTCAAATTCCCCAAGTGTTCTTCACCTGTGTAACTTCGACCCTCAGCTCTAACATAATGTGCAGGATTGAAAGGAAAGGCCACTGTTACTCAATTCATTTCCCACGATGAAAGAGTTAGCATTGTTAATCATTTTTCATGCAGATAGTTAACAGGACATAACAGAACAAGCATAAGAGAAATAGTTGGAATACACTGATGAACCGTGGTGTGGGAATGTATTGAGTTCTGTCTCAGCCAGCATCATATGTTTTTGGAGACTTTTATTCATGTGTGTTAAAATTCCAGCCTATAGTTATGCCTTAAAAATAGCAAATGAATATCTGCTAATCAAGACACCGGGATGCATGAGAGGGTACTGCAGTGGTCAAACCTTTTTGCATAAACTCTAGTTTTATAGCCTTTTAGTTTGCTCTGGATCACTGCCCTAGTATGTTAATGATGATGAATTCGTTTTACTTTTGCAAATTTGGCCTTCCCTATTTCAAGAAAAATGGCCAGAAAAAAAATAATGTATATAGGAATATCAATTATTCACAAACCGAGAGCTCTAAATGCCAGTCATTTCCAAAGGAAGCATCTACCTGTAATGGATCAGTGGTAGCTGTGTGGATTGATAGTTAGAGTCATAGCCCACCGTGTTCTTCTAGATCTGTACCTGCAATGGTTCACTCAGCTGCTCGTGAAACACAAAGCCTTGCTGCATGGGTACAATGAAATGCCTACAGCTGTGGTGTTTTTCACATTGTTTTGTTTCCTTTAAAGAGATCAATGAATGTACTGTGAACCCAGACATCTGTGGGGCAGGACACTGCATCAACCTGCCGGTGAGGTACACTTGCATCTGCTATGATGGCTACAGGTTCAGTGAGCAGCAGAGGAAGTGTGTTGGTAAGAGACATGCGTGGTAAATAGACTTCCGAATGGGAAACAGAAATAGAATGTTCCTTAAGTTTAATCATCTTGGGAAAACATTATTGTTTAGTTTTTTTTTTTTTTTTTTAAAGGGAGCTAAGGAGTAGTTTGCCCAAATGACAGGATTCCTTTTCTTTCATGTTTAATGCCTTGTCCCTTGCTACAGGTAGGACATTTGCATAAAGATGGGCTGATATACAAAAGTAAATAAAATATGAATTCCAGCAATAGCTACCAGCAATCATGCATTTGGCCCAAACAAATCAACACTGATGCATGCTGCAGTAATGCATCCATAAATATATACAAAATCTGATTTCTGATAGGGATTTCTAAATTCAAAATCACTACATGCTAGCATTAAGAATGAATTTCTAAGTGAGGGAACTTTATGTTTCAGGAACTCTGGAGGGAGCTATTCCAGAGGTGTTATAGAATTTAGTAAATAATTATGCTAACTCTAAGTTTAATTCTTTTTAAAAGAAAATTTACTATGTTTTAAGACATGGACAAAATAAATAAAGCAACAAGAATACACACCCAGTACTTCTTTACTGTGTGCATTTCATGTGGGTAGGTAAAAGAGACACTTTCACAGCTGTTTGCTTTCTCATGCACCTGTCATGTGTAGACAGACAGATGTCATGTGTCATCTTTAGAACCTAAGTAGGAAAGGTAATAGAGATAGATGATCATGACCCAACACTGCTCTGAGTGCATGGCAGGTGGGATTGTCCCTGACTGTCCTGTTGAAGGTCAATTCCAGTGCTTGGGTGACCCTGCTTGCCAGAATAGCCATCTCTACTGAGCTGGAATCTATATTTTTGAAATGCTGTTGTTATGTTTTGTGGTTTTTGTATTGTTTTGTTTTAAGTTTTACTCCTTGAAACTTACACATTTCCTACAGTATTACGTTACAGTATTCACTTTGCTGTTCTTCTTGCTTATAAAAATCTCTCTGATCGCAAGAGAATAGCTATTTGGTGTTTTTACAGAACAGAGAAACGGAGTCTTCGCTCCACAGCTCCACAGCCCGAATCTCACCCATTGTTTTCTTCTTAACAGACATCGATGAGTGTGCTCAGGCCCAGCACCTCTGCTCCCAGGGTCGCTGTGAGAACACGGAAGGAAGTTTCCTGTGTATTTGCCCAGCAGGGTTTATGGCCAGCGAGGAGGGTACCAACTGCATAGGTAAGGACGGTGTTCTTCCTGATGTCGGATCGGGGAGGAGAGGGAGGGGGGCCAGTTCAGTGCTTACACAAATAATCCAGCGTTCTTTTATTAAACATCCGCTGTGGTATAGCAATCTGCTTGGTTCTGGGGGGACGGCACTCTGGGAGGTAGGGTATCAAAGGTGTGAGATGAAAAGAGGTTGTTTTGAGGTTCCCCACCACCACCACCACCACCCCCACATGAATCAAAACCGTGCAACTTGAGAGCGTGCTGAATTCGTCAAAGAGATGACAGTACACACCAGACATTTCATTCTCATGCTGAAGTAAAGCTGGGAGAGGTTGAAAGTGGTACCTTTGCCAAATGTAACTGGGGCAGTCACTTTGGAAATCAGTGTGGAGATTTCTCAAAACAGAACAAAAACAAAAAAAACCTACAAACAGAAGACCATGTGATCCAGGTCTACCATTTCTTGACATATACCCCCAAAGACTCTATTTCCTGCACAGATACACATACACACTTAGCTATTACTATGCTATTTACAGTACCCAGGAAATGGAACCAGCCTAGATAGCTATAAATAGATGAGTGGATAATGAAAATGTTATATATATGTATACCACATATATGTGTATATATATATATATATATATATATATATATATATATATATATATATGGAAGGTTTTTTCCATCTCTAAAGAAAAATGAAATTACTAAATTTTCTGGAAAATATGAAATGAGTTAACCTAGTCTCACAAAACTAAACACTGCATGTTCCCTTTTTATATAAATCCTAACTTTGTATGTTTGTATGTGTGATGTATGTATATATGTATGTGTGTGTGTTTGTATGTGTGATATATGTATATATGTATGTGTGTGTGTTTGTATGTGTGATGTATGTATATATGTATGTGTGTGTGTTTGTATGCCATGAGTGTGGCTAGAGGCCAGGAAACCAGAAAGGGACACATGAGAAGGAGGAAATGGAAGCTTTAAAAGAAGGGGGTGTTGGGGGGACTCATACAAAATGTGTGACATCAAGGCAGAAAGGGGGACATTGGGTCAGGGAAGCAGCAGGAATATGGGGGCAAGGGGAGCAGGTTGGAGGGTGAGAAATAAAAACAAAAACTAAGAGTCTTTGTAAAGGCCACCGGAGAAATCTACTCCTTGGTATGCCAATTATACACCAAAGAAAAAACATACGTAAAAATAAGTTAATAAGCCTGGACCGTATTTTGCGTTCCACACAGACGTGGATGAATGTCTGAGGCCCGACGTGTGTAGGGAGGGCCGCTGCATCAACACCGTCGGGGCCTTTCGCTGTGAATATTGTGACAGTGGGTACCGGATGACGCGGCGGGGACACTGTGAGGGTAAGTGTGCTCATGAGACTGGGCGACCTGTGTGTCCCAGGACTATGAGTGGCGGCCTATGTCTAGATCCACGGCTAGTAGGCAGCTTCCATAGTTCTTTCTGTTCTCCATTCTGTCATGAGCCAGTGAGTCCCAGGTCCCTTCACACTCCTCAAAGACTCTTTCCCTGCTCACAGCCTCTGCCCGACTTCTGTGGCTCTGTCTGCCTTATTTTCTCTCTGGATACACTCATTATTTTTCACGCTGGGATCTGTCTTTCCTGGTGTTTGGAGTTGTGAGCATAGTTAATTGCCGATTATTCTGGAATGAGGCCAGACCTCATTACGATGTCTGGCGGCTCGCTCATCTGTAAATGTGGTGCAGGTGTAACCTGTGTTTATTTTTCATTCTCCCCCTTCCCATCTTGTTACATTCCTTTGTCTTAGCTGTCTTCTTCTACGCGTATTCTAGAACTTTCTTGCGGACCGTTTGAAGCACTGTCCGACCAATTTGGAGTCAGAGTCTGACCACGCTAGATAAGCTTTCCTCATTACATTTACGGAGACGATGCTCATGAGCGAAGTGTTTTGGAAACCATGCATCGCCATGGTCAGAATTACGTTCTAATTGGTAGTTCTGTTGATGCAGATACTCACCCTACACCAGTTCTTTGTGAAACCTCCATAGTATTTTTTTTTGGGGGGGGGGGGATTGGGGACAGTGATTATTTTCTCCAGAGAAATAAAGTAACTTCAGTCTTGGCATGGCCCCACAAGAGCGAAGACGGGATTCCCTGACCTGCTGCTTGAAGGGTTTAGAGTTTGATGTGGTGTGGGGTCCTGGCGTTTCCTGCATGGCTGCCCGCAGCTGCCTGTAACTCTGCATCTTGTCCGCTGTGGGCGGGCTTCTCGAGCTAGGGAGGGACAGGCTCAGTGGGCCAGTTTTCTCTCAGCTGTCCCTTGGCTTCTGCGTGTTGATTCCCTTCACACTCAGATGACCTAGGCCTGGAATGAGAGCTAATTAGACATTTCTTGGCAGCCCATACCTGCCTGTCCTGTTGGCCTCTTGCCTCCGCCCCTTGGGTTCTAATTCTAGAGGCGAGTGGGAGTGTCGTATGTTGCTGGATGTCTGATCAGTTTGGATCAGAGCAGAGCCATGAACCTTCCCATCGGTGGCCTGAGGCCATTGGACAGGCACCCAAGTGACCCCACTGTCCTCTTCGAGGGAATCCTCCCTCTGGAATAGAGAGTGTGAGAATAGAAAAGCCTGGATGGGGATAAGCTGGCCGCAGTCCTTCGTGGTAACTGTCTGGTCTAAATCTCAGTTCGCTGCCTGTAAAAGGAGAGCCATGAAATCAGTTGGCAGGGGTCATTGCGAACACAAATGTGTGTGGCTGTAACCTGTATGACACCTGTCATCTACTTCTCAGGTTTAAGTTTCTTCAAACCCTCTTCCCTGTCTCCTTATGCTCACCTAAGTCTCTTCTGTGCCTCTATCGTTATTGGCCCAAGTACAAACAGTGCTAAAAAAAATGGAGATGAATTTGTTTGATGAATATTCATATGCAAAGAAGTCAAACACTAAATTGTGTTTTGTCTGCAGTCCCAAAGTAGAGAGAGGGTATTGACATAATGACAGGAAGGAGGAGTCTAGAACATTTAAAATCTTGTAATTTAATAGCCGATAGAGTGGTCAGTAATAATCTATGCAAATTATTTAACGCTTGTTAGTATGTCACCAGGGTGCTCCGGGTGTGCGTCATTCTATCTCCTCCAAAAGGCTTGGAAAGAAAAAGAGGCCCAAATGATGTGACTGTTTTCTCATTCCGTGGTGGACCAGAACCAAAGGTCCCCAGGTCCCTGGCTCCCCGCCGCTTGTCTCAGATGCCACGGAGTGAGTGAGCTGCTTTCAAACAGAGCTGTGTCTCCAAGGAGCCGATCGTCATTTTCAGACATTATCTCATTTGCCCTTACTTTGTCACATGAAAATGTCCCAAGGCAGGTGGCCCCAGATGCGTAGCTGGAGGACAAGCAGGAAGTGCCGAGGCAAATTCTCAGGTGTTGCCTTGGGCTGCTGCTCCACACCAAGCCAGCTGTATGTAGGGCCGGTCTAATGACAATCTCCAATTTGGCTGGTGCATTTCTACTGTAAAAAAGGAAAAGATTCACGTCCAGTGGAGGCCGTGATGTTGGAAAAATGAAACTGGTAAACGTAATTGTGAGAAGTCCCAGAACATTGGACCAAAAGGGAAAAAAAAAAAAGAGGAGAGAGAAACAGAGAGAGACAGAGACAGAGACAAAGAGAGAGCTTGAACATTGTGTGCCATGTTTATGAAATTTTCACTGATAGAAAAGAAGTTACAACAACGCCCTGGCGCTCCCATGGTCTTAAACTGTCTTCATTCACTTCAAGCATCTTCCCACAAGAACATCTTTCACAAAGTGTTTTTTTTTTTTTTTTCTGGAGCTGAGGACCAAACCCAGGGCCTTGGGCTTGCTAGGCAAGCACTCTAGCACTGAGCTAAATCCCCAACCCTCACAAAGTGGTTTTAAAGGCATCTAAAAGGAAAACACCAAATACCTGTGGTGGTCTAATTAGTGAGCCAGTTCTGTTTATGTTTACTTTCGTGTTTTGGCTTGCATCCTAAAAGTGTGTTTACACAGGTAGGTTCTGAGGTCCTCTGTCCCGTACACTTTGTATTGGGAAACTCAGACATTAATTGTTCTTCTCTAAAATGCAAAATCCTCCTCTAGGAAAATAGACTTCTACCAAATGGAGAAAGTGACCCCAGACAGGCACCATTTTAAACTAGAACTCCCTCCTTCCCTCTTTTTAGTATCCTAAAAGGAAGATACCATGCTTAGGACGAACAGGAGGGCTAAGCGGGTAAAGGTGTTTGCTGCCAAGTCTGGCAACCTGGGTTCAGTCCCTGGACCCCCATGGTGGAAGGAGAGAACCAATTCCCACAGGTCCTCTCACCTATGGGGCACACACACACACACACACACACACACACACACACACACTGACAAAATCCTAACCATATTTAAAGTGATTTCTCACTTGAAAAGAATTATGATTAATAACATCCTTTAGCCGTGGATAGTAAAAGTGGCATCTATAGTAGAGAGTATTTATAGACGGTCAGTTTTCTGAAGTATTTCTGGAAAATTTTCTGAAGTATCTGATAAGTTCATTCTCCCCTCATTCTTTTTTCTGCCTCTAAGGAATTCATGTAATATGAAAGATTTTTAGATTACTCAAACCTAGAATGTCCTCTGGTCCATAAAAGCAAAGTAAAGATCTCCCTGGAGACTTCCTATCTATGGAGAGCAACTCTACCAGATAGATATGTGATTTCCTCACATTCATCCTCATTTCTTGCTTCTTTCTGGCAAGCAATGCTATCATTGGAAGGTCTGGTCCCCATTGTGGCCTCAGAGAACCCACTGCCTCCTAGAGTGGAGAAGGCCACCTTTCCAATGTATGTAAATATAACCCTGCTATATCTATATCTATATATCTCTATCTATCTGTCTGTCTATCTATCTGTCTATCTATCTATCTATCTATCTATCTATCTATCTATCTATCTATCTATCTATCTATTTCTGTGTGTTCCTGTTGGACATTTGCTATTTAATCCAGTGATAACCAGACCCCCTCCTTATCCTCTTCCCTGAAATAATAAGATGACTTTTTTCTTCACTCCGATGATGAGATTCAGAGTGTGTTTTGGCCTCCTGATAAAATGTTCACTGCCTAACTTCCTAATTTTTCAGATATCGATGAGTGTCTGACACCAAGCACTTGTCCCGATGAGCAGTGTGTGAACGCCCCCGGCTCTTACCAGTGCATCCCCTGCACAGAAGGCTTCCGAGGCTGGAATGGCCAGTGCCTGGGTAGGTACCACCACACTCCCATCAAGGCTTTTGTTCCTTGGAAAATAAAGATGAAATGTGAGAAATTCACATGGTTCTTGGAACAGTTTTGAGTAATTTTCAATCATGGAGAATGTAAGAAAATGAGTTGGCAGAGAGAGAGAGAGAGAGAGAGAGAGAGAGAGAGAGAGAGAGAGAGAGAGAAGTTCATAATCCCAGCTACTTGGGCGGCTGAAGCAGAGGGTTTACAGGTTACAGGCCAGCCTGGGGTACATAGCAAGATCTTCTCTCAAAATGAAAGTGACTGGAGATGTACCTCAGTGGTAGAGCTCTTTCTTGCCTAGCCTGTATAAGTCCCCATGTTCAATCTCCAGGACTAAAAGAAAGAAAAGAAGCGAGGTGGAATGGGAAAAGGGGCATGGCAAGAAGCTGGCACACGCACACACACACACACACACACACACACACACACACACAAAGTTGAAACAAAGGTGTGACTTGAGAAAGGGTATGGTGATATTTTATTTGTACTGAAATGCGATTTTATTTGTATGTTAATAAATAAAGTTGCTTGGGGGTCAGAGCTAATAGCAAGCCATAACAGAGCTCTAATAGCAAGCCATAACAGAGCTGGGCGTTCATGGCGCATGCCTTTAATCCCAGCACTTGGTAGGCAGAACTAGATAGATCTCTGTGTGGTCAAGGATACAGCCAACATTGGAGACACACTCCTTTAATCTCAATACCAACCATAGAAGATCTGGAGGTCTATACAAACAGGCAGTGACGAGGCGGTCATGTGGTTGGGTTTACAACCAATGAGAAGGCAGAACAGAAAGTCTATATAAAGACAAACAGACAGAACGTAGGTCTTTTTCGGAGAGATCTCTTGGCTGAAGAGGCTAGCTGCAGCAGGCGGGTAAGGCTCTTAGCTCTGATTGCTTGGCTTTCTTCTTTGCATTGGTTCTGTGTTTCTTATTTAATAAGACAGTTGGTTACATCTACAAAAGGGTCTGCTTGCTGAGGTCTCCTTTGGGCATCCCTGTGCCTGGGATTGTTTTGTGTTCAGCTGAGCTCTTGGGTCTGGGGAGATTGTTTCAGTTGTTAAGGACATAGGTTGCTTCTGCAGATGACACTTGTCCAGTTCCCAGGACATACTTGGCATCTCCCAACTCCCCGTGACTCTAGTTGACTCCAGTGCCAGGGGTTCTGTTCCCATCTTCTGGCCTCAGGAACACTGAATATATGTGGTACACATACAAGCATGTAGGGAAATACACACATAGAATGAAAATAATTTTCTTTAGAAGTTGATGTCTTTCCACTCCATGTCAGCACTCTGATTATGTGAGTTCAGTATTTCATTCATGCCTATTTTCATTTCTCTCTAGTTGTATAGTAACTTCACACACACACACACACACACACACACACACACACACGCACACACACACACACACACAAAGAATTGTTTTACATTCTTAAATATATTGAGGAGCAAAATCTGTCTATCCCTTCTCCCCTCATGGCCCACCCTTCTCTGAGAGGAGAAGACTGTCTCATACACAAACATCTCCCGAGTAGGACAGATCAGCAGAGAACGTATTAGGAAGAGAATCTGAAGTATCATAACTCATAAAACGTGTTGCCCTCAAATGCTCCTTAGTGGACATTTAGGTCGGGATGGAAGGGAGACCATTTCTGACCAAGCAAGATGTGTGCAAGGGGATTGTTGAAAAATGAAGCTGGTTGTGCAACAGGCCAATGTAATCGATCCCAGAGAATAGAGAAAACATGCTGTAAAATGTGGGGATGGAACAGGCAAGGGCCCCTCTACCCAGTTACATATGTTGATTTTATTCTGCTAACTCTGAGAAGACATTTAGGTGCTTTAGAGGGATGAAGACAAGCTGGCAACAGGCACTCCCAATGTTGGAGCTTTGCCCTCATCAGCAGGTGTCAGGACCTGTGCAGCCTGTGTTGCTGGTATAGATGCACTTGTCCTAAACCACCATCTCCATCATCATCTGCATCTCCATCCCTATCTGCATCTCCATCTGCATCCCCATCTGAGTCCCTATCCCCACTACATTCCTATCTCCATCTGCATCTGTGTCCCCATCATCTACATCCCCATCTACATCTACATCTGCTTCCCCATCTACATTCCTATCCCCATCGCCATCTACACCCCTATCTGTATCCCAATCTGCATCCCCATCTCTATCCCCATCTGTATCCCAGTCTGCATCCCCATCTCCATTCCTGTATCTATCCCCATTTGTATCTGCATCTCAATTGCATCCCCAAGAAGTTCTAACCAATGGGATCTTGAGATGTGTATCTTTGAGGAAAAGCAGAGAAGATTTCTGTTTGTCCATTGTTTATTGATAAGCAGTTGTCTGTGTCATTAGTGGTATTCAGAGAGTGCTTTTGGTTTTAATTTTCCCATCTGGCATCAGTTTCAGGTTTGTGTGTGTGTGTGTGTGTGTGTGTGTGTGTGTGTGTTCTCACTTTCACATACTAATGTATGAACCAGAAGCAGAAGTGTCAACACATCCTGACTCTTCGATTCACTAATGTTATGTGTCTAAACTGGTGAAGGAGCAGGTGATGGTTCTTGAGTAGAATAACACTGGGTTCTTATAGGTCACTCTGTTGCTCACCTAGATCAACGTCACACTCAGGCTCCATGTGTTTGCATTGCTAAGGTTTCATATTTCCCTGTGTTAAGAGTAAGTGGTATGCTTTTCCCTTCTGCTTTGGGTAACATGTCAGGCTCTATCATATATAGATCAAGACTCGCTTCCAAAGTAGAATTGCCATTCCATCATTGTTCTTATATTGAACTTGCCACTCTTTTCAATTTCCCGTGAGGGATTTTTATAGATTACACTGAAACCAATTTTCCATCTTAACCTTTTTATTGGTAACAGAGCTTCTAGTATTGAAAATTTGAGTGGGATGGAAAACATATATTACTTACCATACGTATATTTTATTTAAAATCCTATTGGGGTAGTTTGGATCAATCAAAATTATTTGTTCCTTTTAGTTATGTCCTTTGTGCCAGCTCATTTTATACAGAGAGAGAGAGAGAGAGAGAGAGAGAGAGAGAGAGAGAGAGAGAGAGAGAGAGAGGAGAACGGAGAACGCACAGCAGTTTGGCTAGAATTATAAAAATTTTTGACAATGCTAATGAATGCTAAATAACCTCTCCTGTCTTGTGCCTGTACTTTTCAGTTCTCAGCTCCATCCTTGGGTACTCTGAAATACTTTTAGGAAGGGGCAGTATTAGCCAAGCATGGCACATGCCCTAAGCCCAGTTCCTGTGATGCCAAGGCAACAGGAATATGAATTTGAGGAGAGCCTGAGACACATAGCAAGTTCCAGGCCAGCCTGAACTGTAGAGTGAGACTGTGAATCCAAAACCAATGCTCTGGCCCCTGAAGAAAGCTGCAGGGTATCTTTGAGTTGAGCAAATTGCTCCACGTCTCATTGTTTGTTTGTTTAATCAGTGTTTCTAGTACCTTCTGAGCCTCGGGTGGTTTTCAGAACAGCAGAGGTTGAGAGGGAACAACACAAAGTTCCTCTTCTGAGTTCACTTGTGCTCTAGTGTTGGGTTTCACAAGTCAGCAAGTGAATCACACAGGAGTCTGATGCAGTAAGTTTTATGTAGAAAGAGAGATGAGCCTAAAGAAGAAAGGGAGGTAGCTACGGAGTGTTAGAGACTCTGGGGTATTCAGAGTGCTCAGACATGTTGTAATAAGATAATCTTTGTGAATTGCTTATTTCTATCTCCTAGTGATTACCAGTGACTAATATTTGATAGAAAATTCTTATAACTGTGTTTGTTTCATTTGTGTATATGTGCATGAATATGCAGGTAAGCATGCCATGACATGCATGTAGAGGCCAGAGGATACCCTATGAGAGTTAATACTCTCCCTCCATGTGGTTCCAGGCATCCAATTCAGGTCTTCCATCTTGGTAGACAATCTCCTGTAGTGGCTCAGGTCTTCTATTCTTGGAGGACAAACTCCTGAGCTATCTTGCCAGCTTGATATTTGTTTTGTAAATATCCCCTGGTTTCAGATGAGTTAGGATATTTTCACAGTCTGCTTTTTCCCTTCCTTTTTAATTGAAAATTTTGTGTAAGAACATTAGTAGCTTTGGATGTCCTGTAGTCACATTTTTTTTTTTGGAGGAAAATCCTAAGTTTGGGACTCATCTCTAGAGAAGACAGTCCCTGACCACATGACTGTAATGTTTCAGCACCTTAGTGGTCTTTGTTTGCTCTCATGGGCTATACATTAGTATATTCAAACAACTACTATGTCTTATATAATATTAATAGAATTTGTCTTTCTTCAGATCTTGTCTATATGCATGCCAGTTGGGTTGGGTTGGGGTTTTTTGTTTTTGTTTCTGTTTCTGTTAGGAGGCTTCATTAAGAATGGCCGTTTGGGGTTGGAGAGATGGCTGGTGATTAGCACAGTTGCTACTCTTGCAGAGGGCGAAAGTTCAGTTCCCAGCATGCCTATGGCTGCTCAAAACCATCAGCAACTTCAATTTCAGGGGATCCAGCACCCTCTTCTGATCCCTATGTGCATGAATATGCAGGTAAGCATGCACATGCGGGATACACTTAAATACATATACACAAAACAGAATAAAATAAATCTTAAAGAAGAAATCCCTTTAAAAATTAAAAAAAAATGGCTATGTCCATACAAGGAAATGAGGTACATGGAAATGGCCTAAAGGAACTTTTTATTTTGCCTGCTAACTAAAAATGAATTAAAAAATGAAGGCCAGGCGGTGGTGGCACACGCCTTTAATCCCAGCACTCAGGAGGCAGAGCCAGGTGGATCTCTGTGAGTTTGAGGCCAGCCTGGTCTACAGGGTGAGATCCAGGATAGCCAGGGCTACTCAGAGAAATCCTATCTCGAAAAAACCAAAGTAAAACAAAATAAAATAAATAAAAAATGAAGTCCATTTCAGCCCTAATATTCTTGAGGATTTGTTTTGTAATTTGGGGATTGGGTCTGAGTAAAGGCTGAACTTGCATAGGTTACTCATGACTGGCCTGTGTATATGTAGTATAATCTGATTCTACTACCTGTCAATGCAGCCCTCTGATTCATAAAATCAGAACAGAAGTTGTGTCAAAACAGATAAAACATCAGGAGGTATCGTCTGGGGTGGGGGGCTGTCTTTTTTCCTATTGTTTGGCTCAGGGTACATAGGTCTCCATTCTTTAGCATTTGTTGTCCACTTGAGACATCCCTGGGGTCCACGCTCTACCTAGCACATCATTCTTCGGTATCTTCTGTCAGCTCCTCTTGGCTGTTCTGTATCCGTAGCTACTTCATGAGCTGTTGATTTTAGTCCTCTCCCAGTGACTCCTTTCATCACTGGGCGCTGCACTGCTTGGACCTGGTGTTCAACCTGTGTAGCTGGAGTTTTCCTGTGTTCACCCGGCTCCTGCAGCTGCTCAGACCCAAGTAAACACACAGAGACTTATATGCCAAGCTGGTCCTGACTTTAATGACTGTTTCATCATTCTGGGTGATAGCCAGTTCCAGGGGGCTGTTTAAACCAGGACCTCTTATAAGGGAAGGCAGCCTGGCAGATCATCCGTTTACAGGCTTCGCTTACAGCTAGCCTGATGAAAGCCATTCCCTAGGGACTACCCTGACAGTTCATTGCTTATAGGTACAGTCAGTATCTCTGAGATTAGGTGTGAGTTGGGCCATGTGAAGTTTATTTTCATTATCTGTAATGTACCAAAGAAGGATTGAAACATCTTTGGATGACCTGTCACCAAAATTAGATAAGCAATATGAAGCATGTGGTCTGACATATGATTGGGTCCAATAAATACGACTCCCCGACCATATTGCCTCATTATTACCGTTGTCCTGAAATACAAACACAGCAGTGCTATGTTAAGTAAACTGTGTCACATGTTCTGTGTAACTATGCACTCTTTGGCTTCTTTAAGCCCATAGCATGTAGTTTTTTTTAACTCTCCTTCTGCTATATGAACTCTCTAATATGAACTGATTTTTTGGTTTCATTTTAACCTTTTAGTACTTTCATATTGGTGGGATATACTTCTTAGGGGTTCGGATATGTCTCTGTGGAGTCAATAATGGTTCCTAATAAGCATTAGGCTTTATGATGGATTGGGCTGTTATATTAGTGCTGCTGTTTCCTGTCTCTGTCCATCATTCTGTTTGCTCACCTTTACAACCCAGAATGTTTGTACCAATTGTGTGTGTGCAGCCCACCCTTCTTAGGTTCACTTTACTGTCTTGCTTTGTAGTTGAGTCTGTGGCAGACCACATGACCCGGGAGCATGAGTTTTTGGAGTTTTGTTCGAGTATTACTTCTTGGTTAATCTTTTGGGGGTTAACAGCCTGGCTTCCATGAAATCCTTCTTAGTGCAGTAGGCCTCAGGCATTAGAATAACTTCATGTCCACAGTCTTGACCAGGCTCAGAGCCCTAGTAGGATAAACACGGAGAGCACATTGTTTACAGCTTGTTTTCAGAATTCGGGCCTCAGAGGTAACTTTTACGGAATATGTGAGCATTGCTAGACTGCTATAAACTGAAGACTTGGTACTGCAGAAGCCTTTTTGCTTCATATGGTAGATGAGCACATTTTGTAGAATATACAAACACCAGTCTTATGCCTCAGTCATTGTGTGGCACAGGAGTCTTCTCATCAGTCTTTACTGAGCTCTTGACTGTGTGTCCATTGGGTGAGAGAGAAGACCCAAAAGTGTGGAAAGAACAAAATTCCCCACAGTGTATTATTGTTTAATGTATCATGCAAAGGGGTGGGGTTCCTGACAGCATCTGGGTACATGAGGTCAAGAGACTTTATTCTTGTTTGTTTCCAGGAACCACTGCCCAGCCCCAAGCTGCCCACTTCTTTCTCATTGATTCCCTTCTCCCTAAGTAGTCCTCATTCCTGCTTTCCTATCCTGTATGTTCATTAAATCCCCCAACTGCCTTGTCCTTCTCTTAAGATTTCTTCCTCCCTCTCGTGGTCCCACTTACACACACACACACACACACACACACACACACACACACACCCCTCACATATATGTCTTTTGAGCCTGGATTATTTTTGCTTAACAAGTGATTTCTGGATCCACTATTTTCCCGCAAATATGATTTCATTTTTCTTTATGGCTGAGTAAAATACCATGCATATATGGCCACATTTATCCATTAACTTGCTGTTACTCATCTAGGCTAGTTACAGTTCCCAATTATTATTAATAGCACGACAGTAAACACAGATGGGTAGTACCACTATCTGTACTAGATTGCTTTGGAACTATACACAGGGTTGGTGTATCTGGGCCATGTAGTAATTCTGTTTTTAGTTTGTTGAAGAGTCTTCACACTGATTTCCACAGAGGCTATACCAGTTGGGATTCTTATCAGCTATGTGTGAGAGCGCCTCTTTCCTCACATCTCTGCCAGCTTTGATTGTCATTTCTTTTCTTGATAGCTAGTGAGATGGAATCTCAAGGCAGTTTTACTTGGTATCTACCCTGTGTCTAAGAATATTGACACTTTTTCAAATATTTATTGGCCATTTGTGTTTCTATTCAGAACTGTCTGTTCATTTCATCGCCCCATCTATTGGTTGGATGACTTGTGTTTTGATGTTTAATTTTTGTAGTTCTTTATATATTCTAGGAATCGATCCCATGTCTGATGTATGGTTGGCAAAGACTTTTTTCTTCAGAATTCTATAGGTTGTCTATTTTATGATTATTTCTTTTGCTATGCGGAATCCCAATCATTCTATGGAATATGATTTGTCAATTCTTGGGCTTGTTGCCTGTGCTTTTGGGGTTCTATTCAGGAAATCTCTGGCTATGCTATGTCTTGAAATGTATTTCCTATGTTTTCTCTTAGCAGTTTCAGAGTGTCAGGTCTTACATGAAAGTCTTTGATCTATTTTTAATTGAGATAAAGATCTGGTTTCCTTCTTTGACTTACAGATACCTAGTTTTCCCAACACTCTTAAAGAGGCTCTCTTCTCCACTATATTTTTTGGGCACCTTTGTCAAAATTTAGGTGGATGTGGTTGCATGGGTTATTTCAATGCTCTCTGTTCTAGAGCATTGGTCTGCTTATGTTTATGCTGGTACCAGTTTTGTTACTTTGGCTCTGTAGCATAATTTGAGATCAGATATTGTCGGTAGCTACCACATTGCTCTTTCTGCTTAGGATTGACCTGGTTATTTGTGGTCCCTTGCACTTCCATATGAATTTTAGAATGTATTTCTAGTTTTGTAAAAAAAATAAATAAATAAATAAAAGTCATTGAAATTTTGATGGGAGTGCATTGAATATGCAGTTTGCTTTCAGAAATCTGGCTGTTTTCACAGTGTTAATTCTACCAACCGATGATCGTGGGAGGTCTTTCCGTCTTCTGTCTTCTTCTATTTTTTTCTTTAGTGTTTTATTGTTTTCAATATAGAATTATTTCACCTCCTTGGGGGGAAAATTTCTATTATTGGATGCAGAAACCACAGCTGTCTGACAAGAATAAAAACTTCTCTTTATGTAGGTAGTTGTTGGGGAACTTTGATATGATTTTCTCACTTGGTCTTCATAGCAAGCAGCCCATGGGTTGGAAACACAAATGGATTCTCAGACAGGTTATTCAGCTTAGTGGGAGCTACATGTAGTAAGTAAAAGAATGAAAACGAAATCCCAGGTCTTTTCTCTCCAAATCTGTTTCCATCTGTATAAAATCTTGTGTGCCCCTCCTCTACACGAAAGAAAATTAACAAGCAAAGCAATATTAAAAAAAAACAATAAGGGAATTCAATTTTTCATGGAAGGAAAAAGCTACATGGGCTGGAGTCAGCCTTTGTAAACGGTGCTAGTTATGGCTCAGGGGTTCCGGAATTAGCGATGGTGGTTCTGCAACACCCTTAACTATAGTAGTGTTTTCCTGAAGCATAGTCTTCCTTTGGAAAGTAAGATAGGAAGCCTGTGACTAGATGCAGTTTGGGACTGAGTTTTCTGAGGTCATCCTTGGCTGTTGGTATAGGAAGTAGAGAGTCTTGGCTCCTTCCAAGTTCTGAAGAGAGAGAAAAAAAAAGTGGTTCTCTGTCGATTGTGTAGCAGGGTTTTGTCAGCAGCTTGCTGTTTCGTATTTTTAACTTCATCAGAATTGACAGGGGGCCTAAGATCCTGGGATTTACTGAACCTTCAGTACAGCTGAGATGGTCTCGCCGTGTTGGCACAATCAACATCTGTCTCTCGTTTCTCCAGGCTTGATTGGCTGTCAAATACATTCTCCTATCCTTCCTGTGAAGGATTACGCATGGAGAATAGTTGAGGCGGCACTACAGTTAGGACACATTTGGGTGAGGGGGTGATTAGCCTCCACATTTATGTGGCTGTATTACTGGAATATGATGCTTTTTTTCTTAGTTCAAAAGGATGTCATTGCCTGAAGTCTATGTGGGTGACTAAGGAATTAATTGTGGTTGAATGGCTTCAGAGAAACGATTGCCTCATGCTGTTGACGGATTCATCTCCTTGAAAATACAGGAAATAATGCATGTAAATTACCGCTCTGGGACAAATTCGAGCCAATTCCAAGGAACTGACAGGTGATGTGTAAGAGCAAGACGAACATGACTGGGCGGATGCAGCCTCCCAGCCTCCTCAGTCCCTCTGCACCTGGTAGTTCATGCCCAACAGTGAGGGATTTGAGGCCATGGGGGCCTGTTCCCAGGATATTAGGAAAGTTCAAAAGAGATTCCTGACTCACATGGATGACATTGCCAGGCAGTGAGAATTAGGAAGGTGGGATTGCTAGCCTGCTGGGAGACATCTTTGTGAAGTTGTGGAGACCTGAACGTTGCCTGCGGGCTGAGGGAGGTGCATGTCCTCATTTCCCCAGAAAGAGGAAAGGAGATGGGATTGCGGATGTATCCACCACCGATCTGCCTGTCAATCCTGACGAAGTACTGCACAATGTTTGACTCAAACAAAGGTGTGGAAGGTTTGTAAAAGGAAGGGGTGTTCTAAGAGCCAGCCAGAGCTCAGGAGGAAGAAATCATCACCGGGTTGTTAGAGGACTCACACAACACATCCTGCTACCCTGGCATCCTGAGTTTTGAACTAGGCATTTCTCAGTCTCTCAGGACACTGTAGATGATAAGGATCAATTCGGAACTGGTGGTTGCATAATAAGATGTATATATATAAATCTTGGAGCTGTTATAGCTGTAAAGTCTGACTTTGTAAACCGTTGCCATTTTCTTACTCTGCAAAGTTCAGTTTAGTTCAGTGAATGGTAGACACTAGGTTGGTACACCCTAACAGCCAATTGTGGAGTGTGGAACCCACCTGTATAAGGTTTTTTTTGTTGTTGTTGTTTTTTCTTGATAAATTTCCTATCCGAGATAAGAAACTGAGACTGTTTGAACTCATTATGCATTGGAAATTTTTGGGGTAGTATGCACATTCTATATGACCATAGGCTATAGTAACATGAGCCTTGAACTCCAATGTGGGAAACCAAAGACATGACTGTCTCTTTCTATTGGTTAAGGGCAGATGGTAGATTGGCAGGGTCTATCTCGCTTCCTGTGGTATATTGGTGGGAGACTATCCCAAAGGTTAGAAATAAGAAGTATGGGGCCTTAAACTTCTGATATCACCAAGGTCCACATGTTTTTGGTTTTGGTTTTTTTTTTTGTTTTGTTTTGTTGTTGTTGTTTGTCCTTGGCTAAATTTAAAAATACTGGACACTTTTGAAAAATGTTACAGTATATGAGCAAATGATTGCTCAGACTTGCATTTTAGAGACTTTGTTCTGGCTACAAGCTAGATAATGGAGTAGAGATGGTGAGTCTTTTAAAAACTTAATTTTAAAATGACGACAGCAGTCCAAGGGAGAAGAAATGGGAGTCATAGAAATGAAATGAAATAATGAAATGAAATCGGTATACTGGAGTGGTACCTTGGAAGTAGGTCAAAATAGCTCAACAGTCATAGAATGTGGAGATAGAGGGAGAGGGGGTGTGTAGAAGGGATGATGCCAGGTTTCTGCCATGAGCCTTGGAGTGCATGGTGGCACCATAGGAAAATGTAGGAAACACCATAGAAAGGCAGTGTGCGGTCAGTTTTGGCCTCGGGATACACTATGGAGTTTACTTTGTTCTTCATGTATCGGTCAAGCATTCTCTCTCTCTCTCTCTCTCTCTCTCTCTCTCTCTCTCTCTCTCTCTCTCTCTCTCGTGTGTGTGTGTGTGTGTGTGTGTGTGTGTGTGTGTTGAGGGCAGGTGCTGCTCTGTAGCTACCTTCCTTATTTGTAGAAATTCCTTGGGGGATATTTTACTACATGTTATTCCTTCCAGAGCTTAATCTCCAGCAAGGTCATGCACCCATTCGACTCTAACTGGTTTGTCTACGGAAAGGACTAGTTTTGTGCAATTCTGTCTGTAATAAGTAAAGAAAAAAGATAAACATAGGAAAAGGTCCTAGATATTACACAGCATTCTGCTTCATCATTAATCATGGTGGTAGCTTTAAAAAAAAAAAAGTCAACTTTGTAAGGACCCCATGCCTGGCAATCTGCAGTGTCTGCAATTTAAATAAAATATGGCCGTAGGAACAGGCTTTGCTGTTACTTTCTATAGCTCTGTAAATCACTTGTTCTGGGACATGAGTAATTAAACAGAGAGTCCATACATTTCTGAACTTGTTAACATTTTTGAAACCAAACCAGATACTAGACATGACATTCTCTTGCTGCCGTCTGGAATTTTACATACCCCGCGTCTAGGCTTGTTCTGTTCCACTATTTACTTTGGACCCAACTCTTGGCATCTTCTTTCAAGTTGTTTGCTCTCAGTGTTTACCAAAGAAGGTTCCCACAAGCAAAGAAAGGATGGGTAATGAGGCGGCCTGGAAGTACTATTTGCTGTTGTCAGAAGCGAAGATTAGTGCACCGTAATTAGGGCTGTTTTTTTGAAAGCAATGCTAAGCTCCTCCGTGGGCAATGCCAATGGCTTCTTCCTCAGTACGCACATGGAATGCACACTCCCAGATGTGCCTCTGCTGTGTTTTAGTCTAACTTGCTTTCTGAGTTCTCTCTTAAGAAAGAAAATGGTCTTCTTAAAATGCAATGAGCCTAAGAGTAATCCAAACTGTGGGTTGCTAATGAAGGCAAAATCTGTGCCGGGCTGCTGGCATGCTGCCCTCAGAGGATAGACAACGGTATTTTCACTTTCTTGGTGAACAGTGAAAGATGGAATAAATGTATTTAAGAGCCTTAGTGATTGTGATGTTTTGATTTGGCTGGAGAGATAGCTTCGAAGCTAGGAGCCCACGCTGTTCTTGCAGAGGACCTAAGTTCAGTTTCCAGTACCCGTGTTGGGTGGCTCATAACTGCCTATAACTCCAGTTTCAGCAGAGAAGAGGGCCACTCATGTACACATGCCCTCACACATACAGACACATACATTCGCAATATTTAAAATAAAAATAAATCTTAAAAAAGGTATTTCAATTAAGTTATAGGCTAGTAATACTTTGACTAAATTAAAGTGACGTGTGGCGTTTTAGCAATTCTGAGGATTTTCCTTTTTGATTATTGATGCTACACACGTGTAGGTTCCCACAACAACCATGAGTGACTTACCTAAGAGCATTCAAATGGGACACAGAATTTCAAAACTAGCTTTTGGTATATATGCACATTCACATGTGCATGTGAGCCTGGGTGTGTGCACATGTATGTGGAAGGCCAAGGTTGACTTTAGGAGTCTTCAGCAGTCAGGGCTGATTTTATATATCGAGGTAGGGTCTCTCACTGAACCCAGGGGCTGGCAATTTTTGGTAGTCTGCTTAACCAACTTTTTCCAGGAATTCCCTGTCTCTGCCTCCTGAGTGCCGGGATGACAGGAGGCCACCGTGCCCATTTAAATGGGTTCTGAGATTCCAGACTCTGGTCCTCACAGTTGCATGGCAAACACTCTACCCACTGAGCCTTCTCTCCAGGCCTCTTCCTTCTTAGTAGCAAGCATAGAACACCCACTCAGTGGATGGTTGATAAATGATTTTACTGTTTTTTTTTTTTTTTTTTTTTTTGGTTTTTTGAGACAGGGTTCCTCTGTGTAGCTTTGCGCCTTTCCTGGAACTCACTTGGTAGCCCAGGCTGGCCTCGAACTCACAGAGATGCCTGGCTCTGCCTCCCGAGTGCTGGGATTAAAGGCGTGCGCCACCACCGCCCGGCCAATAAATGAAACCAGTGAAAACTTAAACAATTATTTTCATTATAAATATGGTTAGCAAATAATTAAAAGCAACCCGAACTCACCTGCTCTCTGTTTTTTCCACAGGACTTAAGTTTGCCCGTGACAGGGTTTTGTTTTGTTTTTTAAATGAGCTTTGGATTCAAATCTCAGAACCGCCATTTTCTTTCTTTCTTTTTAAAATTTTATTTTAGTTTATGTGTCTGGGTATTTTGCCTGCCTGTATGTTATGTATACCATGTGTGGGTCTGGTATCCTCTGAGACCAGAATGGGGCATCTGATCCTCTGGAACTGGAGTTACAGACAACTGTGAGCTGCCATGTGGATGTTGGGAATTGAACCTGGGTCCTCTGGATGAACATGTTAAACCATTAACTCCAGCCCCAGAATCATCAACATTTTCTAACCCTGTAACCTTGGGCAAGATACTGAACTTCCCTAAGTATCAGTTCCTTTCTCTCTGAAGTGTTTGTCCCATGTTAATCTTGCTACAGTTATAGAGATCATTCTGTGCCCATATGCCATGTCATAAGTAGTAGCTGCTACTATGACTGTGTGCTCTGTTTGTCTAATCTGCAGGCTCCCTTCTAGCTGCCCAATTAGCCTCTCAAGAAGCAGCCCGGGATTGGTTTTATCATGCCAATTCCTGCCCTGTGTTAATGTGTATGACTTTCTTCCTTCAGTTATAGCCCAGGGGTGCCTTTCTAGGCCCCGAGTCACAGATTTTATTTCTGAAGGCGCTCCCATCTTCCTGAATCCATCAACTCCCAGAATGATCCCTACCTCCTTCTCTAGAGATTTATTTTCTGCAGGACATATTGTCCAAAAAATTACCATCCCCGCCCTCACTTACAACAGGCCCTCCATGCTCTTTTGATTTGTTTACAGCCCATTTGGTCCCGTCCTCAGAAGTCCAAGAATCCACTTGGTCCTCCGGAGGTCTGCTCTTCCCCTCTCTAATCAAGCTTGATTCGACTCATGTTTTCGTTTCCTCCCTTCTCGTTTCTTTCCATTGCGCAACGTCTTGTAAGATGTGGATGAGTGCCAGCAGCCCAGGGTCTGCACCAACGGTTCCTGCACCAACCTTGAAGGCTCCTACACGTGTTCCTGCCACAGGGGCTACAGCCCCACGCCGGACCACAGACACTGTCAAGGTAATGCTGGGGTCACACTTTCCACGGCGTTTGAACCTCTTTCATCAGCAGAACTGAGTGGCTGGCCTTAAAAATGGATCATGCTCCTGTGGTTTTTTTTTTTCCCCCATTGATTCCTTGAAGTATATTTGGCTCCTTATTGTGGGTAAATCCAGGATGGATTTATAAATGTCATGTGTCTTGAACACTGGATGTGATATGCACAGTTTTTATCTGCCTTTTGTCAGTTGTATGTTATACACATTTTACGTGCTCTTATTAACTCTCCGAACGTCATTTTTAAAGGTCACACAATACTCCTAATATCTTGTCACGGTTTCCCCAACTTCTCGTTGTCGGCAGAACTCTTTTTAAAATAAACCTTTGCTTCAACTTTAAAATTACTTATCTGTAACTGTGGGAATATTTGGATGTATGCAATAGTAAATAGGAAAATAATCCATTTTAGTTCTTAAATGTGTGTTTCCTTTAACTCTAAGAAGTTTAATTTTTGTGTCCTTATTTCCTTAACTCTTTAAACGCCTGCAGTTATTAATATTTCTTAACTTTTATTTATTAACAATTTACATTTGTTCTTTATACATTTCTATTTATAGCTTTTCATATTTATCAAGCTTTTTATTTTTAAATAAACATATATAATCTCTTAACACACATTCATGTATGTGTGTGTGCCTTTGTACATGCATGTATATATTTCATGCCTTTTTATGGTACAGTATAATTGGTCTGTAGTTTCCCTAATTTTGCTCTTAATAATTCTTTTTTAACAAATTGTAATTGTGTGTGTGTGTGTGTGTGTGTGTGTGTGTGTGTGTGTGTGTGTGTACCCATGCACATACATGTAAAAGCCACAGCAGGACATCAAGAAGTCTTTCACTGAGTTGAAAACTTGCTCAGCTGAGCTGATGGGCCTGTGTCCATTTTCTAGAGCTGGAGTGGCAAAGCACACACAGCCGTTCCTGCTTTTGATGTGGCTGTGGGGGATCCGAACTCAGGTCCTCGTGCTTGCGGAGTAAGCACTCTTCCCCCGAGCCATTTCCTCAGCTCCTAGATATTATTTTCCCCCTTACAACCAAACTATAGATTGTTCTACTTTCTTCCACTGCATTTGTACCCCAAAGCATGTTCTTCCTAAGGCCAAAATCAGAAAATAAATACAAGTTTCTCTTCTTTCCTAAGTTAATATCGCACTTTATGTGAAGGAGCTGGGCTATTAAGTTCTCCTTGCAGTAGTCAAGGAATAAAGGAATGTCCCAGTGCTCCGTAGGAAGATGAGCCATTCTCTGCTTGCAGCAGGGACCCCAAAGGCATCGGATTGGGCACCCTGTTCCTTGCTCACAGTGGAATACCAGCCAATTCCTATGAATGACATACAATAGACACGTCTCCATTTCTCCCTGTCCCCTGTCTGCCCACCCATCCTCACACCTCTTTCCTGTTGACTCCTTAAGATCTGCATCTTCTCAGGCCAAGTTCTACATAGGAACTATCTAGAATTTCTCTCCCATCTCTTCTCAATCTCACCCCACCACACTTACCATGGTAACAGTGAACAAAGATCTTGAACCTTAGATGTTACTGATAATTCATATTTAGTTGATATGTTTCCTTTATAACCATATCCTATCATTTTACTTTTGTTTTTTCTTAATCTACTGTTGATGAAAGCTCTGTCTCTATCTCATATTCCATTTTTTTTTCTTTTGGTTTTTCGAGACAGGGTTTCTCTGTGTAGCTTTGCGCCTTTCCTGGGACTCACTTGGTAGTTCAGGCTGGCCTCGAACTCACAGATATCCGCCTGGCTCTGCCTCCTGAGTGCTGGGATTAAAGGCGTGCGCCACCACCGCCCGGCTTCTCATATCCCAATTTAATTGTCCCTGTTGCTCTCTTCAACTTGTAGTCTCTGATCCATTCAAGTTAACATCATGCTGTCTGAGTGTTCTGGGCTTATTTAGACCCACGTGCTTGCTCATGAGTCGCTGACATTCCATCCCCACCTCCTTCCTCACTGCTTCTTTCATAGTGGCTTTTCTTGTGGATCACTGTGAGACCGTGCATGAATAGCCTCAGACTTCTAGACTGTATGTCATGCAATGTTAGCAACCTCTACTCTCGAAAGGGATGACACTCAGAGTAGACACACACTGAGTGCATGGCTGGTAGGTACAGCTGTCTTGCTTTTGACCATGGCCCAAACAGTTGAGCCTTCTGCTCTCTGATAGGTCTCCCTAGAGCCTCACTTAATTCCACCAAGTGTAGCTATCTTACCCAAACAATGAAGGCTAAAGTTAGCACTGTTGTCATGAGAATGACCCAGGCAACTGATGTGTTCAGTGACCAGAACACTTCATGTGTACATTCTTTTCTCTAAAAATCTGTGTCTGCCCAGTCTAATCATGATAAAGATATCACCTAAAAAAGGTATCACAAAAAAGGCATGGTATAGGATCCTGGCCTCTGCTCCTCAGGATATATCACTGACTGGGAAACAAGATAACCGAACACAAAGTAGAACCCTAGATTGACTCTAAGAAAGGAAGAGGACTGGGAGAAAAATGTGTGAAATTCAAAGTCCAGGATTTAGTTTTTATGCAAAGGGGATGGATGAAGCTGTAGACCAGTGGACCTGTGCATATTTAGCATGTAAAAAGTCCTAGGTTCCATCCCTAGAACTTCTTTAAAGAGAAAAGATCTACCAGTTCTTGGCTTTAACACTTATAAGCTACTGTTTTAAAAAGGCTGCCTTACTTCACCATGGGCCACTTTCCTTATATGCATAAGGGATCAGTCATGGTAACTAACTGCCAGAGTCAATGTGAAGACAGCATGTTTTAATTCCAGGTGGGGGAGGCTTCTGGAGAATGAGTTGGTGTGTATGAAGAAAGGGACATGACAGTTTTGGTTGTGTTTGTGACATTAGAGGCAACGAGAAAAGCCTTGTTAAATCCAAGAAGTATTGTTGGTTCTGCTTGTGTGCTGAGAAAGCCTTGAAGAGGTGTTGCTGTCTGAACCTGGTCGTAGATCCTGAAGACAAGGGGAGGAAAACTTACCAGGGGGAGGAAATAGCACAGTGCAGAGATCGAGTGGGGAAGGGCTGTTGGCTTTGCTTGGCTTTCAACGCAGCCCTCCACTCTGAGTCTCCCCATTGGAGTCTAGGATAGAATAAAGAGAAATTCTTATTTTGTGCTTTGGGCATCTGCATCATGGCTAACTGCTCTCATTACTCTGCTACCAAAGCTTTGCCTTTCTCTACTAAGAACAACTTTTTCCTTAGTTGTTTTTTTTCTTAAAGAACATCTTACATGATTAGGCTCATCCCAGATCATAAACCTGTTCCTTCTTTATATCCAAGGAACTCCACCAATCTTGCTTTGTTGACAATTCCTAATGTTTACTTTGTCTTTACCTTGTTAAATGTCCTGGTGGCTTTTTTGAGACTCTGAGTATATCTAATGTTTCAATGTATTAATTCGTTTATTCTTACTCTTAACATTATAGCATATATAACATATATAAACATATATAACATTAGCTCTTAACATTGTGTATATATATGTATGTATGTATATATATATATATATATATATATATATATATATATATATATATATATGATCTCACTGCTTCTTTCATAGTGACTTTTCTTATGGATCACTGTGAGACCGTGCATGAATAGCCTCAGACTTCTAGACCGTATGTCATGCAATGTTAGCAACCTCTACTCTCAAAAGGGATGAAGCTCAGAGTAGAAACACATTGAGTGTATGGCTGGTACAGCTGTCTTGCTTTTGACCATTTCCCAAATAGTTGGGCAATTACATATATATATATATATATATATATATATATATATATATATATATATATATATATGGCATTGTATGCCCTGACTTTATAAACAGCCATAGACAATATCTTTTTCTCTGGACAGGACTTGTCACAATAAGATTTGTTAAAAGTAAGATGTCCTAAATGCCTAATTTAATAGAAACTTTCCCTGTTTCAATAATTCTCTCCTTCATTGGAAAAGAAAAAATTATCTCTAAAACTAAGGTGCCTCTTTCCCTTTGGTCACCTTAAAGACAGAGAGAGCATTTTATGCAAGATAATGACATGCCTTGAGATCCCAGGTGTCTGCGTCATGGCTTATAATAAATGGCTTTGGGCAGTCTTCCCAACATAAACAAGTAGCTTAAGTGATGTCTGGTGTACCTTGATGGTACTTGGAATGGAGTGCCTAGCCTCTTGGCAGATACCTTCATGTGGGAATACCTAATTCGCCATCATCTATGAGAAAGTCAGAAAGATGCCAAAGCACTAAAAATTCTGTCAGCTGTAATGTGAGATCCAGCAAGAACTGGTTTTGGCCTCAAGTTTGTGCACTGATGCCTCAAGTGTTTTCACACAAAGCACAGAGGTGTCTACAACCACTCCTAATGCTAATAAACTGAGGATTCTGGGAAGGCAGAAACTAATTCTGAGGATGAAACTTGGCTTAATGATTAAATGTCTCTGTGTACAAACAGGAATTGTTAATAAATAAAAGGAGCCACTGACCCAACCAGTGAAGCAGATAAAACAATTTTAAGATTTTAATCAATGAAAGCAAATGCAATGGAAAATAAGTAAAACGAGAAGCAAATCTTTGAACCCTAAATGTATTCGTAATGTGGAAGCTTTATGCTATGTTGGGAAACTTGGAATAATTTGACATCTAAGTTTTCTCAGGATAAGGGTCAGAGGATTAATACCACATCGGAGATTAAGAAACCCAACTTTGCTCAGAAAATGACAACTGTCAGTCATACTAGGGCTGTACAGTGAATGGGAATTCCTGGGAAACCCTTTGAGACACATTTGAAGTAAGACGTTTTTAGAAGCCAACAACAGTTGTAGGTTGTGCATCGGTCATAGAGCACGGCTTCTTGACATTTCAGTTGCTCAAAGCCTTGCTGGTTAGGTCAGAGAGAAGGCTAGTGAGGTTCACATGTGTTGCCCTCCTCCTGTCCTCAGAGGCCTGTGGTTCAGGTGGTGAGGAACAATTGTGCCACGTTTTAGTAATTACAAATTCTTGACATTGCTAGCTGTCCAGCAGAACACACTAAGGCTGGGCCGATACAGGTGAAGCAGGACAGAATTCACAAATTAGGACAGACCCGTATAGTAGCTGTATTAGTTACTTTCTGCCTTGTTGGGACAAATACAACCAGAGAGAGAGAGAGCGGAAGAGCCTATTTTGACTCATAGTTTGATGGGGAGTCATGATGGTAGGAACTCAAGATGGCTGCCATACTGTATCCACAGTGAGGAAGTGGGGGTGGGGTGGGCGAATGCTGGCACATGGCTTGCTTTCCCCTTTTTGTACAGGTTGGCAGTTAGAATGTGGGTCTTGCCACCTAATCAGTTAACCTAATCTTGAAAATCTCTCATACACACACGTTGCCAAGAGGTTTGTCACTGAGGTGAAGCTAGAGCGTGTCAAATTGACAGGCAAGATAAATCATTACGGTACACAAGCAGAACCAGGTGGAAAGCCAACCCTGTTTCTATTGGGAATGTCCAATGTTTACTGTGGTCCTGTCACTTCATATACATGACATTTCCAAGGATACTAATGCTTGGTAGTATTCCTTTACAATGTTACATTCTTTCTCAGCCGGTTGCTCTATCTTTTATCAAGGCTCTTTTTTTTTTAATTCTTCTGGAGTTATTTATTTTTCAATTGATGTTTGGCTAGTATTTAAAAATGGATTTCACTGTGACGTTTTCATACACTATTGCCACATCTCACTCTTACCTTCTGCTCCCTTCCCCTACTCCCTTTCCTCTGCTTCTTCCCCAGAATATTGCTCCCTACTGCTCCATGTCACATATAGTCTAGTACCTTCTTCCTCCCCTCATCTTTAGATCACTCCCATCCTCCCATCTCTACATTGTGTCCTAAATATACATTTTTATGTGCATGGACATATACATACGTATATACAGAGGAAGAGAGAGAGAGAGAAAATGTGTGATATTTGTTTGGAATTTTTTGAGAGAGGGTTTCACTATGTATCTACACAGATGGAACTCATGGCCCTCCTGTCTCAGCCTCCCCAAGTGCTGGGATTACAGGTATGTGCCTGGCTCCCTGAAAGCACTTTTATTAAATCCTCCAATACCACTTTCTTTCCCAGTCTGTCATTATCATCGTATGTCACCCTAGTACCATCTTTCATGGTTTCCGGGTTACTCTGAAAGATAGGTCAGTCTTACTTAACACAACTCTTTGACCTTATAATTCAAGTTATAAAGAAAGCATATGCTTCTGTTGCCTTCTGTAACTGCCAGGATTTCTATTTGTTTATTCCTGATAGTTTTATTTCTGTCTTTCATACAGTGCAGTGGGCCCCCACAGACTCCAGTAGCTATTACCATGTTCTTTACATTCTGCCTTTCATCTTCAACTCCAGGTTGTTATGTTGTCTTTATGCTATATGCAGAGTGTTTGGATGAGATACTGGGGAGCTGTAGGTTGCTTTTGTAATCATTTAACTTACACAGTCCAACCTACTGGCTTGGTAAAGTTTTTAGTGCCTAGCCAAAGTACTGTCGATTGTTGACAGTAACCCCAGAACACATGGTAGGGATTACCATGTTCTTCTGTGCGGGAGTCTCGTTCTAAAAACCAGTTGTCATCACATATGTTAACAGATATCGATGAATGTCAACAAGGGAACCTATGCATGAACGGGCAGTGCAAAAATACGGACGGCTCCTTCCGGTGCACCTGTGGACAGGGCTATCAGCTGTCAGCCGCTAAAGACCAATGTGAAGGTAGGTGTGCGCCATCATGAATGACTGAGACTAGGGTGCGTGACACAGACCAAGTCGTTAGGGCGTCCGAAACCCAGGTACTTTTACGTAAGTCAGACAAGTCAATAAAATCAAATGCAGTGAGTTAAAGTAGAAAAGTAGGTCCTTGGTGACCGGGGGCTAAGCATCGTATTAAGGAGAGAAACTGTCTTTGTAATGCTTTACTACATAAAGTAACTTCCATGTGAACGTTTAAATTAAGGTTGAGGTTTTGTGTGTGGTGATTCCACAATGAGAAAGTCAGTAGATTGGCCTGGTATTATGCTATAGAACGTTAATAGTTTCAGTGTGTATTTAGCTTCCTTTTTTTTTTTTTTTTTGCCAATTTTGGTACACTGAAATAGTTTGCTTCTTATTCTCAGAGGTGAAGACTATTTCATAAGCAGAACCATTCATGGACAGCGTTATAAAAGCAAGAGTATCTGATGGTGATTACAAAAGCATCTTCATTATTATTATTGTCACCTCCCCAGGCATCCCCTTCTAGAACATCAAATGCCTGACTAACCTAGGAGGGAGCAGTGATGGGGTATACGTAGGCACATTCATGTACACGGATAAGTTAAGCAACTTGCTCTAGAATCCCTCTTAACATGCTTACCTTTATAATCCCTAACCCCATTTACCTACCAATGAGTGGATAAAAAAATCTGCACATGATATAACCAGGCTACCACATTCAGAGTCCTTTGACAAAGCCTGTCAGGTATCATTCAGTGATGAATAGAATATAGCCAGAATCACCCATCTACCAGATTATCAACAGGGAAAAACCCACTTTGGTTGCCAAATGCTGTGACAGTCTAGCCGAAGATATGACTGCCACAGTGTGGGAGAAAAAAATGAGCCAGATTCCTTGTGGGAGCTGATACATGTGTTATACCTTATAGAAACGCTGGCAGAAAAAGAGAAATGCTTTCTAATGTTAAAAAAAAAAAATCTTTCAACAAGTAGTGTGAACTGAATGCGTACCCCACAGCAAGGTGTTATCTGAGGCATCCTAAAGAATGTGGTAAATATGACTTCTGCCCCCAGGAAGTCTGTTATTTCAGTGTAACCATGAGGGTACAGTATTTGGGTTCATACAGTGTATTCTGTGTCACTATGTGTGAATACAATACATGACAGGTGAGTGCCTGAACTCAGGATCATGTGACTGAGACAAATAATACTCAAGTTGAGGATGTATGTCTCCAGCAGAAGTGAGTGAGTGAGTGGCAATGTGAGATGTCAAGTGAGATGAGGAATGGGGGAGGGGCTATTCGATTTGGCCAGAATGTCATTGTTTTTAGGGAGATAGAGAGCAAATGAGAATGGATGGATAGATGGATGGATGGAGGAAGGAATGTAGCCCAGTTTCTCAGAGCCCAATAAGTAAATGACAAAGAGATGAGGATGCATATGTTGTGCTACTTAAAAACAAAGGTTGACAACAGAGTGGTTTTAAATAAAGCTTTATTTTTACTAATTTGCAATAGGCTGAATTTGGCCTGTATACTACAATTTGAAGACCTTTGCTTTAGGCTATTATAAGCCTGTGTGCTTTCAAAGCAAGTGTTAAAATTGAATATATCAAAATGAGGTTCACAAATTACAGCAAGCTATTTGCTACCCATATTTAAATAGTTAAACTTACACATGCAGATGGTTTACATTTTTAACTTTATTAAACTTTTCCCTATTATAGTTACCCTTTTTTTTTCAGCTTAGCATACATCACTTACTGAAAGGTCTCGCTCAGTTATAAGTCAGAAATTGCTCTGTCTTCTCTGTTGCAAATGATGGACTCCAGTTTCTCTGTGCTGTTTTGCTCACAGATATTGACGAATGCCAGCACCATCACCTCTGCTCTCATGGGCAATGCAGGAACACGGAAGGCTCCTTCCAGTGTGTGTGTAACCATGGTTACAGAGCGTCTGTGCTTGGAGACCACTGTGAGGGTGAGCATCGCCTCCTGCCTCAGGACCAGAACACGCTGTGATCTGAGGCAATCTGGGGTCGTCCCACCTGCTGTGCAGGAGCTCAACCTTTGCCTTCGCAATTGAGGGTTAGCTTCCTGCAAAGTGTTTTTGTTTTTTTTTTTTCCCACTGACAAAGAAGAGAGGAGATTGCAAGTTTTCTTGGTACCAGTGATGGATGGCTTAATCTGGGCGCACAGTTCTGAACTGTAAAACCTCACTTATACAAAACTGTCTTCCAAATGGCCCAAACAAGCAAACACAGCTTAACTTTTCATACCAGCTGCTGGCTTTAAAGAGCTGAGTTTTTCTATATGCAACACTTCTACAAGACACCACACACATCTAGCACTGGGCAGTTGACTGTGGCTTAGAACCTGTAGGAGGTGTTCAGGGATCCTGGCCAGGTCATCCGTGAGAGTATTTTCTCCTGGCATGATCTTTCTCTCTCTCTCACCACCAACTCATCACTCACGAACATTCTGTGTGTTCAGGGCCCATCCAAGGAACACTTGTGTCCAGCTTACCTGCCTCTTTGATGCCTTTGTAACCCGTCTGTCCTGAAACCAGACACATGAGCATCTGGGCTGGGTTTCACATGCAGCATCAGTGCATCAGAGTGAGAGGTGATGTTAATTTTCTCGTTGCTGCAATCAGAATACCAGACAAGAAGAAATCTAAGGGTGGAAGGCTTTATTTCGGTCCATATTTTGAATATACAGTCCACCATGATGGAGAAGGCACGGCAACCAGAGCTGTTTGAGGCAGAAACAGCAGGAGGTGAAGGCT
This sequence comes from Peromyscus eremicus, assembly GCF_949786415.1. Classification (NCBI taxonomy): domain Eukaryota; kingdom Metazoa; phylum Chordata; class Mammalia; order Rodentia; family Cricetidae; genus Peromyscus; species Peromyscus eremicus. Next base: position 18,441,595 of record NC_081437.1, on the reverse strand, counting down.
CCTCAGATGCTTGAGGACCAATAGGCAGAGACAAAATAGAGAGTAGAGTTGGAATCATCCCCTAGTGACCATTTCCTCCAATTCTCTAGAGGTTCCTTGAAGTTCCACAGCCTCCAAGACACCACCTCCTGCTAAAGACCAAGTGTTCCAACTTACGAGCCTAAGTGGGAGATTACACAGACAGACGGTCATAGGGCCCAAGCTCTACCATTGTCTTAGTCAGTGTTCCCTTGCTGTGAAGAGACACCATGACCACGGCAACTCTTAAAAAGAAAGCATTTAACTGGGACTGGCTTACAGTTTCAGAGGTTTAGTCCACTGTCATTATGGTGGGGAACATGACGGCATGCAGGCAGACATGGTGCTGGAGAAGTAGCTGAGAGTTCTACATCTGGTTCTGCGGGCAGCAGGGAGATAGAGACAGTGGGATTGACTTGGGCCCTTGAAACCTCAAAGTCTACCCCAAATAACACACTTCTAGGAGCATAAAATGACCCAGTCCTTTCGAAGGGGCAATTTGGGTCTTATTTCAAAGGCTTTAAAATGAGTATTGTCTGTGTACCAGTAAGTCAGCTTTTAGGATTTTTACCCTTAAGATAATAGTATTTCTCAAGGTTTAATAACCTGAACAAAATGCCATCATCAGCGTTTCTACTGAAAATGGACAAGGAGTCAAACAAGTTCTGAACTGGATGATACCTGAAAAAATTGTACTTGGGGAACTTCAATGTGTGGGTTAATGATTTGACATGATAGCATCAAAGGAAGAGGGAGCAGTTGGGTTGGAGGGAGCGCTGTGTTGTGAAGGGCCTGCTATGGAAGGTGCTCTTAGGAAGTCAGTAAGTAGCAAGGCCTATGATGATATTTTATTTGTGCTGAAATGTGATTTTATTTGTATGTTAATAAAGTTGCCTGGAGATCAGAAGTCACAGCAAGCCATAAGCAAAGTCAGGCAGTGGTAGCACATGCCCTTAATCCGATCACATGGCAGGCAGAGTCTCTGTGTGTTCAAGGACACAGCCAGCATGGTGACACATGCCTTTAATCCCAGTACCAACCATAGAGACCTGGAGGTCTGTATAGACAGGCAGTGATGAGGAAGTTATGTGGTTGGGTTTAGACCCAATGAGAAGGTAGAACAGAAAGGCAATAAAAAGACAGGGCACAGGAAAAAGGTCTCTCTCTCTCAAGAGAAGGATGGCAGCAAGTGGTAAGCTAAAGGTTCTGATCTCCTGTGCACCTTTATTAACATACAAATAAAATCACATTTCAGCACAAATAAAATATCACCATAAAGGCCCATACAAACATGTAGAAGACCTAAATTGACCATCACTGACTCTCCTGACTTGCTTCTTGGCCAAGCCACAAGGGTCACTAGGACATGCCTGTATTTTAAAAGCTTTTTATGGGTATGGGTTGTTTGTCTGTGTGTATGTCTGCGCACCGTGTGTGTGCAGTGCTTATGGAAGCCACAAGAGGGCATCAGATCCCCTGGGACTGGAGTTATAGACAGTTGTGAGTTGCCATATAGGTGAAGGATTCGCACCCACGTCCCCTGGAAGAGCAGCCATTGATCTATCTCTTCAGCCCCAACCATGCCTGAAATTTTGATTCACCAGAATTTATTATTATTCTCCAGAATTTATTATTATTATTGTTGTTATTATTAATTATTACTATTATTTTGAGTTTTAGAGACAGGGTTTTTCTGTGTATCCTTGGCTGTCATAGAACTCACTCTGCAGACCAGGCTGGCCTGGAACTCACAGAGATCCACCTGCCTCTGCCTCCCAAGTGCTGGGATTAAAGCCATGCACACCACTGCCCGGCAAGAGAGTATTTTCTTTTATTCTGGCTTTTTAAAAAGCGTATAGGTATGTCATCAGAAGGCCCTAAAAATGTTTTCATTCTGAAAACATTCATTACATGACAAGCCAAACAAAAACCTTTGGCCAACTTACTCTCTATTATTAATATATATGTTTATAAGATATAATTACGTTCCACAAGAAAATTTCCTTTGGATGTGTAATGAAGCTCATTTCTCTGAAAGTCAGGATTAATTTCCCCAGTGTTTGGGTTATAAATAGGACTGGAGTCCATCCAGCTAACTCAGAGATAGCTCCCTTTGAAATTACATTAGCACTTCAGCCTGCTAATTCCCAACTAGTCCTGTTTCCGTTCCTCACCGGTGGAGTATATTTTGCCATAATTAACTGTCTATGAATGTTCACATACCTCTCACAGCTGTGGGAGGAAGGACCCTCCTTCTTGTTAGACTTTATATTTACATATGTAATTTTTTTCTTAACTTCAGTGGAGACCTGGTCCTCACGCGCTGTTTTCCTGTGGGCCCCCTGAGAGTCAGAAACTCAAGTGTTGGCCCACAGCTGCGTGCAGCATGCTCACCACGATGCTGGTGACCTCCTTGTCCCAGTTCTTAGGGATCTCAAGTCCTTCAGGATACAAAGGGCTCTGCCTCCTGACCTGCTAAGCTCTCTGGTACTAACCCTCATCCCACACCTACCTGATCCTGTTCCCTACCTGCATTGATGGTGTTTTCTGTAGGCTCCTGCAAAGTCTCAGAAGATGACCTGGGAAGGGTCATTCTGAGGCCCTTATCTCTTTGTGATTGATACGTCAACAAAAAAACAGTGAGAAGTCATAGTTTTTTTTTTTTTTTCTTTTCAGGTCAGAATCATTCATTTATGTATTCATTCATCACATTCCTTTCATGTTGAATTTGTAGGAGCCTATATTGTAGGTACAGGGCATATATAAAAACTGGTGATCTTTGCTCTCATGGAACTACCTTCATTCTCGTAAGGACGGAAGTTAACAATGGGTGTGATAAATAAGCCAAAGGCAGAGCTAGTTAAATGGCAAGAACTTGTAAAGTGGGATATGTGGTGGAGTTCCAAAGATGGATGACTTTAAGTAAAGGAAATAGTGGTTTCCTTAAGTCACTGACTTGTGAATATTTATGAGAAGAACATTGCATTCAAAGTAATAGCAGGTGTTGAAGCCCCAAGGAGCAGACTCCGTGGAGATCAGGAGTTCCACATGACATGTTCAGTTTTCTGTCCCAGAGTAACTGTTCAAGTCTGGAGAGCAAATCAATTCGATGCTAGTATCTATAATTGAGGGGCGAGCCCTGGGCTGTCAGCCATCAGCACACACGTAGTGTTTAAAGCTGTGAGACTGAGTGGGATTGCTCAGGAGGAGGTATCACTGGAAAAGAGAAGAGCTCCCAGGCCTTCCAACACATAGAAACGGGTAGGAACCGGCAGAGGGGACTGAGGAAGTGACATGTGAAGGAAGAGAGCTAGACTCCAAACAAAGAGAAAGCGTCAAGGGGAGGAGACAGTTATGAACTGTGCCAAACATGATTGCTGGGCAAAGCAGACCAAAAATGGACCTGTTATTTAACAATGTAGAGCTGGTGGGGAAAGTGACCGGATTGCACTGTTACTTTCTGGGAAATGTGTTCCTTAATTCTTAGGAAGACTCTCCATTGACACCATCCCATGGGAGACAATCCCAGGTTGAGCACTCTTGATGTCCAAGCTATTCTTGGAGGGAGACGGGATCCCACTGTTTGCCCAAGCTCATTATGCAACACAAGCTGCCCTCAAATGTGTCATCCTCCTGCCTTAGCTTCCAGAGTGGGCTGTCAAGCATGCACCACCATGCATGGTTCTCACTCTGATTAGTTTTGTTCAAGATTGTTGCGGATGTTGCAAACATGAGTAAAAATACATATCAACCTATATACATTGACTATATCATAACTTAAGAGGTTTTAAATCTATACGTTACTTTACAAACACTTAAAACAATGCTATCTTTTCCTCTCAAATTTTGAGATGTGAATGAAAATAAGATTATTAAATATCCCTGTTTACAGACTTCTTTGTGCTGACGTAGAATGCTGGGTCACATGGTATTGCTTATTGTTGCTCTTTACATTCTCTGGATATGACTCATTTTCAAGTTGAGATTTTTTTTCTTTAATTTAATGCTGATGATCAAATAAATTTCATCCCACTTTGTTACCTTCTTTTCCTAAGGAGCAAAGAAGGGAAGGTTGATTTAAAAACCAGCTCTCCCAATATCTACCCATTAGAACAGCGGTAGAGTTAGCCAGATACATATGGAAAAATTAAATGTCTCTTCCACTGCCAGTAGGAAACTAGAGTGTGAAATGATACAGCCATTTTAGGAAGCAATTTCTAAAAACATTAAGCATAAATCTACTCTAAGATTCAACTATTGTAAACCCCACTAATTTATCCAAAGATTATGAAAGTACATGTTTGCATGAAGACATACCAATGCATGTTCATTTGAAGTAGACAAAATGGCGGTGGTCCAAGTACTCATAAAAAAAAAATGAAGGGGCAAGCAGACTTACATTCATATAATGAAATACTACTTGGCAAAGAAGAGGAGTGAGCTCTAAGATACAATCAGCACTTTGGATGAGTCTCTGAAACCCTGTGAACTGGTGATGCTAAAGACACAAAGGGATCCTGCTTGGGAGTGGGTGGGTAGGGGTGGAAATGCTTGTACTGGAACCATGGTGGTTGGTGGTTGTAGGGTGTATATGTCAATGTTTCGGTACAACTCTCAAAATAGTTGTATTTATCCTAAGTTATACTTCAAAGAAGATGATGGGATAAGACTTTCAAAAAAACCAACAATGCAGTTGCATTGAAGTGGCATGTCACACACGTTTTACATTTTACAGTAGCTGTATTTGGAACATTGCCAATGTGCGTGAACACTCACTCATCATTACTCGGTCTTGACAGGATGAGACGATAAGCCTCCCTTCTCCCTTTTTTGTATAGCAGCCCCTTAGTTACTTAATTTGATTCAATGAGGAAACTTTAATTCAGTATCCTCATCCTCGAACCAGACAGTGGAGAGTGGGGGGGGGGGGTGCAGGAGACAGCATCGCCTTCTATATTCGCTTCCACCTTGAAATTCTCCTTTGCGTTAGCAGCCATCAGAATTACTCGCTAGAAATGCTGTGAACGCCAAATTCCAAGGAGACAAAGGACGTATTGTTCCTCGGTTTTCTTGAACACTAATTATTTAAACCTTGCACAGACGCAGCAGAGGAAGGGCTTGTGGAGTGTGTTAGGAGTAATGATCTCTGACTAGGAGTCGCTGTGGCAATAAACAGCCCCGGAAACATCTGCCTGATGTGAGCCTCTGCATCACTGAAACCATCTCACATCATCACGGTCAGAGCTCAGGGTTGGTTGGTTGTGGAACACTTGTAGTTGGACATATGCTTTATATGTAGTTGCTGAAAATCTAGGCAGTCTGTTTATGAGAGTCGCTAAGACTTAACGAGGACTCTGCACCAGTCGATTCCATGAGCAAAGCTCCCCCATTCACATTCTATTGCCAAGACTTTAAGTAAATTCTTTCTGTTAGGAAGACCTTTGTTGATCCTTGTATCTTTTCTCTAAACTCATTTTGCCTCTAAATTTAGCAACATTCTTTTGTCAGGTAATTGTATTTTGTAATGATTCCTATGCTAATTTGGAGGGACCTATAATACAATTTAATGACTTACGTGTTTATTTTTTATTAATACAATGGCATTTGGAGTTCTGGTTTTAATAACATTTTTCTTTGGTGTGGGGACTCTTGCCAAGTACTTTCAAACCGGATCTTATACATAGATCAAGGAGCTTAAGTATGCTTAAGACATACTTAGCAACATGTGCTTTAAAAAAATGTATTCTCTCTTATCACGAAGAACACCAACAAGTAAATTATTGTTTAATAAAAAATCATGACTTTTCCTCTTCCAATTAATTGTACTTGATATTTACAACTTCCATGTAGCACTCAGGAGTCTGGAACAGGACAATTGTGAGTTCCAGGCCAATCCAGGCTACATAGTGAGACGCTGTCTCAAACATATCATTTTTGTGTTTATTCAAAGCTTAAAATCTTTCTGGATGGCCTTTGCACTCAGGGGGCTGAGGCAGGACCATCAACAGTTTCTGGAATGGGTTACATAACAGACTAGACTCTTATTAAAATAGCAAAATGACAATTAAGCTAAAAATTATTTCAAAATGTTTCATTGAAAAAAAAAACTTCAAACCCTTCTATTTGAAATCATGCACTGTAAACACAGTGCCTATTTATGTGAATTTTGTATGTATACACATAGCATGTATAATCTTCCTTATATTGTTTGCTTACTCCGAACTTGCACACTGGCTTTCAGATATCAACGAATGCTTAGAAGATAGTAGTGTCTGCCAGGGAGGAGACTGCATCAATACTGCGGGGTCCTATGACTGCACATGCCCAGATGGATTCCAGCTGAATGACAATAAAGGATGTCAAGGTACGTTGCTCTTTCCCTCTTATTACGTACATAGTTGCTCAGTTCTGCAGGACTTCCTGACAGAATCTTGCTTTAGTCATGCATAGTGGATGGCATTTTGCATGATGGAAGTGTTTCTGAGGTCTCTGTCAAGCCTAGGGATGTCTTGCTTTGAACCACACTGTATTAAACAAAGCTTGCACGTGTCATAAGCCACATTCTCGTTTTGTATGATTCTGGGGTCACTTGTGCTTTGCTGGGCCTTGTGGGTACCTGATTCAAAATTATTGGTTAGCTTATTTGTGACTATCGTGAATGTATTTCATTTTGCCTCAGAGGTAATATTTGTCCTTTTTATGAAGCCTATTTTTGTCCAGTACCTACCATTTCTTTCTCTCTTCAAAAAAAACAAAAACAAAAACAAAAACAAAAAACAAACAAACAAAAAAACAAAAAAAAACACCTCATTAATGATTTGGTTAAAATAAGGAAGAGCAGGAATTCATATTTTTCAAAGTGCTTATCAACATTTATTCTTCAAAAAAAAAAAAAAAAACCATTTATTCTTCCAGACAACAATACTGTTGACACAGGATGGTAATAAAGACACAGTAATTACAACACAAGTACAAATATGTACCATCACAGTAACCTAAATCACTGTTGGTGCTTCTTTCAATTTTTCCAGCAATATAAAAGGTAGCTTTCCTTATATTCCACTTGTGTGTGAATAACTGAGCCTCAAAGAAGCTAAGGAACATTCTCCTTCCTCTCTAGTAAGGAGCTGGGATTTGAACCTATACTCAAAGAAGACAGTGACATTAAATGATTCTTCTATAGGAAAGCATAGTTGGCTTTTTTTTTTTTTTTTTTTGACTTTGTGGTAGGTCCTGTGTCCAAAGCTGCACCTTGCTGCTGCCGCAGATTTACCTGCATTTGCCAGTCTTAACTTTGTGGCGCTGGTGACATTGCTCAGTGGTAGAGCACTTGCCTTGTATGGGAGAGGCCTTGGGGGAGGGAAAAAGAGTGAGTGAATGAATGAATGAATGAATGAAAAAACACCTGAATGATGAACAGGTTTATGCCTATTTTTCCCACTGAAAGCATATACTTATATTTATATTTATGTATGTTTATTTCTGATACATAAATGTTTCATGTTCCTCTGCCATTAGAGAATTGTGCATAATATTCAAAATATTAACAAATAAGATAATGTATATGAATATTCTTATTGTTAGTATTACTACTGATTGCCACAAATGACCTCTTCTCTGGTATGTTCCAGACAACCCATATCCTTGACCAAGATGGTGCCTTTTCTCTGAGATATGGTGGTAGAGTAATATGAGGCTTTATCTGTATGTCTCTAGCCATATTCCCCCGTGAGTCATTGAGCTGTGAAAGACATGGATGGACCTTTGCCTCAAGGTCTTTTAGAATTAATTCCCTCCTTGGTCCCCAAACCTAAATATACTCCATGTACTTCATTTGATAGTAGGTATTTCTTTGCTCTCATAATGCAATAAGTGAAATTGGGTTTTTAAGTTTTCCACTGTAGAAATTAAATGTGCTCAGACTTGATGCTGTAGAGAGGGAACATTTGAATTGTATGTTTCTGTCAAAATATTTTCATTTTAGTACTTTAAACAAAATTAATCTTGATTTATATAAAAATGCCAGGAGATGAAAAAAAACTCAAAAACCTAAGAAATTTGAATCCTGATCTTTATTATAGGATTTTTTTTGGCTGAAAAGTGATATTTTCTTTTCTAATTTCTTTTGGCTAAATAGAGGCAAAACCAGGTCTCAGTACAAATGGCCCAAAAACTCATAGTGAACATTTTATCATTTAACTTCTAGAGTCAAATCCCCCCAGAACTCACCCAGTCATCTGACTCATTAATTGCACCATGTTCTCTCAATACATAAAATCCCTGTCTGTGGTCTGAGATCAACTTTCAAAGATGTGACTGCTCCAAAAGTGTGGAGGTTAATGACTGTCAATCATTAGAACAAATTGACTTTGTTCTGTGTTGCATTCTTTTCTCAGAGTCAATGAATGTGTCAGCTTGAAAAATTTGAGTTCAAATATGTGATAAGCATTTTTCTGGTGTGTGTGTGTGTGTGTGTGTGTGTGTGTGTGTGTGTGTGTGTGTATACAAGCCCACATGTGGAAGTCAGAAGACGACTTGCAGGAGTCGCTTCCATTTTTCCACCGTGTGAGACCCAGAGATCTAGCTCAGGGCATCAGGTTTGGCAGCAAGTGCCTTCTCGCTGGCATTTCCAAAGCAGGTCCTATGTGCTGTTTAAAGATTATGTCCGAATCTGTGTTATTGCTCTTTTTCTCCTGTTAGGCTGTATACACACGCGTGTGTCCTCGCCTTCCTTGTGTGGTCTCTTTTGCCGTTGCTGGAGGCAGCTTTGTGATCCTTTACTCTGCCTACACTTCTCTAACCCCATGATTATATTGGTGCTCTGTTGAGAGATGCGGGTTTCAGAGTTGGTCCTGATGCTGAAAATGTAATGGATGGCAATGTTACTACCCAGGCGCCATTGTTGAGAAACTATGTGATCAGCCTGCACTTAGGCAGCCTTACCTAGTGTTCTGAAGTTAAGACATTTTAGGGCAGAAGTGTGCTTCAGATTTCTCTTTGTCCCACACAACTAATGGTGATGTGCAGACAGTATGGAAATTCCCTGTTAATGGTCTCTTCAGGAATGTGGCAGGGTACGCTAGAGATTCAGAACACACTTCAGTTTCACGTTTTGACTTACACATGCCAAACTGTGAATTTCTATGGCATTCCGGACCCGTGAAAGAAATCCAACTTAAATATAGTTTGGCTTTCAGCTCAGAGTTACTAGCAGCATAGCTCAGAAATGAACGCTTCAATAAGTACAATCCAAATTGAACGCACATGTTTCTCTAGCTTCGGATATTCGCGGTGTTCTTTTTTAGCAGTTTCCTGGAAGAAAGTCTGGGAATTCGCCTGCAGTTCCTGTCATCAGACTTTTTAGACAGTTCTTATGAACCGATGACTTCTTTGAAAACAAAATCTTTGTGTACAGTGTTTACCACACAAAGCTGCAAAGTGTCAGTAGCTTTGAAAGAGCTTCATGGAGCCACAGAGTAAAAAGCAGAAAGGAAGTCTTAGGGAGCCCTTAGAGCATGACGGATGAGCTTGCGTATGATATTGATGCCCTGGCCAGCCGAGCTCCTGGGCCAGATGGAGGTGAAGAACAGAAGTCTGGAAGGTTAGGATCCAGATTGCCGATGTAATGGATTATCAGCAGGTAGGGAAGAAACAGGAGAACCAAAGGCTTTATCAAAAACAAGACTGTGAAATCATACCGAGAAATAGGCGAGTAGAGAATGAGCATCATGTCCTTCAAAGATAGGAAAATGGTACGAGGAAAATATAACTGATTTCTGCCAATTTTCTTTTCAATTTATGTTGGCTTTGAAAGTTTGCATACAAAGTAATGGGTTTCCTCGTGGAGTTTTCCAACACGCTTTGTCCTTATTGGTCCCCTCTTTCCCGCTCCCTCCTCCAGTGCGTCTCTTCTGCTTTTAGGTCACATGCCTTCAATTATGCTTATTTTTCTGCTCCTCCTCAGATCTTCTCCCCTCCCATGGCCCCTTTCTGGTTTCATGACTTATACCTCCCCTCCCCCCCCCGACATGTACATGTGTACACATATACACAAGTCAAGGTCTAGAGTCCCCATATGAGAACAAGCATGCTGTATTTGTCTTTCCGAGTCTGGCTTATTTCTCTGAGCATAATGATTTCCAGTTCCATCCATTTCCCTACAAATGCCATGATTTCATTTTTCTTTATGGCTGAATAAATTTCTACTGTATTTATATATACCATATTTTTTTAGCCATTCATCTATTGATGGATGTCTAGGCTGGTTCTATTTCCTACCCACTGTGAACAATGTGGCAATAAATATGAATATGCAAGTATCTCTGGGGTGTATTGACTTGAGTCCTTTGGGTAGATACCCAGGAGTGGTACACCTGGGTCACATGATATGTCTATTTTCAATATTTTAGAAATCTCTAGGTTGCTTTCCATAGTAACTGCATCAGTTTACATTTCCACTAGCACTGAATAAAGGCTCCTCTTACTCCCCACCCCCACCCCAGACAGGGTTTCTCTATGTAACAGCCATGGCTGTCCTGGAATTCACTCTGTAGACCAGGCTGGAATTGAACTCACAGAGATCCACCTGCCTCTGCCTCCTGAGGGCTGGGATTAAAGGCGTGCTCTACCAGCACCGGCAAGGTTCCTCTTTCTCCAGATAGGTCCTCAGCAGTATTCCTTGTCGCTTGTTATCTTGACGACATCCTGTCTGACAAAAGTGAGATGGAACCTCAAGGCAATTTAATTTGCACTTTCCTCGTGGACTACTTTTCCGAGTGTTTATTGTCCGTCTGTGTTTCCTCTTTGGAGAATTGACTATTGGGTTCATTAGCCCACTTGTTGATTGGAAGATCCGTTTATTTCGTGTTAAGTTTTTGTAGCTCTTTATATATTCTAGGTGTGAAGTTCCCGTGTGAAATATAGTTGAAGAGACTTTCTCCCATTCTGCATGTGTCTCTCTTCTGCTGACTGTTCCTTTTGGTGGCCCTGTTGTCTCCTTTCTTTGTTTCAGCTGTGGAAAAGCCAAGTAACCTAAGTTCTGTGGCCAGGGAGGGATGTAGCATTCGGGGCTAATAAAGAAAAAGCAGTAAGTCAGAAGATGTTAGAAGTTATTCTACACAGGGATTAGTAGGACCATCAGAGGATGTTAGAAGTTATTCTACACAGGGATTAGCAGGACCGTCAGAGGATGTTAGAAGTTATTCTACTCAGGGATTAGCAGGACCATCAGAGGATGTTAGAAGTTATTCTACACAGGGATTAGCAGGACCATCAGAGGATGTTAGAAGTTATTCTACACAGGGATTAGCAGGACCATCAGAGGATGTTAGAAGTTACTCTACACAGGGATTAGCAGGACCATCAGAGGATGTTAGAAGTTACTCTACACAGGGATTAGCAGGACCATCAGAGGATGTTAGAAGTTATTCTACACAAGGACCATCAGAAGAGCCTCCTGAAGAACTGTACGCACAGAAAGTGGTTGCTTTCTAAGGAAAAGAGTGGAGCTGTAGCTCAGCACGTTCTAAAATCTACTAGGAAGAACTCGGGTCTGGACTTTGTTAAGCTACATGTACGTTCTCCTTATTCTGCTGTGAGCTTCCTATTTGCCAGGGATCTGTCCCATTCATCCACTTGTGGAAAGCATTCAGAAAACACCTGAACTGAAATAAAGATGAACTTCTAAGAAGAAATATTGAGGACCTCTTTAGTAAACGACAAGAGAGACCCTAAGGAATTCCAGGAAGATAGAAAGTGACCTGCTTGCACAGTGCTGAAGACATGGGGCTATTTTATTTTTTTCAGTCATCAATTACCTAAAAGAACCCAAACCAATCACCGTTCCATTCATAGAGTAGTGATATGGCAAGAAATTTTGTGGCGGATACTTAGGACATTATTGATATACAGCACAAAGGGTAAGGAACTCACGGTTTACACACCCTGATTTTCTCAAGGAGCAAACAGAGACATGAGGGACACAGATAAGTGTGAACAAGCCAGGACAATGCAGTGCACACGCCATTGCGTGTGTCAGCACCACTGTGACGAGGTAATCTGCCTCTGGCTTCCCTGTGCTGTTGTTACCGAGGGCACTGTTAGCCAATATGATTAGAAAGGGTTTGAAGGAACATTTTGTTTTCTAACTCCACGTGTTAATAGTACTTAGAGTGCCTCTGTCACCCTGGCCTGGGAAGCAAATGTACATTGAGGACAAACAGAACCTAAGATGCTCACCCTTTGCCCATGGCATCAGCTGTGTACAAATCATAATAGCAGCCACTTCTGAACCTCTAGAAGTGTGTTACGTATTACACTAGACACTTTGCCCTCACTAATTTCATCCTCATAAAGTCAGGCAGTTCGTAACTTCTCTGGTCTTCTTTTCCTCTCCTTTTTTTCCATTACTCATTTTCAGTGAATTATAAATTGGAATTTATTTCTAATATACCCAGCCGATATTTATGGAGTGGCATTTATGAGCTAAATACTATGTACAAGGCATGCCTGGCCTTGCCCTGAGGAAGTCCACATCCTGGGAGGGGAGAAGCACATGTGAGGGACTTCAGTAAAGTTGCTCTGGGCTGGTGAGAGAGGACAGGGAAGAGACAGCCTTCTCATTGATGACTGTTTCTCAGGTTGTTTAGTAATATTCCTCAAGGCTCTGCTATGTCTAAAGCAGGCCAACTCTGGATGGAATCTTGGAGATGGCTATTTTTATAGGTTGACATGGTTGACCAGTCACTGTCACGTGGGTCACCCTAAGTCCTCTGCCCCTTCTGGCAGTTCGACTTGTCTTGTGGTCTCTAATATGGACAGTTGGGTCACAAAAGAAAAGGCTACCCCTTTCAAAAATAGGTTTTCCCTCCTGTATGGTTGGTATTAGAGGGAAACGAAATAGATCTCTTTTCAAATATTTGTGACTCTCTTTTCAATTGCAGACATTAATGAATGCGCCCAGCCGGGACTCTGCGGTCCTCATGGGGAGTGTCTGAACACACCTGGGTCTTTCCACTGTGTCTGCGAACAAGGGTTCTCCATCTCTGCAGATGGCCGCACATGTGAAGGTAAGAGAACCTGTGGGCATGAGGAAGCTGAGAGACGTCTTTCTGCTGAATAGGCAAAAAAGGCTCTCAGACTTAAAAGGTATTTGTAATTCAAGACTTAAGGCTTCTGCATGGCAAGGTGACTCATACTGGAAAGCATAGGTGGCATTTACAAGTAGAATGACCCAAGGCTGTGGCGGTGGAAATACCCACAGTTGGTTCACATATTCGAGCGACGTTAATGAGTGAAATCTGCTCGAGCTGAGGATTCTGGATGGGACACCGTGACATTTTTTTTCTCCTGTTTCAATTACCCTCTGTGGAAGTCACCTTGCTTATTCTGTTTATAAAACATAATGTCCTGCTTGATTTCTCTGTAGCGTTGGGAACCCAGACTGTCTAGCATTATTCTGCTCATGTTCTCACCTCTAAGCCAGTCCATCTTCTTACCTACCCACATTGTATATGATCCTGCAAAGGTCCATTAGACTGTATGACATTTAGATAGCGCCCATTCCTGTTTGCAGGTCACAGCAACAGCTGTTAGTTTTATGCTCTTCGTAACATTATAGTCTAGTAAATGGAGGAATAATACATCTGAACATTTCTTAAAGTAAGCTAAGATTGCCATGATCGTAAGTCTATTATATCTTTTTTGAGATGTGGGTTAGTGAGACTCGACTGCATTTTGAAGAAGTACCTTGTAAATGTTCTATTCTAGGCCTAAGAGAGTACCCAGATTCTTTGCTCTGAAAATAAAAAAAAATAAAAAATACTGCAGCAGGAAGCGTCTGCACTCTTGCTAGTACTACAGTGGAACCCGGCCGAGGAGTGGCGTCCAGGTTCAGCTGAAACCAATTATTATATTGGGAGGAATAAACTGATCTTATAAAACGGAGATTGTTGAAATTGTTCTCCTGCTGAGCAGACAAAACATGGAGGCCAGATTTGGCTGCGATGGGAGAAAGATAGTGCAGGGTGGGGCGGGAGCAAAGAGAGCCAAGGGTTTGGAAGGAATCCCAAGTGGGGAAACGGAGGAAGGCAGCATTGTAATGTGGGCGATGGGAGATTTACAAGGAACTCGGGCTTTGGTGCTTCGTGTTTTATGTTAAGTTTATGTCTGGGGCTCCGAGGCTGTAGCCTTTTGAGAAGACGCCGTGCGAGCTCATACATCTTCCCCCGCAGCCGAGGAGGGTGCTGCCTTGCCTCACACTGACAGGGCAGATTCACAGATTCCCCACATCTCCAGAAAGATGCAGGCTTACGTTCTTCCCTTCACTCTAAATCACGGGCGGTTAAGTCTTCCCTTCCCTGAGACGTGGTCGAAGTTGCTACAGCTGGTGGTTGTACCACGATGCTCCGAGAGAGGATGGATCGTCTCAGATGCTCATCCATCGAAGCCGTTGTTCCAGACAAATGTAGTCGCTGCTCGCAGATTCGTGTGTATTTGCCTTTTAGACGTACTGACTTGCCTTTCATCCTGTACCTCTTTAAAACACTGATTTCTGCAAATTGGGAGTTACATAATCGCTCTAATTTGGTTGCAGCTCTAATTTGGTTGGTCATTTACTTGGCAAGGGCCTGGCTTCAAAAATGTGTTTTTAGAAAACTTCTAATGCTTTGTGAATCGCTGTATTTGTAGACTGCTCTCTTGGATACTTGTCCCTCCATATTCCCCAGACTGGACACTTTACAAGTAATAAAGGGTAATTTTAGAATATCACGCTGATGTATGGTAGTACAACTAATTATTAAACATGTTATTTTCCTTCTTGAATAAGTTCCGTAAGGATTTCGTTTTTTAGGGATTAATCCAATACACTAAATTGGTCCAAGTTTTCTTTTGTTGGATTAAGTCTGAAACTTATGGCAATAGTGCTGTCCTCATTCGACCCTTCCTTGGCTGTGGTGTAGGACAAAGCCAGCTCATGTGATCAGGGTTTGGCAATGGAGCTCGTGTGCATAGTGTTTGTATTAATGCCGAGGAGCGGTTGGCACCCTTGGTCCACGTCCATTCACCAGCTTCCTTCTGGGCCTCTGGTTAAGCAGCTGAATCCCTATCACTACTGGCAGTGGCACACTTTCTTCTACCGAGGTCAAATGAACTAGGAGTCCTACAATGAAGTGGGCTTAGAGTAGTGGGGGGTGGGGGGTGGGGGGGAAACTGTGGGTCCCTTCCCTGATCCCCTGTATCTTGGACAGTTGTCACTGTCTGGCTTAATGATGATCAAGAAGCAAATCTTCAGTCTTAAATGATTTGAAGCAGCGTGGCCAGCTCTGTGGTCATAAGAGGGCATCACCAGTCCTTCGTCAACCCTTACCTGGATGTGGTATCTGGGAGCAGAAGGTGGAGTGTCAATCAAAGCTCTAGTGGGCTGGGGAGCAGGATGAGCAGAATAATTAGTTATTGTTAATTCACTCGCTGGAGTATTCCTGGATGCCTGTATGGTACCAGACACTGCTCTGAAGGCACAGTACAAGACAGTTCTTGCCCGTACAGAGCCAATATCACAGGAGAGGGACATCAAGATTAAGTAGGGATGTATTCCATAGGAGACATTGTTCGTTTGTATTTAAATCACATGATGTAATTGTGCTTTGTGGATATATAAATAACTGCACAGTGTAGCATGCTATTTATATCATGTGATATATATATATATATATATAGCATTATATACATTATGTATGTATATACATACATACATATACACAGTATAAATCCCTGAGTTGGGTGTTAGGAAATCATGGGGAACAGGGCTCTTAGGTGGCTATTGTCTTCTATCCTTCCATGCTATCTCTTAGCTATGGCTTGTTTTCTGCTATCATCTTTTCACTATGTAACCAGAGCTCTCATGTAGTATGTAAAATGACAGTGAATTTCCTTATTTCCCTTACATCACCATTTTATAGCCCATTTTGCTCTATCCATTGACTTTAAAATTCCCGATGATTTTGCTCTTTAATTTTTTTTTATTATTATTTTTTTGTTGCGGAATTTTAATTTACAGGAATGGTATTTTGTCATGGTGTTCACTCGCTAGCTCAGGGAATGGCTTTGTCATCCTTAGCAGAATGTGTGTGCATGGGAAATGAGCAGAGACGCTGGGAGCCATCAGACTCCTCTGGACCCCTGGAGAGAAACCTCTCTTGCTCCCTGACCACATCACTCTGCCTCTGGCCTCACACGCAGCATGTGTCCAGGCTTCGTGAGAATTTGTGTTGTAATCCAGTGGTGTTGGGAACATCACATGTCTTTGAAGCTCACGTGCCCTCCAGCTGACTCACATGATAGAATGGCCACATTGGTGTCACAAGGATCCAAAGGAGCCAGCAAAATAATAAAACACTGCTGATTTACAGAACTTAGGGATCCTTCCTTCTTGTTTTCCTTCATTGGTCAGTCATGCTAACGGCCTCCTGACCATGTGTAATAAACCCTTCATAAAATCCCATAGTTCAGAAAGCATTTCCATTCATCCATTCAACAAACAGTGTGTTTGTTGTTTGTTTATCTATTTGAGTTGCTAGGAATGAAACTTAGGGCCACACACATGCTAGGTAAGCATTCTACTACAGAGTTACATTCCTAGTCCTCAGCAAACATTCATGAATGCCTACTATATGCAAATTACAGTCCTAAGTACTGGAGCAGCTTCAGTGACTGCCTCCCCAAAACAGACCTCCATATTTTTCTGAGACAATAAACTAAGAATGTAAATGATATATGACATTAGGACGTGAGAAATCCTGTGAATAAACGAAGAAGTAGAGTTGAGTTCAGGGAACCATGAGATCTAGAGCAAGAAAGGAGACATGAAGGAGGGTGGCAGAATTGACTGTCCTGCTTCTGTAAGTGAGTTCATGAAAACAAAAAAAAGTTACTTTGTGTTTGAGCGAAAGATCCACATTAAATGCCTCTTAGTTTTAAACTGGTCTTTGACTCCTAAGTGACAAAGCACCATCAGTAAATGGCCGAAGGTTCAAAGTGATAAGCAGAAGGCCTTTGCCCTATCCCCCGCATAAATTCTGTTCCCAACGGAGGAATAAAAACCAGATCGACACAATATGAATGTGAGTCCTCATATAACATGTGAGCTTTGACTGAGTGGTCTCAGTGCAGGCTCGATGGTGACCGCAGATCCACCTCTCTGGTGGATTGGGAGTGGGAAAGGCTGGGGCAGTAAGAGGTGACCAAGGGATCTACGGAAACGATAAAACCTCACCAGGAATCTCCAACTACTCTTGGAGGCAAATTCTGCTTTAAAAGTCAGGTGCGCATCTGGCATTACTTTTTTTTTCCTATTGGAAAGAGAAGATCAAAGGCTTTTGTTTTAACTCTATGTGCAACTGCTGTGCTCCCACCCCCGCCAATTATGATGATGCTGTTACTTCTCACTGCTCATAATAGTACTTGGGACTGAATGTGTGATGGATGCCTCTTCCTAGTCTTCATGACAATCCTGATACTCATTGAGAATTTGATATCTGCAAGACACAGGAGAGATCTCTTATAACGCCTAGCTGGACCTCAGAGATCTAGAATTTTCTCTTCAGTCCCCACAAAATTAAATCCTACTATTAGAGAACTATAGAAACTCTTCTTGGGTACCAACTACAAGCCACTACTTGCTCGTATAATCATCCAGAAAAAGAAGATATCAAAGTTGACCTATCACGGACAGCTGGCTTCCTGAAGCATGTTGATTGAGAATAGTGGTAGCCATGTGAACAAAACAAGGTGGCTTCGGACTTGTGGCTAATTTTGTCATCACTGGACAGCTCCACTCCAAGAAATAAAGCAAGTGTGCTGTGCGTTTGACCTTGAGGTACATTTTCTACGCACAGTGTAGAATGGAAATACAAACCCACTGCCAACAGAGCACCAAGGCATCAGTAGTTTTGTGGTACGAAGATAGAACTTCATATCCATCGCTAAAGAGAAATATTTCCGAAAGTGATTTAGCCAAGATGATATTAAAGTACCCTGACCCAAAATAGATTACATCCTGCTGCCTGGGCAGAAGATTTTTAGGTCTGTTTGTTTATTTATTTATTTATATTTATTTATTTATTTTTAGTCATTTTAAGGTCTGAAACCGAAAGATCTACTAAGGAAAAACAATTTGACTATTTCTTACCTTTACTGGATAAAAAAAGGATGGGAGATTTAACAAGGGGAGATATTGTCTACCACATGCATGAAAAAAGCTCAGACGATGTTCCAGGTAAAGGAGGTGGGTTCCGTTTGTAAGGGCTCCTGTTCATATTCGCTCTTCCTGTGGACGTGTTTCAGCAAGACTGAATGAAAGTGGACATTTAAGTCATTACGGAGAGGGCTGAGGAAATTTTGATGGAATAAGCTGCCTTTGGGCCTGGCATCCAGATTTTCCCGTATGTTGCTTAATAGTATATCCACACTGGATAAAGAAACTCCTAACAGAAGCAGAAGTTTCAGGAACTCTTTCTCTGCCTCTTTACCATCTGTTGACCTTTACAAGCCCAGAGACAGGCAAGCTCATCCGCGCTTTCCTTGCAACCAAATAAGAGACATGAGCTTGTCAAAAAAGCAAAGTCAGCAAATGGGAACGGACAACACATACCTTGTATTGATGCCCTCACACGCCCTTGGCACCCGGCCTGAACTACCTGTTTTGACAATTCTTTTGGTGTCACCTACATTGAGAGAGGTCTTCGTAGGTCATAGAAGCTCTTACGAGGCGTTTTCATACTTCAGATCAGAATCACACTGTTCCACGTGTCATGTTAGAAGCAGTCACTTAGGCTATTATCTTGGACTCCCCATGCAAGTGGGCAGGGAGGGAATGGTTCCATGACTGCCAGGAAGACAACAGCATTCCTGGTGGTTACAGCTACCATTCCCGGAGTTCTCACTGTCCCAGGCGCTACGTTAAGTACATCGTGCCGTTCTTCTTGTTAGACCTTCACAAGAAGCCTGTGGGTGGGTTAGGTATTGATTGGTATGCTTTTGGCTGCAACCATGAGGACATTGGTTATATTAATAAGGAGTACAGAGGTCCTCATCTCTCCTTCTGGGGGCTTTATCCAAATACTGCACTCTCCCAGAGCACTTTTCAACCGCTTTTCTCAGACTTTCTCACCCCTAGTGAATTCCTGTTTCAGTGGTTTTCTTTTCCTTCCTCCATTCCCTCTCTATTCTCCTCCTTTGTGCATGGGTTGCTATTGTGATGGCCACTGCAAGACTCTCAGACCAGGGAGACAGAGGCCGGCTTCAGTTTTGCCCTGTGCTTTGTATGCCCCTGGAGATGTTTAGGGTATGGTAGATATTTGGAGAATGAAT
Organism: Peromyscus eremicus; assembly: GCF_949786415.1. Classification (NCBI taxonomy): domain Eukaryota; kingdom Metazoa; phylum Chordata; class Mammalia; order Rodentia; family Cricetidae; genus Peromyscus; species Peromyscus eremicus. Next base: position 18,422,209 of record NC_081437.1, on the reverse strand, counting down.
GGTGGAGGGAATACTGTCTTTACTTCATCCTGTATTAGGGAACCTTTGGAACGAGGTTTCCCTGAGCCAAGCGTGTTGTGCACATTTACAAAGTCTCCCTTATTCTGTAAAGCATGCCCCAAGTAATGGTTGGACATAGAAGCTGTTGGACGGGTAAGCTGGGGGATCTGAGTCTGTGAACTTGACTTCCAGCTCCTTCATACCTGTGTGGACTGGGTAAGTTCCTAAGGCAGCACTACCTCATTTCCCCTTGGATAGTGAGGACTGTGCTACCCGCGTGAGCTGGGTATGTGTTGGCACCATCAGCCCAGAATAGAACCTAGCCCACAGAGCTTGCTCCATAGCTGTGGTGTTATTCCTGTCTTAGTGCTTCTTACATGGGTACTTTCATCCCTGTCACTTATTTCCTTTGTGACACAGAAGCAGGAACATTTAAAACATGTTCATTTTGTATTATCAGGGCTTACAGAATATGGATCATTTTATATTATGTATTTGTGAGTGAAATTACTGTGTAGTTCCAGGTCTAGGCCTATGCATTGATGGGTTACTACCTCTGCTTTTAAATCCAAAATTAAAGTCATGTATAATATGGCATAGTAATTCATTTCTCTATAATTTGCCTTCATCCCTCAACTTCTATGTTCCCTAAGAATGTCACATGACCAACTCATCTTTTCCATTCACCCACCCAATACTTGACGTTTCAAATTATTTTTGTTTCTTAATTGCTAGTGAGGTTCCGGCCAGCATTGATGCTTCCTTGCCTGAAGCCCTGGGGCTAGTATTTCTAGAGGTACACTGTCTATTTTCTGTGGTTTTATAATTGATCTTTCTTGGCTTTCTATTGGAATATAGAAAGAGAAAAATTAGAATAGTGGGGGGAAGAAAAGAAAATTCCTTGGCCGCTTTTATGTTGCCTCTGGGGCCTATGTGTCAAAAAGATGAATCTGGGGTTTGATATGTTTGGCCTATGCCGAGGGCTTTCTCCCGGTCCACACTGGCCGCTTAGCCTTCGAGAGGTGGCGTAGGAAAACAAAATGTACAGTGTGGCTTGGCATTTAGAATAAGACCTTATGCTCTCACAGCAGGCTAGTATGAAAGTGTAAAGCTGTTAAGTTAATACATGGGTGACGTAAATGTTTACTAGTAGATGTGTTAAGACGAAGTAGCACTGCATTTATAAAACTTACGACGGCATAAAAACACACATGCACATTCCGTGTGTCCTGTCTCTTGTGAGAGCTGTGAAAGAAGAAACATACATTCAGCTACATACAGCGGAACACCAGAAGTGTTTTCTGGTATTCTTGAGAGAACTGTCTCTCAATGGCATGGATGTAACTTACGGTGTGACCCAAGCGCTCCATTTTCCATGATTGTCCTTTATGTGAGTCTTCAGGATAGAAAAATAGTCTCATATTTAAGGCCTCTTGTGTTTTAGATTTTTAGAAATATTTGTTTTCTGTAACAAATCTAGTTCCTTCTCATAGGCTTTCTGACCTTTTCAGACACTGTTTTAGTTTTCATATAGTATTATCTTCGCTTTGGTGGGAAGAAATAGGAAGAAAATGGAAAATGTGCTTTTACATTCAGAAATATAGCTTCCTATTTCTGTGAAGAAATATAGGCAATGTACTGTGTGGGGTTTTTGTTTGTTTGTTGGTTGGTTGGTTTGTTTTGCTTTTCTGAAAAGAAAATCAGTTGGTGTGAGAGTGTACCGTAATCTCAGCACTCTGGAGGCTGAGGCAGGAGGATCTCCACCAGTTCCAGATAAGCCAGAGGGAGATACCATCTCAAACTAGACAAATAACAAAAACATGTCTTGTTTCATTAAAAGCATCCTACTTTGTAATCTTAATATTTTTCTTCCTTGTCCCAGATACTCAGTTTTGAAATATCTTTATGTGAAATATCGAGGTTTTGTTGGAACCAAACAGACATCTGGCCAACCCACATTTCCCCAGGCTGTGCCCCCTAGCTCCACTCTGCAGCTCTGGTCTCCAGCAGGAAGATCTTTGCCAAGCACAAAGTGCAGCCGTTCCAAGCTGTTTAATGACACAAATGACCTTTCCAGATACAAGGCCTGAGCTTTGCAAGCTCCCCCAATGAGGAAACCCATCAGGGTCAGACCACTTCCTCTGCTTGCCTGATCATTCACGGAATGAGCTTGTCCGGATGGTTTGAAACGTAATCCTGATGTGACATGTGTGCTTTTTGGATTTTTCTTTTTTTTTCCCCCTTCTTTTTTTCTTTTTCTAAGTGATCTGTGCAAGACTTCATTCATGAGACCACTCATTCCTGACCTCCTTTGGGTGAGACAGAAAGACCCTTCTGTTATTTATCCTATTTCTCTATCTTTAGCCTACTGTGGATGAGAATGGGGGATAATTTAAACACTTAAAATTTAGTACTCCTTGGGGGTATTTAAAAAAAAAAACCCACAAAGATATTTTAAAAAAAACTCATTCATTTTCTATTTTTTCTTTGTGTAAAGGAGCATTTTCTAACAATGTTTACTTTTAAATGTCTAAAGAAGTATGTAGAGTAGGAAGGGTCCCAGGATTGGAAGCCACTCTGGGTCTGAGCAGGAGACTCTCAGTGTCAGCGTCTCTGAATGAATAACCTAGCAAACATGAACAGCCTCCTGAACAGTTAATGTGTCTAACCCCCCACGTCCTACAATAGTAGAGTTTCTGTCTGTTCTGAATATGTAACTATTCACCAAGACGTTGATGAAACCAGTCCATGATAATGCTTCTTCCAGCACTCTCTATAGGACCAACACATAGTTGCCTGGAGACGGGATTCATATACTCCTCATGACTTGCAGTAGGTCTTACTAAAATGCAGTTAAAACTCTAAGACATAGTGTGTTACATGTATAGTTTTATTCTGGGTTGTATTGTTTTAAACAAGCAAAAATAGCTTGCCTCTATTTTATAGTTTTTAAAAAAATAGTTTAGGAATGATTACAATGAGCAGGAAGTAATGACCAAGGTTGCTGTGGTAGGCTCCCTACAAGGCCGATTATAGTGTGTGTGCCCCAATACTGTCTCTTGGGGAGTGGTGACATGAATGACCTTTTGAAATCCAGTGTCTCTAACCAGGGAATGTAATAATATAAATTAGCTTGTTAAAAAGCCTATACTAAAATGCATACTTAAAAGTACAGGATTAGGGCTTGAGAGACAGCTTGGCGGATTAAGAATGGCTGCTGCAGTTTCTGAGAACCCAAGTTCAGTTCCCAGCATCCATGCCAGGCTGCTCACAAATGCCTGTAACTCCAGCTTCAGGAGATCGGGTGCCCTCTTCTGGCCACTGTGAGTTCCTGCATGCACATGGCGTACACTCTCACAGACACGCATACACATGAATAAAATTTTAAAAAATAGTTTTAAAAAGTACGTAATTTTTTAAGGCACAGCTTAACTTTTACAGGAACTATCCTCCAAACCCTCCCCCAAACATCCCAATGATTTTAAATGATCCATTACTCCGAGTCCCATATACCTAGTAATCATTCCTACTCTCTCATTGTGTTTTTTTTTTTTTGCCAGTTTTCAGCAATCTATCAATGGACTTACATAATATATACTCATCTCTTGCTTCTTTTATTCATCAGTGCTATTTATACACATTAATTTTATTATATGTATCAGCCTATTAATTTTCATTGCTACGTGTATATTGCATGGAAATGCTGTAATTATGGTGCTGGTTGTTATTTGAGCTGCTGCAAGTATAGTCTCCGTAGTCATTATTTTTCTTGTGGATGTGACCAAATGCTTGACAAGACATAATTTAAAGGAGGAGGGGTTTATTATGGTTTACACTTCAAGGGGAAATGCCCATCATAGTGAAGAAGTCATCGGGCATGAGCTCAAGGCGGCTGGTCACATTGCATCTGCATCCAGGAAGCAGAGAGTGATGAATTCTTGTGCTCAGCTGACTTTTTCCTTTTTCTTCAATCTAGAGCCCCAACCCATGGAATGTTACCACCTGCAATTAAGTTGGCTCTTCCCACTGTGGTTAACCTAGTCTAGATAACCTCACACCGGATTGCCCAGAGGCTTGGCTCATAGGGGACCTAGAACCTCTCAAGTTGACACTCAGTATTAACCATCAGTCTTGTGACTAAATGCCCATTGACTATTTGGGAACATGTCTTTTAGGGGACATAATCATTCATTTCTGTTAGATATTACCCAGAAGTGTATAAATATAAAGATAAGTGAACTTACCTCTTGTAGATATATCCATCCAGCTTTTGAGAATGCCAGTTTGCACATGTGCCAGCAAAGAGTACAAGGTACAGATCCACATCTTATCAGTGATTGATTGCTTTTGAAGTTTAGTTAAGCCTATGGCATATAATGTCCCTTTCCATTTCCCTGGTAAGGACTAATATTTAACAAAGTCCTTTTCATATATCACTGCAGTCAAATTATTAATTTTTCCTTAGAATATTGGCATCAGTGCCTATAAAAGGACATTTCCTTCTAATGTCCTTGTTGAATTTGTGGAGTCAAGGTTGTTGTAGCCTCAAACTGAGTTTGAAAGTATAACTGTTTGGATGTGATGTAACTCAAAAAAGCTTACATGTTGAGGGTGTGGTCCTCAGCTGATGATGCTGTTTTGGAAAATTCTTAAAAATTTAGGGTGTTGAGTCTACCTGGGAGAAATAGGTCAATGGGACCCTGTATTCGCTGACCATGTTTTGTATTGGCCCTTCTAGTATTTCGTTTTCTGCTTTCTGACCATCCTAAGATGAGTCGTCTCCCCTGCACAATGCTCCTGCCACCATGTTCTCTCCATGCTTATGAAGCTGAGCATGTATGAGCTAGACCAGCCAAAACCTTTAGCTTGAGGAAATTGGACTGCCTTTGAGACAGTCATGTCAGATGTTTTGTTACAGCAACAAGAAACTATAATACAATCACCCTTTTTGTTGGGTCTGGGAAACTTTATACAAAATTAGTCTTCATTTGTTCTCAGATTCTTAGGTGATTAACAAGTGAAGTCATTTATAGCTGGAAGGGTGTGTGTGTGTGTGTGTGTGTGTGTGTGTTGATGTGTTAGAGATTTTTTTCAATTTCTATTGATAGATTTTTAATAACTGAAATTGTATTTATACTTCACTTTTCATGTAAGTTTTGGTAAGATGTTTTTCAAGGAAATCGTTGATCTTATGGGAGCTTTCAAGTTCATTGGAACAAAAGTGGTCATAATGGCTCTCTCTATTGACTGTGCACCAATGTGTTTTGTGTTTGCTTTGAGTGTTGTTAAGTCTGGACTTGGTTCTTGATCACTTACTCTTCCTTTAGGCACTGGTCTTCACAGTATAGGAAGCTCTCTCGTTGGCCAGCCTTGTTTTCTAGAATTTCTGGCCTCTGTCATTTCTTCTTGTTTATCTTCAGCTGCTTCAAATAGATTTGTGACCATCAATTCCCCCACATTTTTTTCTCCCGCCCTTCTTTCTGGTTCTTTCTATTGGCATGGAAGTCAGACTATACAAAGACGTTGGGTTTTGCTGTTTTCCTGGCTCGCCCATTTCCCAGAACTAAATTATTATCCATAACACATAAGGACCATATTCTCCAGCCCTGTGGATATTGCCAGACCTCAGTGGACCTTTTTTAGAAAGGGTCTACAATATCCTATTGTATTGTCTGGATGCCCTCCAAATCCAGTTTTTAATTTCCTATTGGCTAAATTCTATTTTTTCTTCAGGCCTGTGCTCATCTCCTGCTCACTGCTGGCTTTCCTCTATGCTGTGAGAAATACCTTAATCTCCTTTGGGCCAGAAGCCATGCCATTTTAAAATTCCTTTGGGCAGACATTCTGCTAACATCTTTCAGTTCCACTCTTAGCTGAGGTTTACTGTCTTCTGGTCAACCTCCACTCCTTTCAAGAAGAAGGGTGAGGTCTGCAATTCTCCTGAGCAGAAGCCCTGCATCCCTTTTAATACAAGGCCCTGTTACGTGACTGTTTTCTTAAAATTCTGCCACCAAATATTATATCAATTGCAGGTGATTAGGAAGATCTCAGCTGAAGTAGTAGAACATTTCCTTCTGATGAAAAGATTGAAGAACGTCCATACTAACTGTCAGCTCGGGTCTTCCTGAGACTAGCACACCATTTGAGCCTGGTATGTGCCTTCCAGGAGTCTCTTCAATAAACATCTTTGAAACCTACCGTGCTCTGGTTTCTAGGTTTCAGGATGACGGTGCTGCTTGTGCTAAAACCTGTTTAAGGACAGGAGGTCCTTCTAAACCGCAAGTCAGCAAGTGATGCCACTGAGGGGCAGACAACATGGCTCGATTTGCATCTTTGCAGTGAACATGCTCCATTATGCTTTGTTGGACTCGCAGTGTGGTTCACTCATTACATAGGAGTAACATTTTATAAGCATCCTGTGAGAGGCGAGACCACGTGTTGACCAGAGCCTTCAGTATGGAGTTAGACGGTGGTCCTCAACAAGGACCAGTCTTTCTCCGCCTCTACCACTTACTCTTTGTGTCACTTGACAGAAGACACTTCCCTCTCCATACTTCAGTTTTCTGGTTCTCAAAATGAGGAGGCCAGTGTAGATAAATCTGAAATCTCCTTTAAGTCAGGATGAAAAATAGGATTCATGGAATAATGCCCTGATAGCATGAAGGGTCTTCATGTCCAATGTTGTAGCCACTATGGAGGTTTTGTTAGTGGCCAAGTACCACAAATGGTACTTCTTCCATTTCTACCATCGCCCTCACTAGAGTATCCTAGAGGCAGAAACGTGGCTCATGTCTGAGACTTTTCCCCTAGTAGGTGGATGTGTCTCGCTTGAAAGTAGGGAGGAGAAAAAAAAAATCTACAAAGCACAGATGTTAAGAGCCTGAGGAAAGAGGCTCTCTTCTTCATAACTGAAAACAAAACAAAACTGAAGAATTTGGCTGAAAAAAAGACCAAACCACTTTCCCAACAAAATAGACATAAATGCACCTTTCTTGTGATACATGTAGGCTTTTCTGAATGTGACACCTAGTGGGACCATTTGTGTTTGTTAGGAATTTCATTGTCAAGTTCTTTGCGATCAGCATATAAGCTGCCTGACCTGCTCTCTTTCAGGAAATCATGTTGAATCTTTCGTATTTTCCCCCCTAATTTTACTCTTCACTTTACCAAAGTGAGAGGGTGGAGATTGGGTGACTTTTATCAATCTCTATTCAGGAATTAAAGGAAAGTTGGAGTTCCGTTCTACCACATAGGTTTTGAAAAACTGTTGACTGAAGAAGAAAATATATTGACTGAGAAGCTTACAGATGTGCAAAACAGGTCAACAGTTAAGACCATAAAAATGTGAACTTAGCCGGGCAGTGGTGGCGCACGCCTTTAATCCCAGCACTCGGGAGGCAGAGCCAGGCGGATCTCTGTGAGTTCAAGGCCAGCCTGAGCTACCAAGTGAGTTCCAGGAAAGGCGCAAAGCTACACAGAGAAACCCTGTCTCGAAAAACCAAAAAAAAAAAAAATGTGAACTTGACAACACAGTTTCAATGTCTAACACTAGCTGTTGGCCTCTCTAAGCATCCTGGGATGTGTTCCATTTACCTTTCTAATATTAAGAGGTGATTTTTTTTGGGGGGGGAGTAAGTTTAGTGACCCACTGGCCTTGTAGGTGGTATTGTTTCTTGACTTCATTTACGTTGGAAAACCAATATTTACCTGTACTTTTTTTCCCAGTAAAAAATGAGAAGAGAAGAGCTGTATGAGAAATTAGTAGTTCTTTTATGATAATATGCCTAATATGTGTGAATTGATGACTGAGCAATCACTGGACAGTCGATTCCAATAGATTACTAGCTTTGTGGGGGGGGGGTAGTATTTCCAGTGATGCTGTAGAAATTTTGATGTTAAGCAAAGAAAATGTGATATTTTGATGATTCAAAAATTAGTCTCAAGTTCCAAATTCAATCCTGGCAAAAGAGAATGATGTTCACCTATCCAGGTAGATAATGGAAAAATAGATTGAAATCTCATATCATCAAAGAAAGTGAAACAATTTTTATGGAGGCCATTAAAGAATCGAAACAAAGGACTGGGGATCTAGCTGGGTGGGAGAGCTCTTGCCTGGCCCTTCTGAGAAGTGAAACCAGTGCTGTCCTTCAGTTAAGCTATTACCTCACCTCACTGTTGAAAACAAGAAACTGCAGAGTTGCATTATATCATTTTCATAAAATATTAATTGTTGAACAGCTAGTCTCCAGCAGGCACTTCACATTCCTTTTTTCTATTCATTCCAGTCCAAAGTATTACTCATCTAAACTTGCTTGGTGAATCATTGTTACAGTAAACTGAGTCCGCAAGACGCCCAGTAATTCATAGCCAGCTGGGGGCTTGTTCACCTTCAGGCCAGCCATTCAGTGCCTGTGCTGGTGAACAGTCATAAGAGGCCATCATCTGCTGAAATTGCATGAAATTCATAAAAAGGAAGGCAAGATAGCTAATTTTAGGAATCTGGACTGAGAAGCCAATAGGTTCCAAGTAGCTGATTTCCCTGTTTTTCTCCCATTTTAGCAGAGAAATGAGTTGCTGGTGAGGGTGTGTTGATGGTTCCCCAACCCCTTAAGCCTAATACAGGTGTAGAAAAGGGAGGAGTGGCTTCATACCTGTCTCTGGAGTAGGTGAGGGAGGTACCATGGCAGAGGTGCCCTTTTAGGCTGACTCTGGAAGGGTCAGCATGAGTTCCTGTGCCAAGAGAGGAGTGGGAGAGTCCATCAGGCAAGGAGTTTTTAAGGTCAGTGAGACTTTATTCTAGTTCACCCATGGGGCTAGAGTTCAAATTGAGAAGGTTATCTGAGAACTGCCACCACACATGTAGCTGGGAGCCAAATGACAGAATCCTTGTGCTCTAGCCAAGAAGAGACGGTGACCATTTTGAGCAAGGGAATGGCCTGGGTGGGCTTGCATTTTGTCAAGATCACACCAGCAACAGGTAGGTAGAGAGTGGATTACAGTGGTGCTCAACCTGTGGGTCACGACCCCTTTGGCAACCCTCTATCTCCAAAATCATTACGATTCAAAACAGTAGCAAAATTGCAGTTATGAGGTAGCAATGAAAACAGTTTTATGGTTGGGGGTCAGCACAACACAAGGAACTGTATTAAAGAGTCACAGTGTTAGGAAGGTTGAGAACCACTGGATTAGAGGGAGGGGCAAGACCGGAGATAGGAAAGCCAACTGGAGTGTAAGGAGTATCCAGAAAGATAAGAAATAGGGTAGGGCAGCAGAGGGAGTTCCAGAAAGGTAGGGATGGTGTTAAGATTTCTGGCATGAGTGTCTGGTTGGAATTGCTGATGGAGGGTGCATGGGAGAAACGGAGCTGTTGTGAGGAGGGCAGTGATAGCAAGTCCATTTGTGATGGACATGTCTATTTGCTCTTGGATAAATGTTTCAACAGGACAGAGCTCAAGCTTTGGGAGGGACTGGGAATCCATCAGCCTGTACATGGGAACCGGAGAATCTCTGAACTTGCAGCGCCCAAAAGCTTACAGTGCAGAGAACAACATAATCTCTTTGACAGATGCCCGCTTCAGGAAGTCCAAAGTTAGCAGTGGCCTGTGCTAAGTGAGTCAGTGACGGGATGGAATTCCTCCTCACTGTTACAATCAGTAAACCAGCTGCAACCCCAGCTTTGTGCGGGCATTCGGATCCGTCCAATCAATTTGCTGCAGGAGATTGCCAGGAGGAAGACTTGCTGGTTTAGACGTGAAATGATGGCACTGAGTTTTCTGTTCAAGTTAGAAAGGCAAGACAGATGAACGGGAAGAGTAGAAATGAGAGAAAATGTTTGCCCATGTCAGGAAGAGGCTTTAAATTCTCTGTTTAAATTCAGCTGTTAGGCTTGATAAAGATGATGGCAGAAAATCAAATAAAAACAGTGAAGAATAAGAAGTGTGCTTGGGGGAAGGATTGTGGTTGAAGATGGAACCTTTTACCCCAAGGACTCTGATTGTTGAAGCTTAGAGTCTGGGAAGGTAGATGGGGAAAGCTAGCATGCAGTAGATCCTAGGAATTCTGAGCTCTGGCAGACGTCCACCTGCAGGCCATGGAAGGTAGAACAAGAATAATGTTCTGCGTGTTCAGGGTGTGGGTGTTCACCAGACTTAGAGGGCAATGGCGGCTGACCTGAGAATCGGATATAAGGGGAGCCTCTGTGGCATCTGTGTTTTAGTGGGACAAAGTTAGGGAGATCGTCGGTCACTGGGGATGAAGAGTGGCAGTGATAGGGGTGGTTGACATGTGTCAGGTCCTTCTAACATTTTATGTCTCTAAGTTAGTGCTTTGTGGATGCTTGTTTGATCTCATAGTAATTGTTGGGGCACACTGATATCGTCATGCATACCTTTACCATTGTTTCTGTGTATTGGATAAGGTGTATCTGGGAGTTCTGTGCTCTCGAATTCAGCTAATGGCAGATCCACAGTGTTTGGAGAAGTCCTATCTGTGCTGAGTATATTCAGACCATCTTCTTGTTTTTAGTCCTTAAACAATAGAGTGTAACACCTGTTTGTACAGAATGTACACTGCATTGGATGCCACAGGGAGTCTGGGATGAGCTAGGGATGGTAGCTCACTGGTGGAGTACCTGCCTGACATTCATGAGGTCCTGGAATCTATTCCAACACTGAAAAAAAAGGAGGTATTAAAAAATATGGGGGCAAGGTGGGGTAGAGAGATGGCTCAGTAGTTAAGAGCATTTGCTCTGCAAATGATTTGGGTTTGATTCCTACTCTTTAATGGTGGCTCATAACCATTTGTAACTCCATTTCCAGGGGGAACCAACCCTGTCTTCTGGCACCTGTGGGCACCAGGCACACTTATGGTGCACATACATCTGTGTAGGCAAAATACTCCTGCACAGAAAAGTAAATACATCTAAAAGAGAAAAATAATTTTAAGTGTAAGAGAGGATGTGTGGATCTGTGTAGGTCATTTGCAAATACAGTGCTAGTTTATGTAAAGGAGTTGGGCATCCTTGGGTTTGGAAACTAATCACTCACATATGCAGAAGGATGGCCACATCAGGAAATAAGGCAGTCAGTGTAGACAACTCTAATGAGACATTTTACATTAATGCCAGAGAAAAGTAGCAGATGGAGGTGAGATCAAGAGAAAGCTTTTCCAAGTGATGTTAACACTTCAAAGGCAGTGGTGGGGTGGAGCAGGGAGAAGAGTATCTGAAGATGCTGGAGAGGGATGCAGGGAGAGAGATTCAGAGAGAGGGATGGAGAGGGATGCAGAGAGAGGGATGGAGAGGGGTGCAGAGAGAGGGATGCAGAGAGAGGGATGGAGAGGAATGCAGAGAGAGGGATGCAGAGAGAGGGATGCAGAGAGAGGGATACAGGGAGAGCGATGTAGAGAGAGGGATACAGAGAGAGGGATGCAGAGAGAGGGATGCAGAGAGAGGGATACAGGGAGAGCGATGTAGAGAGAGGGATGCAGAGAGAGGGATGCAGAGAGAGGGATACAGGGAGAGCGATGTAGAGAGAGGGATGCAGAGAGAGGGATGCAGAGAGAGGGATACAGGGAGAGCGATGTAGAGAGAGGGATGCAGAGAGAGGGATGGAGAGGGATGAAGAGAGAGGGATGAAGAGAGAGGGATGAAGAGAGAGGGATGAAGAGAGAGGAGTGCAGAGAGGGATGCAGGGAGAGGGATGCAGAGAGAGGGATGCAGAGAGAGGGATACAGGGAGAGCGATGTAGAGAGAGGGATACAGAGAGAGGGATACAGAGAGAGGGATGCAGAGAGAGGGATACAGAGAGAGGGATGCAGAGAGAGGGATACAGAGAGAGGGATGCAGAGAGAGGGATACAGGGAGAGCGATGTAGAGAGAGGGATGGAGAGAGAGGGATGGAGAGAGAGGGATACAGGGAGAGGGATGGAGAGAGGGGTACAGAGAGAGGCATGCAGAGGTGGACTAGGGTGAGCACAGACCGGTCAAGGTTGGAGGGGCCCAGCTTTGAAAGCAGAAGGTGCAGCTTTCATGGAATTGAGAAAAAATTAAGGAAACTTAATAACTTACATGTTTCTATTAAAATATAAGATAGCCTGATTTTATTCTTGATAATATCCGTGTTGGACAATTTAGAAAGGAAAAAAGAAAATTCACTGGATATGTCCTCTTTTTATTCTATCAGACATCTTACAACTTAGCTTTATGGGCTTCAGAAGAAAAATGCTCAGTCTTACTAATGTTAACTCCTTCAGAACTAAATCCCTGTGTGTGGCGCTTAACTTACCATTTCCTTTGTGGTTTGTACTTGATCCATCATTTTAACATGAAAATAAATTCTTTTTCACATATATCTCTTAATCGGTTCTCCAGAACCCTGTATTTGGGGGAACTGTTGAGTTCTGAGGTAGGAAGAGAAGAAAGCATGGTAGCTGGAAGTGTACGTAGTAACTGATCAAAAATGGGGAGGGAAGGATTATGGAGACGGCCCCTAGACAGATAAAGAAGGACTCTAGCTAGAAGTCTTTTGTAAATAAGACATCTTATAAGAGCATGTTAATTAATGTGAGAAAAGCACACGACCACTGTTTATGAGCTCTCGGGTTGATAATCCTCTGGGGTAACTAGCATTTGGGGTCTTGAGTAGCTGTAACTCGTTGACACATGATTTTTCCCATGGGTAACTGGGCAGCTGATTCATCAGATTCTCTCTTAAACACAATCATAGTTATCTACAGGGTTGAGTAAACCATTGTTTTTTTTTTTTTTCCCCTCCTACAATTCCATGGTTGGAGCTATTTTTAGCATTTACTTTATCCCCCCCCCCCCAAAGTGGCCATAAAACTGCATTGAGGTGGCTGGAGAGATGGCTCAGTGTTTAAGAGCACAGGCTGGCCTTTCAGAAGACCCGAGTTCGATTCCCAGCACCCACATGGTGGCTCACAGCCACGTGCAACTCCAGTCTCAGGGAACTTGATGCCCTCTTCTAGCCTGTATTGGGGTACATATGGACACAGGGGCAAAACTCTCATACACATAAAAGTAAGTAAGTATCTTTTTAAAATAACTGTGTTGAGATTCCATGTTACCCAAGTCAGAAAGGCCATGGTCAAAAAAACAAATACCAAATAACATGCAAGGATACAGAGCGTGAAGGGTGAGGATTCCTTATATACCGCCAGTGAGAATGTAAGCTAGTACAGCCCCTGTGGAAATCCATGTGGAGTTTCCTCAAAAACAGAACTATATGACTCAGATACAATGACTCCTTATGTACCCAAAGGGCCCTATGTCAACACATGACGTGTTTGGACATCCATGTTTATTGTAGCAGTATTCACAATGGCCAAGTCATGCAACCAGCCTTGTCCTTCAGCAGATGAATGGAAGAAAATATGGTGTACAATACAACAGAGTTTTGTTCAGCCATAAAAAGAAAGAATTGTGTCATTTTCAGGAATAGGTGGAACTGGAGATTGTCAGGTTACCTAAAATAAGCCAGGCTCAGAAAGAAAAATACCCATATATTTTCTCTCATATGCAGAATCTCTCTATTTTTTTTTAAAGAAATGGAAGTAGAAGAATAACTGTTTCAAGATAGAGAAGGGTACCTGAGAGAGGGTAATGGGAGGGGGTGGATATGAACAAAGAGCATGATATACATACAAGGCATTGTTATCAGGAAGCCCATTATTTTGCATAATGACGATATACCATCAAAAAAAGAAACAAGTTTTAAGAGGTGACAGCACTTTCCCCTGTAGGAAAAGAAAGCTGTCTTTGAAAATAAAGACTTGAAAACATTTAGGAAATACTGACCGTGGCTAATTGTGGCAGTCATTTCAGTGTGAAAATATTTCCTGAGGAAACGTCAATGTTTTCTCATAGACCCCAGTGTTTTCGCTACTAAACCATTTTCATCCAAACATTTTATTCGCATGTTTGATGTTTTTAAATTTTGTGGAAACCTGGTCCTCCCATCTGATCATGCTGTAACAGAGCGCCTTTGCTTATCCGTTCCATACCTGGTGTTTGTCGGTCTGTGTTTTATTTCCTGTCTGACGTTCAGCGTCTCTTTTGCAGATATTGACGAATGTGTAAACAACACCGTGTGTGACAGTCATGGCTTCTGTGACAACACAGCAGGCTCTTTCCGCTGCCTCTGTTATCAGGGCTTTCAAGCCCCGCAGGATGGGCAAGGGTGTGTGGGTGAGTTTTCGGTTTTTGTTTTGTTTTCTCCCCCCCCCCATCATATTTCATGCACCTTTTCCAAAAGAAATGAACGTTATCAAAAGTAGGTGAACTTAAGCGGGACACTTTTCACCATGGTCTGATCTTTATCATAGGATTCGAGACTGTGAAAATTATTTATCCTTTGACCTCTGAAGGGGACAGGGACGTTAAGAGAGACGTTTAAGTTATTTAGGGCTATTTTAAAAAAAAAAAAAAAAAAAAAAAAAAAGAACATCTGTTTAAAGCCAGCTGAGGATCTGTGTGGATCTGTGTAGTCTCCTATCCCCAGGTAATGAAGTCCGCCTTGTGGTACAGCTGGCCTGTCTTGGACGCGCACCTCATGAAGCAGCACGTTTAAGGAAGATGCCAGCACAAGCTTCCGCTTCCGGGAATAACACCAGCGCAGTAATGCTTCCAGTTGTGCGGCCGCTACGGGATAGACAGGGCTGGGAAAGCGCCCATGCCATCAGATGTCCCAGAGTGTAGTCCAACACAAGCTCTTAGAGGAGAGCTCAGATTTCATATTCTGATCAGCTGTGATGTCTGCAACCTTGTTAGGAAACACGCTTTCTGTGAAAGCGTTCTCATAGGGAGAAGGGGAGGAGTTGTAGAATTTCCAGCTCACACATTATGCAGCTTTTCCCTTATTCTTCTGAGTAGAGGAAAGAGCCGTGATTACCACAAGGCAGGTGCCATTCAAGAGGCCAAGACAGTGACTTCCTTGCCTTGGCAATTTGCCAGTCCACCACCAGTTCATTTACCATCCAGACCCACCTGGACAGCCAAGTCTGTTCAGAAGCTTGATTATATCACTGGAATTGGAACTGCTTTTCTAGTGTTAATTATGGAAACTCAGTTAATTCCTAATTACAGAAAAATATTTAGGAAGCAACAATGTAATTTTCCCAAATTCACAGAAACAATGCCGAATCAAAAACCACATGTCACTATTTGAGAATGACAAGGAAAACCAGCTGTTTTAACCATATAGGGAAAATTATCCTAGGAGCCTGTAATTCCAGCTGTTCTGGAGGGTGAAGCCAGAGGATTTCAAGTCAGTTGAAGGCCAGCTTGGGTAACAAGAAGACCCTGTTTCAAAATCAAAATTTAACAAATAAACACAGTTTAGCAGTGGGACATGTACCTAAAATCTAAGAGGACTGCCTATGTCCAATCCCCAGTACCAATAAAATAATGATGGGATTTGTTTATATTTTGATTCACAGGCCTTAATGTGAGCTCTACTTATCTCCCTGGCTTTACACTTCCTCAGCTTTCCTGTGCCAGCGACATTAGGCTGCTTGTGGTTGGTCACACCGCTGGTCACTCGCTTGGCTGTCACTTGGCTCCTTCCGCTGTGATTCATCTTCCCTGGGCATAACATTTGATCTATGGCAAGTGCTCAGTATGTGGTGGTGTTTGCTTGTTTCATGTTGAAATATCAGATGTTGACGCCACAGAGCTCCAAAGCCCCTGCTTACTGTTCATTCTCAAGAGACTAATGCGTGTGCCTGAACGGTATTGATTTTCCAGGCTGTCACATACAACACCACCCTTAGAGAATGGGTGTTGGCCGTTATTTTGATAAGCTCAATAAACACCATTTGTTTGGTTTTTTTTAATCATTGTTTAATAGATATTAACTAGAGGCCAATTCAAAGCACTGGCTGCTCTTCCAGAAGACATGGGTTCAATTCCAGCACCCACACGGTGGCTCACAACCAACCATCTGTAACTCTAGTTATTTGACACCCCCTTCTGGCCTCTGAGGGCACCAGGCATCTACATGAAGCATAGGCATATATGCAAGCAGAGCATTCATACACATAAAATAGTAAGAATATATTTTTTAAAAGAGATATTAACTGAGTACCTACTACTTGCACTTCTCCAAGAATATTACATAGTGTTTCAGAGATGAAATCGTGTATCTGGTTTCTGGTTGTGCTGTTTCCTCTTACTTGGGCCTGTGCCCAGCCCCCTTAATCTGTTCATCATTCAGATCTGGGCTCAAATGACATTTTTCTAACTTACCCCTGTATGGAAGAATCATTGCAGCATGCTTCTTCGGAGGTCTGTTCCTTTAATTCCCAGCATTCCCTGCTTGTGGGATTTTCTTACTAATTTCTCTAACTTAACTCTAACTTCTATTAAGGCAGAGGCTGGGCCTGCCTGACTCAAGATCACACCCCGACATGGGGGCCCCAAGGACCTGGCCTGTATGAGTAAGCTAAGACATACCTCTTGATCAAATGAATGCGGTCTGGAGGGGCAGATTACAGTAGTCACGTTGGTGGTATAAGTTGGAAAGTCGAATTTCATTTGATATTATTTACCTAAAATTAACAAATGTGAACCAGCCAATTTCTAAAGTCAACCCTTCTGATGGAAATTATGACCATGTTGATTGAAGGCTTCAATTCCACTTTGCTTTATGGTACCATATCTTTTTATAAGTTACCACTCAGGTTATTGGGTTTATATCAGTCTATGGACAAGTGAAATGGAAAAGTTAGGCAATATTCTGAAAAATCAAGATCCACAAAGCTGTCCAAGAAAACAAAAAAAAAACAAAAAACAAAAAACATGACAAACGAGGTATAAAAGTGAAAACGGGATGTTTTCCCCCCACTCCTGGATGAGTTGGATAATTGCTCACATGTTTAAATTTGGAAAGATTCTCAGGGTTTGATTATGAAATCATATATGTTAATGCAGAAGAGCTGTGAGCATTCTAGAGTTGGTTGCGTACATTGATGACTGAGGAAATCACCAGTAAAAAATTTTTAGGAGCAGAAAGAGAAATGGTACTGTCGGACAAAGACACATGAATCAACTAACAGCCTTTCCTTGGGGCCTGTGAACTACAGATTTGGGTTAAGCAAATCTTTGGACTTTGCTTTGATTATATGGATTTACATATAGGCAAAGGAAACATTCTTCAAGGTAGAGGTTACATTGGGGACATGGACAGACTAAGGAAAGACAATGGAATTGGTCACTAGGTAGTGGACCAATCAGTTTCACCTGAATGACAAATTCACTTGTGCCCAGCCGTGATCCAAAGTCTATTGTTAATTTAGGCTGAAATGTATTTTCCGACACGTAAGTATGTTTTTAAAATCTTCCATTTTAAATCTAACTTTAGATCGCCCAAGTGCCTGTGCTTCTGGTCTTTCTTTGAATTACAATCCAGAAGTAGAACTTTGGGCCCTTTGTGTGTTCAATAAGCCAACAAGCGAGGAAGACAGTGATGGATGTTAAAAAGAGCTCACACTGTGCTCCCAGTGAGATTCTAGACTGCTCCTTGAAACTAGAATTGGAGTTGAGACCCTTACCCCTGTGTTTGCACCATCCTTTTATCCGGGCCCAGTTGTCCAGCTCTGCCTGCAGGGGTCCTTTCCTGGGAAGGACAAAGTTAAGGGCTCACTAGAGATCAGCTCATTCCCAGCAGCCACGACTGGCCTTGGCACAGCTGGTAAAAAGAGCTGTCAGGAGAGACACACACGTCTTACTTGATCTGTGCTCTCTTTTCCAGATGTGAACGAATGTGAGCTGCTCAGTGGTGTATGTGGGGAAGCTTTCTGTGAAAATGTGGAAGGGTCCTTCCTCTGTGTGTGTGCAGACGAGAACCAAGAGTATAGTCCCATGACTGGGCAGTGCCGCTCCCGGGTCACCGAAGGTAAGTCCCAATGGCGCTGTGCAGGGGTTGGAGGGTGTCTCTCAAGATGGCTGACCCAGGCTTAGACTACACATTCTGGAGGTGAGTGAGACAGGACATGTCCCGGCACACAATCCTGCCTCTGGAAGTATCCTAGTTAGGGTTACTATTGCTGTGATGAAACACCAGGACCAAAGCAATGTGGAAAGAGAGGGGGTTGTTTCAGCTTATACGTCCAGGTAACAATCCCTCAACATGGGAAGTCAGGGCAAGAACTCAGACAGGGCAGGAACCTGGAGACAGGAGCCGAGGCAGAGACCATAGAGGAGTGCTGCTTATTGGCTTGCTCCTTATGGCTTGCCCAGTCTGTTTTCTAATGGAACCCAGGACCACCAGCCCAGCGGTGGCCCCACCCACAATGGACTGTGTCCTCCCCCATCAATCGCTAATTAAGAAAATGCTTTGCAGGCTTGCCTACTGTAGGCCAATCCTATGGAGGCATTTTTGTAATGGAGGTTCCCTCCTCACAGATGACTTCAGCTTGTGTCAAGTTGACTAGCTTCCATGTTCTTCTTATGCCTTATCAGCAAAATGAGGATGCAGGTGATGGCTGGTAGGGTTAAGTGGCTTCTGATGTTCTTCCCAACCCAGCAACACCATTCGTAAAGGGTTCAAAATGATGAGGACATTAGCTGAGAATTGCCTAAATCCTAGAATGCTATCTGCTGGTGTTTAACATGGCTTCGTCTCACCAAGTTACATAACCCTCCTGTCTTGGCCCTTGGGGAAACTCCCGGGGTCTACAAAGACTTCCACTTGGAATTCTTAAGGGTTTTTCCAGAAGTTGGCTCAGAGAGTTTACATTTGTTTACATTTGTTTAAAATGTGATTCAGGCCATGTTGTCACTGAATAAATTGAAACAGAGAACTGACAGCCTTTCAAATACATGATCACCTTCCAGACTGTAGGTCACCCTTTTAGTTGGTATAGCCATGTAGCCATAACTTAGTTGTGTGGGGTTGTTTTGGTTTGTTTTGGTTTGTTTTTTAATAAAGCAAAAGACTAAACGGTCCTTTGTGAGCCAAATAAAATGGCACATAGGCTATTTTACTTTCTGGTTAAATCTCAGTGTTATCCATCCTCCCTTAAAAGATTTTACCGTTCATGTATAGGAGACACTTGTTCTGTGTAAAAGAACTATTTGTGTAAGTCATGGGGAATGAAGTGTGACAGTATTTTTATCCATACATTTTCCCCAGTGATTAAATGCAGGAAGGGAAGAGGTACAGAGTGAACTGGACACTAATTTAAACGTATCGTTTGAAGGGAAGTCAGCAGGTTAGCATTGAGAAAGGGCTGCTGTTCATTCCAGTGACCACGTCCATGGCATCTATATGGTAGAGACTTTTACTTAGTTGTACCTATACTACCAAAAACCAAAATGACCATCTGCTTGGCCATAAATAACCACACAGCCCTTCTCTTCTCGTCCTTGGTTCCATTTGCAGAGTGAAGCCTAACCCACAAATATTATTTGAGATGCATTAACATAGCATGTCATAATATTATAGCATGGTTCACCTCTGTGAAGATTGGTAGTCATGGTAGAGGTAAATGCACATGATACAAAGTTAAATAAAAAATAAGGTATTCCAGTGATCATGCTCTATAGAGGGAGGGGTGAGAATATATGAAAAGATAATCATAGGCCTCTCTGGAAATTTTATCTATAATATTTTAAATGGAAAAGCCAGACTCTAGACCACTCACCTACCTTTTCAAGCTATGTAAATGTGATCATCTCAACATCTGTGTGTTTGGGGTTCTCATCTATAAAATAGGGAGAGATGTTTCATTTACTTCCCAGAGCTCTGTGAACTTTGAGAGAAATCATATAGGCAGAGTCATTTGTGAATGCTAAATACAGTATGAAGTGTCACAGTGAGCTGCATCTCAGACATATGAGAGAAGTCTATTTCCTTGTATGGTCTGTTATTAAAGAGTGGATCTTCTTAAGTACAGTTGTTTTTGCTAGAATGTTTTAATAGCATCAAGAAGTGATTCATTTATGTCACATTAGGGTACATGTCTAGACCCTAAAATTTTCTTGCTTTTTTCTTTTTCTTTTTTGTTTGTTTGTTTGTTTTTTATTTTGGTTTTTCTGAGAGGGTTTCTCTGTGTAGTTTTGGTGCCTGTCCTGGATCTCACTCTGTAGACCAGGCTGGCCTCGAACTCACAGAGATCCGCCTGGCTCTGCCTCCTGAGTGCTGGGATTAATGGTGTGAGTCACCACCACCTGGCTCTATTTCTTTTTTTTTTTTTTTAAATGTTTTCGTGTGTGTGTGTGTGTGTGTGTGTGTGTGTGTGTGTGTGTGTGTGTGTGATGTATGTGCAAGGGGGAAGCCAGAGAACATTGGATGTTCTCTTCTATCATTCTTCACTCTAGCTTTTGATACAGGGTCTCTCACAGAAGTCACAGACTTGGCTAGACTGGGGACCTGGAGAGCTCCAGAGGGCTGCCTGCCTTTTCCTCTCCAGTGCTGGCGTTACAGGCATATGATGCCATGCCCAGCTTTTTATGTGGATACTCCAGATCCACACTCAAGTCCCCGTGCTGATGAAGCAACCACTTTCCTGATGTACCGTCTACCCAGGCCCCACCCACTTATTACTTTGTAAGCTATAGCATCTTTCTTTTTCCTTCTTTCTTTCTTTCCTTCCTTCTTTCCTTTTCCCCTTCCTTCCTTCCTTCCTTCCTTCCTTCCTTCCTTCCTTCCTTCTTTCCTTTATTTCTTCCTTTTTTCCAAGACAAGATTTCTCCATGTAGCCCTGGCTGTCCTGGAACTCACTCTGTAGACCAAGCTGGCCTTGAACTCAAGAGATCCACCTGCCTCTGCCTCCCACATGCTCAGACTAAAGGCGTGCATCACCACCACCTGACAGCATATAGCACCTTTCTTTAAAAGCATCCATCCCCATCTACTTTGGAGGTTTTCCTATGACCAAGTCCCCACCATGTCCTTTACTTCTCCATGTCTCAGCTTACTTGATATTTTGTTCTGGCCATCTATCTTTCCACAAAGAGGTGTCTTCCTGTTGGAGCTATCTGTCACTGTATTGACCCTTCACCTCTCTGAAGGGGCATACAAATGCCAGCTGCTTCTACATGACCATCTCCCACAAACTGTCCATCCCACAAGAAGTCTCCACA
This sequence comes from Peromyscus eremicus, assembly GCF_949786415.1. Taxonomy (NCBI): domain Eukaryota; kingdom Metazoa; phylum Chordata; class Mammalia; order Rodentia; family Cricetidae; genus Peromyscus; species Peromyscus eremicus. Next base: position 18,401,106 of record NC_081437.1, on the reverse strand, counting down.
CCTCTGTAATAGGGATTCCTTTTCCATCCAAGAATTTGCTATAAATTAGGTCTAAAGAGGATCATCTGTGCCTTTCATGAAAGTTTTGGGAAATTTTACTTGTTACTTCAAATGTGACCTTGTTGGCACCGTCCAGGCCTCTCACTGCTGATGCCATGTGTCCCTGTGGTCCAGGATGAGCCTGTGATGGTGTGACCTCTGCTTTCTCCCTTCCCTCTCTGGTCATGCTTCCTAGTCACATTCATCCTGGGGTGATGTGCTCATCTCCTGGGTTTTCTTCTTCATAGAACCCTGCTTTGTCAGGAGTTCCCTCCTTCATCTGTTTCTGCTCATTTTTTTCCCTCAATTTTTTAAGTTTCTGCTAACATCACTGATGTTTCCAATCTACCTTCTCTCTAGCCTAGACTCCCCTTCCCTGTGAAGCGTTTACCAGAACAAACAAAACAGCCTATCCTAGTGGACAACATGAAGCCCAAATCCATTAGCAGTGCGACAAGTCCTTTATGGCCAATGTTTTAGACATCATCTTCTCAGTGTCTTCTTAGGTCTCCATCAGAAAACAACAACAGCAAAAAAGACTTTATTCATCTGACAACTGCTTATCATATGCTTTTTAAATGCAAGGTCCTCAGGTAATTCTCTCAGAACTCTGCCAGGTGCTCCAGTACCTATACAAGGACAGCCAAACACACCACCTGACACACCACCTATTAATACACTTCTGGACCATCCTCATCTCTCAGGGTCATATTCTATGGCATTAGTTAGGATGACCAGGCATCCTAACTAGCACTCAGTCTCCTAGGTAAAATGCCTTCTGCGGACCACCCCTCACACACACACACTCCATTCTGCCCACACAGATACAGAGACAGTTTACTTTTTATGCCCCAATCATGCCTTAATTTGGTGCTTTTTTTTTCTCTCTTCTTAATCCATCTTTCAAAAACTAAATTCAGATGTCACGTCTGCCAGGCGGCCTTCTCCGATAGCCTTCTCCAGCCTGTTCTTTGCATTGTGACTTTGGTGTGAATAATAATGTCCAGGAGTGGATGCTCCAGCCCCAGCGCACACTGCTTGCTGGCCTGACTCTCCATCAACTGATCTCTTTAACGAGAACTTCTGGCTATGGTGGCACATGCCTGTGACGCCAACACTTAGGAGGCTAAGGCAGGAGGATTGCAAGTCTGAGAAGCCACACGTAGAAGACACCCTGTGTCATAAAAGCAAAAGAAAGAGTGTATAGGAACCGTGTCCGTGTGCTTTTTTAAGTGATGTGTTCTGTGTTTTGCTTTCTAGACTTCATATTTCTCTTTTCCATCTAAGCTTACTGCCTTTTGGTGGTCTTGCCTTTTTCTCTACATCACATCACATTCATGTTGTTGGTGACTTCTGGAATTCAACCACAGCCCTCTCCTGAGTCCTGCTTTCAAAAAAAACAAATAACACCTTTCTCCCTGTTTTGCAAGTTCTATAGTGAGAAAACTAGAAAAATACTATATGTGCATCTCTTAAATTTTTTTAAAGACATTGTTTCTCTGTGAAACAGCCCTGGCTGTCCTAGAACTCTCTTTGTAGACTAAGCTGGCCTTGAACTCACAGATATCCACCTGCCTCTGCCTCCCCATTGCTGAGATTAAAGGCGTGTGCCACCACTGCCTGACAAGTTCCATTTTTACTGTGTCTTGAAATATTACTGTAGGCCTGCCTTGCTCTCAAAACATGAGGTGATATAAAGCATGAGGGCCTGATGGAATTTTCCAACTAGAGCAAAGAATCAAGTTTCCAGGGTCATTCTGTTAGAAGTAATTCACTGAACATTCCCACCTCCGTGGAGCTTGATAAATAGGTCCTCTCAGGACTATGAGCAGTATGGAATTGGGCTCTTTTTATTTACATCCTTCTGCTGCATGTCTCTTTGGCCATTGTGATCAGCTGTCTCTAAAGGGTATGGAGAAGGTTAGCTCTTGAAGACCTTTGGAAAGGTGACTGTGCATTAGCAGTATAGAGACAAACAGCTTACAGAGACCTTCAGAATGTACGATAAATACAAAGGAAGGAGAAATCAAGATCCATTTCTACTTTAAATAAATGAAATAAAAGCATTCTAGATCATCTCACCCCATCAGCAGACTCTAGGGTCAGACATGTTTTGGAAAGACAAAAGAAGGAAACAGCCTTTATAAGTGAAAAGCCACACCCTCATTAGCTGAGCCAAAAGAGTGATCGCAAGGACTCTGTAGACTGAAGAGCAGCTACAGTTGGTCCTTCCTGTGTAGAGCTGAGGGCCATGTTCATGCCGTAGGAGGCCATGCATGTGATTCGCAGGAACAAAGGTCGCCTGTGTCCTCTCCTCATTTATCATAAAGAGAGTAAAGGAGGAGCAGAACAGATGTGAGCAACTCAATATGCTATGATGTTACATCCCAAAGAGAGGTGGACACTTTGTGCCAACCTGGCTTCTCTCCTGCAGAAGGTGAAGATGCCATTACCTGCCCCATCCGTGGAGTACAGTTACTCTGTGTCTCACCCGAAAGGGCTTTAGGAATAGTTCCTTCAATTCAAGCCACCTGAGGCTGGGGGTATGTTTCAGTGGTAGAACACTGGCCTAGCACATATGAGGTCTCTGTAGATCCCTGTCATTAAAACCAAACCAAACAAAACATCAGTGTAAAAAACGTCAAAACCACGTTGATATTCTTGCTATCACCATACGCACCTCGAGGATGAAGGTGTACATATCGATCTTCATACCCAAATGATAGGCCGGATGACCCGTACACATGAGAACAATCAAATCTGAGAATACCAGAGAAGTAATATGTTTCTTAGAAGTCTGTGGCATGGGGTGTGGCATGGCCAGTCTTACTGATCGTCTTTAAGAAAAGGAGCAACCATTCACTTCATTCCCAGCACTTCTCATAATTGGACTGTAGAAAAGCTTTTCCAATGGAACCTGTCTGTTCCTGGTAACGGTGGTCCAAACTCAGAGAAATTGTTCAGAAAAACTACCATATATGTGTGTGTATGTGTGTGAGTATATATACACATGCATGTACACATTCTCTGTCTCTCTCTGTCTCTCTGTCTCTGTCTCTCTCTCTCTCTGTCTCTCTCTGTCACACACACACACACACACACACACACACACACACACACACACACACACCAGAGATTTTTACTCCAATGGAAAAATGCTCTAGGAAGTTGACCATTTAAAGGTCTAGGAGATGGGGATGTTGTATTCTTTTCCCAGAATGACCTTTGTGGATCAGTTTTTGAGAAAGAATTTGCGTTTCTTTCCAACATGGATGAAGGCTCGCCTGGCTCTCCACTTCAGCTGTGTAAACACTGAACTCTCAAAGAGCTTGGAAAGAAAATAAGATCAGCGTTTGAAAAGAACTGAATAATACAATTGTATTGTTGATTGTGCCTCTTATGTAATAATCTCTACCTCCTTCCAGTGCGAGATAAAAAACAAAGATAATTTTGCTGTTTTCTGTGATGTAAAATGTAAATGTAAAAAAAAGAACACAAAACGTAATATGTAGGTAAATTACATATGCATGTATATGTGTGTAATTTGTCATGCTTTGATTTAGAATGAACCCTGTTTTTTTTTTTTATTATCAACATTGGGGCTCTTCAACATAATACTGCATTTTATTAAAATAAATCAGACATACTCCAACTTTGTACGTAAGGAAAATATTATTAATCTTTTTTTAAACTTCACCTATAAAACTGTTGCTTTCCTGATTTATGTTTTTAATACATTACTTAATAGCTACCATTTTTAGCCTAGCTGAATATAGTAAGATGGTAAAACCGAACAGTAACACTGAAAATTTATTGAAAATATTGTGGGAAACACTTGTAAATTTTTCTATAAGGTTTCTGGAATTGACTTCATGATCATTTTAAATGGCCGTCCTTGGTTTTCGCTAATAACTCTGTTCCTAAGGCATGGAGCCCTTCTAACCAAGATGGCTTCCATCAAAACAGGAGTAAAAGTCCATCCTGCACATGAGTGACGCAAGAGGGGTCAGGCAAGGGTGGCGGTGGGTTTACCCAGTCCACACACACACGCAAAGAACAGATTTGAAATCACTTCATAACTGACACATGGGAATCAGCACTTGAGTCTTTTCCTAGACTCTTGGACTTGGTTGGAGTACCACCTGCTGTCCATACTCATTTAGAGTCCAAGCCCAAAAATCTGTCAGAGAGAATCAACAGGTAAAGGTCTAGAAGGATCTTTGGCATTCTCCTTGGCACTCTGCTTAGAGAGTAGTATGAATCTGGAAGGTCTGTTTGATTCTTTGCTTGTTTCAAGAGGAAGGAAGGAATAGTTTTCCTGATGGCATTTTATGAACTCTTGCTTTAGAAATGCCCTTAAACTGCTTTGTATATTATTGATGAAATTCATGAGGGTCAACTTGACCCTGACAAAACTAATACATAACAAACGATTGTAAAAATGACTTATTAAATGTCCCTCATATCATGACCTACCAACTTCAAAAGTCAGTAAGTCTGTGTTGGATTCTTACTTCGTCTTCCCCTCACTGGTAAATATTCTCTTTTGTGGTTTCTTTGGATCTAATCATTCAAAAATGGTAGGGTTCTAATAAGAGCATTGTGTTGACAATATGCCAGGTAACTATGATAGCCATTGTCAGCTCTTATTTGATGCCTAAAATAAAAACTATAAGTGATAAATTACAACCAGACCATAGGCAATCATTTGAACCCTATAGCATTTGGTGGAAGAAATTATATTCCTTTCCAAGCCCCGTCACAATGTAATAATCAAGGAGGTAAAGACCATCAACTCTAATCATTCCATTGTTTATATTTTATTTTCTGAAAATGAGTAGACTTTGTCCTTATCATGTATGTTCTTTCATATCAACTTGTTAGTGTATTGTCATAGAGAAGTAGAATATGTTTTTCTGGGGGGGGGGCCTATGAACAGAATCTGAACCCAGACTTGCAGTCCTGTCCTGTAGTTTGGCTGGAGCTCACAGCTTCCTTCTGTGTTATATATTTGCATCATTTCGCTAGGTAGATTTCCAGGGATGGGAGGTTGTTTTATGGGCACCAGGTTACCACGTTGTTTTTCTATGTGTCTTCCAGTATGTACTACTCAGAACTGACTTGGTTGATCCAAATAACTGCTGAAGGGTGAACTATTACATGTGGCCCCAGACCTCCGGTCCCATTTGGGGGAAAATTTTCAATAATTTAAGTAGGTGTCACAGCTCTGTAAAGAGTGGCCCTGGGTTGGCAAAAGGAAGCAGAAATGGAAACTGCTCACAGCCAAGTTTACAAGAATAAAGTAATGGGTTAATGTAAAAGGAAATGGCTTTGACAGACTTACTCCCTGGAGTGTATTAGAAACCTGCCAAAATTCAGGACTCAAGTGCATGCTTGTCTTAAAGTGGGAGAACCTGACCTTGAAGGTGGAAGATGATCTCGTGTCAAGGACACGTAAGGGACGCATGCCCATGGCCTCTGTCCTGTCATGATCTGTACTCGACTGTATACTTCCTCTATACTCCTTAGAGTCTGCTGTAGACCATCAACCCAGAGAAGACAAGAAGGAATGCTACTATAATCTCAATGATGCCAGTCTCTGCGATAATGTGCTGGCCCCCAACGTCACCAAACAAGAGTGCTGCTGTACGTCAGGCGCTGGCTGGGGGGACAACTGTGAAATCTTCCCCTGCCCTGTCCAGGGGACAGGTAAGATCTACTGACTGCTGTGTTCCCACTGCCTGGTCACATGGTGTTCAGGGGCCTGGCAGGGAGTACCTTTTGGTTATTGACTTTGGGGTCCTGAAATAGCATTCACTGCCTTAGTGACTCCAAAGAGGCTGTCCTTCAGTGAAGAACTCTCCAGTCCAGAGCCTTTGCCCCTGCTCCCACCTCCATATGCTTTCTTAAATTCTGCCTGTCATAGAATGCACTGTTACAGTCAGGCTCTGTAGGATGCTATGAAAGATAACTCAGTTTTATTCCACTTCAAAATAAGAGCCATCTCGTTATTTATTTGTTTGTTTTTGTGTGTGCATATATGTGTGTGTGCGCGTGTAAGCATATGCTCACTTACATGTGCAGGTTAATGTGCGCATCTGTGTACTTGGAACCAGGTTTCCTCATCCATCACTTTCTGCCTAGTCTTTTGAAGCAGGGTCTCTCCATGAACCTTGGACTCAAGTTTTCCTTAGCAAGGCTGGAAGACAGCAAGCCCTAGTGATTCTCCTGCCTCTATACCCTCCTTGGAGCTGAGGTTATTATGTGGGTGCTGGGATCCAAACTCCAATCCTCCTGATTAAGGAGCACTCTTAAATGATGTGCCATCTCTCTAGTTGTCCAGATTCCTCTTATTTTATACTGATGACGGCATTATCCACAAATACCAGTATTTAACCAAACTTTTGCTGTATGGGCACTTCCTAAACCTTCAGAACACTAACCACCACAGTAGTGCAAAAAATAGCAATCCTGATATCAAATAAAACCTGGGTGAAGTGGGACATATGGTCAGTTGCCAGGCATGGTGGTACACACCCTTACCAAGTTCTCGGGGGGGAGGGGGGGCAGAGGGAGCTAGATCTCTGTGAGTTCGAGGCCAGCATGGTCTGTCTAGAGAATCATAGGCCAGCTAGGATAACACAGTAAGACCCTGTCTCAGAAAAAAAAAAAAAAAAAAAAAAAAAAAGATAGATCAACTTCTAGAGTCATTGGACGTCTTCTTACCTAATCCATGACTTTGAGACCATGCTGGATTTATTGCTTGAGTGTTTAAAAGTTTCTGAATCTGAGAAGGCGAAGCTGGATTAAAAACATGCACTCGGGAAAATGTTGATTCTTTGTTTTCTTTTTCAACTCATTGCTTTTTTTTTTTTTTTTTTGTCTCTCTTAAAATCAGCTGAGTTCACGGAAATGTGCCCTCGAGGGAAGGGTTTTGTCCCTGCTGGAGAATCCTCTTACGACACGGGTGGTGAGAACTATAAAGGTCAGCATCGAGTGCAAATGAGTTTGCAACACGTGCCCGTCACTCGGGTGGAAGCCTGGCTGGGCTTACACAGTGGTAGAGTTTGGCTGGGCTGTGGAAACTGGTGGCCAAGCCCTTTATTCCACCCCCGGAGGAAGGTCTCTGTGGATGCTGGATGGAACTCTTGATCTGGGGTCAGACTACTAGAGGCTATGTGACCTTGAGAGGTCATGGAACCTACTGAGTTTCCAACTGTTCACCTCTGGAACAGGAATGTTTTCAGAACTGCAGCGAGCTTCCAATGAAATAATATGTTAATATGTGCATAACTACTGACCACAAAAAGCTGCAGTCAGGAGGTATTCCTTCACCTAGACATACGCTCCAAATTATATAAACCATGCGCATGTAGGTTTGATTCTCATGGTGCCCTTTATGATTAGCTTGAAAGCTAAGACTCTTGTTTTTTGAATAGCCTTTCCTACTCTCCCAATAATATTTTGCTAATGGCCACAGATTCATAATGAAGACTGGAAAATGGGAAAACCCAAATGGCTGGTTTTTATCTTTCATGTTGTTGTTGAATAAATAAGTATGGAGCCTGTTTATTCTGGTGAATATATGTATGAACAGTTCCTCATTAGCTGACTTTTGACCGTTCCGTGTTAGAGATATTTTTGTGACATACTCTATATAAGGTGATTTTTTTTTTTCATTATAGTTTAGTATTGAAAACTGGAAACTGGCTGGAAAAGAGACCATGAAAATGGTCTTATTATCCATATACTTTTGGAAAGCTAGTATTTGAAAAGTATGGACTCAGTAGCTGAACAAGAAATTCCGTTTGGGTTTTTAAAATATGTTTATGATTTAGTCCAGCTGGACTAGGAGACTCGGTCTGCATTATGTGTTGAATGGTTTTCAGGTTCGTAAATATCACATGCCCTGTTCTTACAGGACTGCAGTTAAATTTCACATCATGTTATAAACCTCAGTTTTGCTATAAAGCTATCCTCTCTTTCATATAAAGCCAGTTCCTCCTTCTAACAGTACTGCAAGTGAGGGAAGACGATGGAATTCAGACTGTTACAGCCACGTGTTCTGTGCTTGGCTCTGCCGTTTTCCGTCTGTGTAAATTTGAGCGGGTCTTCCACGGCGTTGACAGTTTTCAAACTGAGAGCTAGGTGGCATCAGCTCCGAACTTCTTGAACAGGCAACCTCAGAGTGTCCAGAACCCTTTGCATAGATTATCTCATTTTATCCTTTGAGTGCTAGTACACTAGGGTCCCAGTTATGTCCCGTTTGTCACAGAGACAACTGTGATGGCCCAGAGTTAATTCTGTGGGGGAAGTGGGCCTGCCAACCCCCTTCATAACTTGCAGTTCCATGCATTGACCCCCCCTCCCCTGAAAAGACCTTCTTCGTGCTCCATCAAATAGTTCTTGGCCGTTTTGCCCATCTCAGCTAGTAAATGGGGCAGCGTATACCACAGAGAGACAGGCCCATTTCACGAAGGCTGTGCTAGAGCAGGTTCTGAGAGCCACTGTGGACTCCACAGACCAGCTCACCAAGCGTGAGGTGGCGTCAGAACCTTTTACCTCATCACTTTTCCGCATCTGCCAACTGGGCCTAATTTTAAATTCCACATCGTAAGAACCTTTTGAACGTAGTATCTAATCTAAAACCAGATGTTGCTTGGATTCTTCTTCATGGAAAAAATAAAAACATACTCCTCTTTCTGTCGCTACAGATGCCGATGAATGCCTGCTGTTTGGGGAGGAGATCTGTAAAAACGGTTACTGTTTGAACACTCAGCCCGGGTATGAATGCTACTGTAAGCAAGGGACATACTACGATCCCGTCAAATTACAGTGTTTTGGTAAGCTTTAAGAGAATATAGTAAGGTGTGCTGGGAAAATGCACGGGGGGGTGGGGGGGGTGGGGTGGGGGTGGTGTAATGCTATATGATTAAAATGGTATAATTGAATTTAAATCTGTCTTTAAAAGATAAGTATTTCGTGGATCTCTTTCTTGAGCAAGATTTGAGAAATAAAAACCTTTCACCCTTGTATTTGAATGGGTGTCAGGCAAGGAGTTCATAGTCATTGTGGAATTCCAACCCAGGTCACTGATCCGACCGCAGAGTTCTTTTGGTCTGTAGACCGCCCTGTTCTATCAGTCAGGTCATGTAAGCAGCAGACATCTTTAAATACTCACACAGACTTTAACACTTAAGCTGAAAACCATGTACTACAGGCAGAAAAACACAGCATAAGGAAATCATTTTAAAAGTATTATTTTTAAAAGGGCATTTTATCTTAATGTTTCTAAGCATGTCCCCTTCCTCAGTATTTCCTTCCCATATTTAATGGCAGCAATGGCAGCATCACTTTTCCTCAGTGACCCTGTCTTTCCAGTCGCAGGGTCCCTTTTGGATGATGAGGTGTAGTTAATTCAAATGTGATGGCTCTTGGGATCTGGACTGAATTTATCAGCATGTTAACTTTGATAACTGTATGAAGCACGAATGATTGCTGATTTTCTTTGGTGATGTTCTGTTTCCTTTTAAGATATGGATGAATGTCAAGACCCTAACAGTTGTATCGATGGCCAGTGTGTTAACACAGAGGGCTCTTACAACTGTTTTTGCACCCACCCAATGGTCCTGGATGCCTCCGAGAAGAGATGTGTGCAACCAACTGAATCAAATGGTATGTTTGGATGTGAGACACAAATGTCTATCCAGCTCAATGCTCGAGATTGTCGTTTTCATTAAAATGGAAATTACTCAAGAATAGGACCATTAATTCCTTGGTTATCTTGAAGAAGTTGAGAGAGCTGCTAAGAGAAATAATGAGACACATGTAGTTAATGTGTAGATTTAATATTCTGTATGTACTTGTCTTAGTTAGGGTTCCTATTCCTGTGAAGAGACACCATGACCATGGTAACTCTTATAAAGGAAAACATTTAATTGAATGGGTTACAGTTCAGAGGTTTAGTCCTTTATCATCATAGGGGAACATGGTGGCATACAGGCAGACATGGTGCTGGAGAAGGAGCTGAGAGTTTAACACCTTGATATGTAGGCAACAGGAAGATCTGTCTCACTGGGCTTGAGCATATATGAGACCTTAAAGCCCACCTCCACAGTGACACACTTCCTCCATCAAGGCCACACCTCCTAATAGTGCCACTCCCAATGGGGGGCCATTCTTCTTTCAAACCACCGAAGTACTCATTAAGTGAACATCGGGATACAGAGGGCCTGAGCGTGTGGAAGGCTGCTCCCCCAGAGGGTTCATCATGCTTCAACGTCAGAGGAAAATGCGAGGTCAGGAAACATAATTGTGTTTGCCCAGGGTGCAGGACATGATAAGGCTTAGCCAGAATAGAGTGTGAAGTTCTGCAAAGTGGAGACCCCTGGAGTGCATGAATGGGAATCCCCGCCAATCTCTGAGGATGTGGCATGTCATTGATTATTGATCAATCAGTCACTCATTACATTTAGGAGATTCCTTCCGATGAAACAAAAATAGAAAGTTTAGAACTTAACATTCTCAAGTGAAGTGTTACTGGTCCAGGGTTTGAGCAGATGAAAAGCGTAGGAGAGCATGGATGTGGAAAGAAGTGGTGGAAGTTGACAGGATCGGAAGAATGGGAAGCCATCGAGGGATGACAAGATAATGGGCACTTTATATAGTGAGAGGACTGGAGGCAGGCATCCAGCCAGGACACCACAAAGCAGGCAGAATGTCAGCTGATGGAAGGACATTCAGCTGGAGACGACAAAGATGGGATCTGGGGAAAGGAAGAGCAGGCTGAGACTGTTGCTTGAACGTCGCTCATAGAAGTAGGGATGGAAACTCTGAAACCTGCCAGCTTCCGCTGCAGTGTGGAAGACAGAGAAATAACCCTGCGATTGTCACGGAACCGTGTCTTCCCTTTCAGAACAAATAGAAGAAACTGACGTCTACCAAGATCTGTGCTGGGAGCATTTGAGCGAGGAGTATGTGTGTAGCCGTCCTCTGGTGGGCAAGCAGACGACGTACACCGAGTGCTGCTGTCTGTACGGGGAGGCTTGGGGCATGCAGTGTGCTCTCTGCCCCATGAAGGACTCAGGTGAGCTGGTGTCCAGTTTATTCTGCAAGGGGCCTATGGCACATGCTCTTCCTCTACTGTGGAGCTTGGCATGTTTCTCGGATATAGCCTTTCTCCTTGCGTCTTAGTTCATCGTAGGTGGTGTGTGTGTGTGTGTGTGTGTGTGTGTGTGTGTGTGTGTGTTGCAGAAGATACAGTTGTATAAACATGTGCCTCCTGCTTTGCCTTAGAGCCAGACCACATCATTAATTTTTGAAATCATTGTTCTGTTTCTCCCAAGAATGACAGATGACCTGAAGAAATATAATCTAACCATCTGTGGCATGATTTTTTGTGCTTTTTTTTTTTTAGAATTTATATTTTTAGATACTTCATTATTTTGTTCTTGCCCATTTTTTAAAATGTAGAGGGGGAGGCATTAGAGACTATAAAATATTAATGTAGGTAGACGTTCAAATGTTGATGCCAGACTTCATAGGAGAGATATTGGTGGAGCATGCTAGTTCGAAAATTCAAAAAGTTCAGATTTTAGAGCACTTCAGATTTGGGGATTAGAGATGCTTTGTTGGCAAAGTCTGTCCAAAGGTCCCCAAGTCCCAAAACTTAGTTACTGTGCTCTATAGCTGTGAAGAGACACCATGACTAAGGCAACTCTTATAAAAGAAAGTTTTTAATTGGGGGCTTGCTTATAGTTTCAGAGGGTTAATCCATGACAGGAACCAGACAGGCATGGTGCTGGAGCAGTAGGTGAGAGCTTTATATCTTGATCCACAGGCAGCAGGCAGAGAGAGAGAGACAGAGACAGAGACAGAGAGACAGAGAGAGACTGGGTCTGGTATTGGCTTTTGAAACCCCAACCTCCACCCCCAGTGACACACTTCCTCTAGCAAGGCCACACCTCCTAGTCCTTCCCAAACAGTTCCACTAACTGGGGACCAAGATTTCAAACATACAAGTCTATGAGGGACCATTTTCATTCATATCTCCACAACTCCAAACCTTAAAGTATTTCTGGTCCCAGGGATTTCAAATAGGAGATGTTCAACTTGTTTAAGAAAGCTGGCTTATTAGGTAAAAGCCCTTGCCGACAAGCCTGACTACTACCTGAGTTCAGTTCCTGAATTCAACAAGGTGGAAGGACAGAACAGACCCCCATAAATTGCCCTCTGACATCCACACGTGTGAGGTGGTATGTGCATGCCTACTCACTTGCACACAAACAAATAAATGCCGAACATTTTAAAGAAAGGATTAGGGAGAGAAGGAAAGAATAGAAAAGGGGAGTATTTGAGTAAATCTAATTTTTCTCCAAGTTTTGGGTATGAGCATCAGTTGCTCTATCTCCTGGTGTTAGAGGATTTGGGGGACAGGGGGGGGGTACTAACTGTGCTTTCTGGCGGGCTGTGTGGTGGCTGCTGGTTTGTGTGATAATGGTTTATTTCTTTCCTGACCACCAAAGCCACTTCTTGTTTTAAAAGAAGGTACTAGAAAATGTTTGGTGTGTCGTTTTCTCAAATTGACTTGTTAAGGCTAGAAAACCAGCATGCTGGAGCAAGATGCAGGAGTTCATACCCAGCACATATTCAGAATAGCCAGGGGGGTAGAAATTGCTTCAAGAGAGGAAGTGCATTTAATTTTCAGTTAATTCAATTATTGGAATATTTCTTTCAAGCTACTTCATAAATGGAGGATTCCTGCTTAGACATAACTTGAAATCAATGTAGCATGAAAAAGAAAATAATTTGAAATGCCACAGACAAGCAAATACCTAAAGTAATAATAGATGGGAATGATAGCAACTCAGAACCAGGAAGGCTAGGTTCTGGGGCTGGATCTGCCACACTGCGCCTGGCAGTGCCTTCTGTAACATGAATTGCTACACAGTCTTATTAATAGAAAACCCAGAGCCAGATAAATTGGGGTGAAAACTGAAAGATCAGAGAAACAGAACAAGCCACAGCCAACCTCACCTCGCCAACTCCTCAGCCCATCCTGTTCCTACGAATCGTCAGACTGAAAACCTCTGAGTCCTCACCCCAGAGGGTCTCAGTTGAACTGCTGCTTAGTTCCTGTCTCCTCACGCCTTATAGACCGTTCTCCACCCAGCCATGTCACTTCCTGGGATTAAAGGCGTGTGTGCTTCCCAAGCAAAGGCATGAGATCTCAAGTGCTGGGATTAAAGGCATGTGCCACCACTGCCTGGCTCTGTTCCCAGTGTGGCCTTGAACTCAGAGATCCAGACGGATCTCTGTCTCCCAAGTGCTAGGATTAAAGGTGTGTACCACCACTGTCTGGCCTCTATGTCTAGTCTAGTGGCTGGCTCTGTCCTCTGATCCCTAGATACGTTTATTAGGATACACAATATATTGGGTTACACAGTATATCACCACAGCCTTCTGCTGAGAATACACTCCCATTGCCAGCTCACTGGGTTGTGGTGAAGGACAGAGAATGTGTGACCACAGGTGATCAGTGAGGCACATGCCACAGGGAGACGAGAGTAAATCAGTCCAGAGGTGAATACAGCAAGGCCCGGGTCTCCCCACTGTGATTCAACACCTCCCTGTTTCCTTGGTCTTAGGCAGTGTTTTTCCTTAATATAATAATAATAATAATAATAATAATAATAATAATAATAATAATAAATAACAATAACTCTAAAAGAATTAAATAATTAAATTAGTAAATAACTCTAAAAGAATTAAAACAACCAAAGATGTTGTATTTCCTTCCTCCTGCCCTGTCACGTGTGTATTCCACTCCCTGAAGATGTTCACTCTTCACAGCTGGGCTCGGAGCCTCGTAGGCTTTTTGCTGTACATCCATTTATTACAGATTATGTTAGTCATTGATAAATATGTAGTGTCATATTTAAAACTGAGCTCAGTACCACCTGTCTGAGCAATACATTGTTTTTTTGTTGTATATGTCAACACCTCTGAAGTCAGGCCCATCTCCTAACTGGTGGCATTGAAATTGACCGCAGGCCACATTTTGTCCATTTTTAACATCCTCTCTCTGAAGTGCGCATTGTGATTGGCGGTGTTTTAGAACTGGTGGGAGAAGGGCTGAGCAGAACCTGGTCTATCTGTTCAGCCTGGTTTCTTCAGCCCCGTCTCATGCTGGCCATTGTAATTGTTTCTTCATAGCCTTTCTTGGCCCCGATCCCGATTTTCCCATGTAAACGATGCTCCAGTGAAACTCCATGTGTGTACCTATAGGACTGCCCGGGGAGAAAACACCCACAAGTTATAACACCAGGCCAGGAAGCACATTGGCCTTTAACTGACTCTATTATTTCTCCACCAATGCAAAGCTGGAAAAATTATGCTCAGGGCGGTAGTCACCATTCTACTGCTGGCCTACTCTGTCTTTAAAATCATTCTTGGTCTTTGGGGAATGTTTTGGTGTTGAGAAAGGAACCATGGGTGATACACAAAGTCTACTCCTGAGCCACACACCCAGCCCCTTTAGAACTGTTTCTACCATGTGGGTAAATATATATATTTTTTATACATTTCCCTTGTTTCTAAGAATGTGAAGATCTTTTCCGATGCTGAGAGGTGACTGTGTTTGTCTTGTTGCTGCTGTGGGGTTGTGTCTGCTTGCTTATTTGTAGGTGTGGTAGGCATGATTCGTTTACAGCCCTGGCCTCTGGACTATGCTGTGCTTGTGGTCATGGATGCTCTTCTTGTGTAGAGCCACATTTTAGTCTGTCTCCAGGTCCATCTTGAGATGCTGTACTTACTGCCTGTGAGTGACAAGCCAAGCACCTTTGATAATCATATTTAATGGACTGGGTTTTCCAAAGAGATACTCAAATCAGGGCTGGAGAGATGCTTCAATGGTTGAGAGAACACTGTTGATCCTCCAAAGGGCTTGAGTTTGGTTTTCAGCACCCATGTCAGGTGACTCACAACCACCTGTAACTCCAGTTCCAGAAGATCATTAGACCCTCTTCTGGCCTCTGCAGGCATCTTCACATATGGCATACATACATACATGCATACATACATACACACATGCATACATACATTTACATATATACACACACACTAAAATAATATTTTCAAATCAAATACACTTTCTAATGTAACTGAAATCAAAGACTCTTATAAAATATATGGCTCCCTAACACCTGAACATGAACGAGGGATCAACCACTGCAGACATAATGGTTGTCATTATATAAGTTTCTCTTCTACACTGACGCTTCATAAACGTAAAGAGCCAGGCAGTGAGCCAGGAGTCCCATCTGAACTCCAGCCGTGATTCCGAGGTTGTCGGATGAGAGTACAGGATTCTGCCTTCTGACAAGCCCTGAGGACCGAGGCTCCACTCTAGACCCAATAGCTGCTGAGATCTTAGGGTTACCGAGAAGCGTCCGCCTATGTTCAAACCTGCTCTCATGACGATAGTCTGTAGCTTTTCAGAGGAACCAGAGAATGTGTGGGTTTTAAAACTGGATGCTCATAGTTCTGCCTCCGAGCCTTTTAAGTACACGATTCCTGCATCTCTTGACAATTGAGAAGGACGGCATTGCCCTTTGTTAATTCAAACACTGGACCGCCCCCAGCCAGCCAGACACTGAACCTTCCAGTTTCTGGAGGAGGGCCACACTGTTTTGGGGAACGATCCGTTACGGATGGAAACAGTGCTAGGGGAATTTGCAGAATAAATCTCCAGCGCCTGTCATCAGCTTTGAGCATTAAAGTGCAGTGTAAAGTACAGCTCTGGCTCAGAACAGGCCTTCACACTTCTGGTCCAATAGGTCACAGGCATTAATTCTTGCTAAAGCAGCAAGTCTGGGAATACTGGCAGGTGGAGGCTGTAGGAGCGGCCCATCCCATGTGGTTCTCCGAAGTTAGACGTTGTCTTGTGTGTTGGTACTGCATGTGGGAGAAATGGGTGGAGGGTGAAGGATTATTTATGTTAGAAGAACCTCACATGAGAAAAACTATGCCATTGCGTAATTCAGTTCACTTTTGGGACCACTCTGGATTTATGTCAGTCCTCAGCTAGTCCTGGGGCCAAATGGCAGGCTCGTTTAAGGAGAAAGCCCCAGATTGTCTGTGGTCAAGTGAAGGGTGTGACAGTGATGTGGTGGGTATGTGCTAACAACCTCTGCCTTCTAGAGCCCCGGAAGCCTCCCTGGCCCTATTCCGGCTCCTGCCGCCTCTTCCTCCCTCTGGCTTTCACAATACCCTCTGCTGCTACCCAGTCTTAAAATGCCAGTGACTGAACTTACTTTGGGAGGACCCCCAAATATGATCTGTTTATCATCAGGTGAAGTGAGACTGTGCAAGGCAAGGCTGGTAGGAAAACCAATTCAAACCAAATAAACCACTATATCCATATTTCAGATGAAAGAGAGGGCAGACATGGTTTGCTCCCTGGGAAATGTGCATGCCCTGCTAGAAGGAAATCGTAGTTATCAGAATGTGAGATCTTTGATTAGACATTTCCTGCCTGGTTGTCATGGGTCTCGGTGCCAGGCATTGTTGAAAGGTATCCATTTCTTCGGTCTTAGGTGCCCAACCACCGCCTCCTTCTGGAAGAGCAGATGCGTCTGTGGCAGAGAAAGGGAGCTCTCATTGTCACACCCTGTTCAGTGGGCAGACTCAGATCCAGGCATAGGCTCTGTTGGAACTGGTTTAGTGTGGCCCAAGTTCCCCTTCCCTGAGAACTCAAAGTACATTTGAAATAAACAGGATTATTGTTTTTAAAAAAACAAACCAAAAACTATGAAAGTAACAGAATGAAGAATTAAAGCTCAAACCTTTCATGTTGTCATGCTGTGTGCTAGTGTAAGCAAAGGGGTATGGTTTAGAGCCAGCAGTGAGTGTAGTGAACCAAATGAATGCTGCATCTGCCTATCTCCCCATGCACGCTGGCAGCCAAGGTGGGTCATATCTATTCAATTGGCTAATGAGTTAAAGCCAACAATTCTTGGCCAAAGTAAAGTATAAACTTAATTTTTGGAAAGCATATCTATGAATTATCATACATATATATTGTATTGTTATCAAATAGAGATAAAAGTCTTTCTGTGAGCAGTGAAAGCCAATTAGACACGTTTGAACACTAGATTCTATGGGACCCAGGAGTCACAGTGTTTGCGATTATAGTATTGAAAGCATTTCACTCCCAATGAATAAATCATTCAGAGAGCCATGTTGTAAGTTAACTGAACATAAGGTCTTGATAGAGTCCTCACTTGAAACTTGGCATTTTGGGAGCTTGCCTAATGGGATGACTGCAGTGTTGGGAGAGTGCCCCCTGTTGGTCGTCTAGTGTACTACAACATGCATGCACCTCTGAAGCATCCTTGAGAGCTCAGGTATTGGTCAGAGTGATGTTTTCTTTTGTTTTTACTTATGTCCCAATGGGAACTCTAGTGGCACGAAAGGAATAAATTTCAATTATATTTCAATACTGATCAACATATAGGAGTGTTTCTGTATTGCCACGAAACAATGAAGATGAAATGCATATCTATACCCAAGTCACTAAGTCTAGTCTTATAGATGTGCCTGAGTGTCAGCAAACGAAACGTAACTGTTCTGTCATAGGAGAAATGGAATCAGCTGTGCCTGGAGTTGATGGATGAGTTGTGGTACATCTACACAGGGGAAAACACTATGCAGGCATTTTCTAAATGAAGCATAGCTACAAATCCTGATAGAGAATACAGTCCAAGCCATATTTTAAACTTTGATTACATTACTCTGTGTGTGTGTGTGTGTGTGTGTGTGTGTGTGTGTGTGTGTGTGTGCATTCATGTGCCACTGTGTGTGTAGAGGTCAGAGGACAGCTAGCAGGGGTCAGCCTTCTCCTTTCTCTCCTTTTCCTATCCTGGGTTATCAGGCTTGCCAGAAAACATCTTCATCCACTGAGCCATTTTGCCAGCTGTAAGCCATATTCTATTTAAAAAAAAAAAGGCATAGAACGACATGAGTAAACTGTCCATTGCATAATAAATTAAAAGGAAGGACATATTTAAAAAAGGAAGAACATTTATAGCTATGTTGATGGCTGCTTGTAAATCTATCAACTTTTTACTACTTAAATTTGCTTTTACTATATATACTGTAATACATGTATAGTTGCACACACACACACATATATGGTCATCTTATTTTAAATACATATATATGGTCATCTTATTTTAAATACATATATATGGTCATCTTATTTTAAATGCATATATATACATATATATGGTCATCTTATTTTAAATACATAGAAATATCTATCTGAGACTTGAACTCAGACAACAGGGTCTAGGCATAGTTACGTTACCTCTGTTTCCCTGTGTAAATGTTAAATGAATGACTGATAAATAGCACAAAGCCATGCAATGACTATGTGTGAGAATCCATGTCAGTATTACCCAATGCCTCCTGTTTAGGTAGACACTACCTAAATAAAAGGTTTTTATAAGTTATGTAAGTTATTCATGCGCCTCTTAATGCTAACAAGATTGATTATTATTGCATGTAAGTTATGTACTTCTGGTGGCTGACAAGAAGAGAGATCAATTTTCTGGGATGAAATCTAAATTGTGTATCATTTTCCTATTTTCACTTTTAAATTAAATTTAAACCCTACATTTAAATTAAAATTATACATTTCTTCCTTTATTTTGTTACTTGTTAAACACATACTCTATGCCGAAAGGTGTGTGACAAATTCACAGTGTGTGTTTGGAATGTAAGATGCAATTGTGAACTAGGGAGTTTTATTCCCAGATATTCCCCTGAATATACACCTGGAGTGACAAAATGTTGTAAATGTCCTAATTGTTAATCTAGCACAATGTTTTTATATAGTTTTTCCCAAGTAAAATAATTTATAATCTGCCTTAGAATTGATTGAGTCAGTGATTTCCACAACCATGCATCTCCCACATTCCCAAAGACCTCAGTGTAAGACTTTGCATACCAGCCTTGAGGTGTGAAGGAAGACAGACGTTTGACTCCCAGGCGACACTTGAAAAAATATTGTGACTAGGCTATGGTTGCAAAAAGCCTTTCAACATTCATAGGGTAAAGACTTTTCCAAGAAATATGTTTCCAGAGAATGTTAATAATAACTTTGGAACATCCCACATGGGCAGCACAGCCGAGCATGAGCGCCTTCACTTAGGCGACCCAGAATCCTGCCCTGGTTTGGTGATTGGTTCTACTCATTGAACTAAAAAAGTTCCTTCAAATCTCCTTTATGTAGAATTGAGATCTCTCTGTGAGTTTACAATGATTAATCCTGTCTTAGTGTGGAAACATTTATCCTTTTGATCACAGATTCTGAATGCTATGATTCAAGAAAAAGTAACTACGAATGGAATAGAATGAAAATGGACAAAACTAGAAAGATAGAGCCAGGCAGTGGTGGCAGCGCATGCCTTTAATCCCAGCACTCTGGAGGCAGAGGCATGCGGATCTCTGTGAGTTCGAGGCCAGCCTGGTCTACAGAGCGAGTTCCAGGACAGGCTCCAAAACTACACAGAGAAACCCTGTCTCAGACAAACAAACAAACAAAACTAGTAATATAGCACAAGTCTTTTAAACTGAGTGGCCAACATTCATGTAGACAAAATATAAGTTGGAAGTATTCCAAGAAGGCAAGTGGTCCAATTCTTTGGGGTTGAATTTTTGGTGCCCATGAATTTTATATGCTATGTGGAATAGACTGCCTGCTGTTTATACTGTTCCTCACCGAAAAGATTACTGTATTTATTTAGAAAACTTCCTCTCACCCCTCCCAAAAAGAATAGTTTTCTTTCTACAAAGGAATGGTTGTGAAACAACATTCAGTAGTGAATGGTGTCCACACATCTGTTTTGCGCTATTATTGGTGTCCTCCTGTGTGGAATGGCAGTATCAACACCTGCCTCAAGGGGGCGCTCAGGCATTAGATGTGATACTGCATGGGTCGTGGGGCAGTTCCACTAGTGTCAAGTGATTATTATTAAATCCCGTTCCAGAAAATAAGTCGAGCTCATGCCGATTCTACACGGTTACCTCGTGGTGCAGGGCTGAGCGTCTCTTTGAAGGTGGGTGAGCCTCAAAAATGGTGCCAGATTCAAGGCTGTTGAGGAGGAACAGTTCAGGGCGCCAGAGTTCAGGAACTAGCTTGGCCTCAATAGTACTACAGAGCGGTAAAGAAGCTTTTCATCTTTTCCACAGGCTCCAAAACTACCAAAGTAACAACGTATGAGGTGTGCGAGAGGCTTTGTGCCTGACGGGGACCATCTAATGTCGCTTTTTGAATGAACATTTGATATACTCAGTCTACAAATTTTAAAACCTAGACTGTAGACGATTAACTTGACTGTATCACAGGATGTCATCCAAACCCAGCTTCCTAGAAAATGCGTTCATTTATGCTTTCTTCTCATTCCTGTCTCAAAGAAGACATTACATCTCCTGCTTTATAAAAGTTCTGATGATGGCTTAAACTCTTCCATCTTCCTTCATAAGTTTTGTCCACTGGACTTTCTCTCAAAGACTTTAGCTGAAAGGGCAGCCCACAACTCTTTAATAATCTTAACATTTGCTGGGTGATGGTGGTGCACGCCTTTAACTCAGCACTCAGGAGGCAGAGACAGGCAGATACCCTGTGAGTTCAAGGCCAGCCTGATCACAAAGAGAGTTCCAGGATAGCCAAGGCTACACAAAGAAACCCTGTCTTGAAAAACCAATCAATCAATCAATAATAAATAAACAAACAAATATAATCTTCACACTTAAGCAGGCTTCTTAATATCAGAAGTCAAGCTTAAATACAGAGGCTGAGAATGTAGCTCAGTTGATGGGAATGCTTGTTTACCCAGGGTTCAACCCCTAAAACTGCATCAACCCAGCATGTTGATGCACCCCTGTGATCTGAAAACTAGGGATGTAAAAGCAAAAGGACCAGGAGTTCAAGGTCATCCTCATCCTACATGAAAAGTTCAAGGCAGCCTGGTCTAGAGACCCTCCCTCAAGAACAAACAGGTGATTGGAATTTCTTGATATATTTAAATACCGTTTGCCCACTTATTCAGATTCTTTTAATTCTCACTCAACCTAAGGCCCTAATTCTAAAAGCAAGTACATTGCAAACTGAAATCACAAAGCCCGACTGTGAGACCCTCTGTTATGACATGATTCCTTTAAACACAGTAGACACCCAGAGTAACCAGGGGCAGGAAGGAGCACTTCATTCTAAATAAAGCATTATTACACTGGCCTTAGTATATCTGTAGTCTGCAGAATTGCCATTTTAGGCAACCCGAGGTCACTTGGCGGGGGATTCAAGACTGATTCAGGCAGTCATTGGAGATTCATGAGGCCAGACATGAGGCAAGCATGCTCTCCCCAGCCACATGGGGCTTTACTGTCTCCGTGTAAATAGGACCATGTGGCCGTCGTGTGTACTGACTTTTATAATCAGTGTCTTCCACCGAGACAGTCCCTAAGGTGATAATAGGAGAGAACAAATCAGACTCTATCCAACTGCTCATGGTCCCCTCGGGAACCATGTCTCCTCTTGAGCCTTCCCACCATGCCGAAGCTTCCCAGGTGGCAGTGCTTTCATGGTCCACCAGGGCCCCTGTCTCTGAACTAGGAGAGCGACATTGGACCTGGGAAAGGGACTAGATGAACAGGAGCAAATGACAGTCGGGCCAGGTACGAAAAGAGAGATGGTAAGTGAGAGTGAGATGCCGGAAGCAGCCGGAAATGTGGGGTTTTAAAACTGGGCTCCGGTGGTGGCATTAATGGAAAAGCAGTAGACCGGGAATCCCCATCCGGGTTATGATCATTTAAAACATGTCAGTAGAGAAATAAACATGGTTTGCCTAAGAGTAAGGATCGTCTAAAAAAAGAATAGATCCTGATAGAGCAAGGGCAGGCCAAATTGCTGAAACCAGAGCAGTGAAAGTGTGGACCAGTAAGCTCTGTTCTGAGTCTGTTTTCCTGGAGTATAGAGGACCAGGTGGTACCCAAGAAGCCAGCTAGAAAGGTCCCTCCATGCTGCTAGGTTCAGAGTACAGCGTGAATGCCAGATAAGAACTGGTGGAAGCCGCTGGCCCAGTGTCCTCAACCACAATCACAGATCACTGTGCGGGATTTTGATCAGCAGAAGGTCACAGGTGTCGGTGACGTGAGCACTTGTGAAACTAATATTTGGATGGCTTGGGTGGGTGGGTGGAGTGGCCATTTAATCCCTGCTTCTTTTCCCAGTGCCAGCAAAGCACTGGCTACACTCAGTCATGCTGAGCCTTCAAGGGAGGGAGCCCCACTGACGTCATATCCGGGTCTAAGGTAGCAAGCCAAAGTAGAGAAAGGAAGGCATGGAAATTAATTAAACAAGCCAATCCCAGAGTCCCAAGCGCCGTTGTTTCTAGATACCAGCAACCCGGCCGATCTCGAAAGTAACCATTTTGGCTGCCTCAGCTTTCCATGTTGAAACCGGAGATGATAGGTCCAGTTTTCTAGAAGTTTCCATTTGGTGCCAACTTGGACTGAAAGGTTTGCTCTGAGCAGATTTGACTTTCGAATATTGTACATACAAGTTGCTGTTTGTTTGTCTGTTTGTTTCTGCTTCATTATGGAGCCACTTGAGGTTTGCTCCAAGAATGACTAGGAAAATCCCACAGCCCTGAAGTGGGCTTGGAGGTTTTCAGCTGAGATGGGGTTGCATTTATTTTTACCTCTTCTTAACGACCTTGTTATACAACTCCTATGGTCAGAGCAGAGCCCCTGGCTACTGGCTTTGAAATGGTAACCTCTGACCAGTGCAGACAAACTTTGGTAGGTGACAGGTAGGAGATGGTTGATCCATTTTCCCTTCCTGCAACAGACAGATGTGTCCCTTATACCTGGGGAAAGGCAGCTAGCAAGAGCTTAAAGAGCAATCAGAGATGCATGGGTAGGGGTAGAGGAGGGACTCAGGGATAGAACCCTAGCATGCCCGAGGTCCTGATTTGATTCCCGGAACCATGGTTTTTAAAAAAAATAAGCTTCATGTCTGGATGAATTTGGTCGATCCTAGGGAAGTAACGGTTCACCATCGGCAGCCAATCTTTAATGTAACGAACAACTTTCAAGAGGGAAATGTAGCTTGGTAAGGAGGATTCCTGACATGTTGGCTGCTTTTTAATGTTTGTCCCTGAGCCTCGAGTCTTCGGGACCAGCAGAGCTGTTGTGAACAGTTGTGTTGGTTGCATTTCCGCTGATTTCTACAAGATGCTACTCACTTGGTAACCCACGAGTCCCCAGCAAGGATGCACAACGATGTCGGTGCCAGAATGTACCCCAGAGAGGATTATAACTGATTGGGAACAGCCCTGGGGGAAGAGGAGAGTCTCTTTAAAGTGAGGTGAGATAGCAACATACAAAGAAGTTATAAGACACAATCAGAGATCTTAAAATAATTTCAGGTTTTTTGCTAAGTAATGACGTCTTATTTCCTGTAGTTGAATGGAGTACGTCTTCACCAATAACCATTTAGTGTTAAGTAATAGTACATAAGTTAGTCAGAACTTGTTCTTCAAATGATGGCAGTGGGTTCTGAGGGCTATCTTATTGTTTTGTTTGTTTAGAATCCTGAGTTCTGACTCTTAAGAGAGTTTTAAACAAATAGGTCAGTTTTCTCGAGTGTAAACTTTAAAAATAATAAGCATTGTTAAAAATACTTTAAAATATCATTTAAACTATAATTAAAGGAAATGTGTATATTTATTATTAAAATGATCATACTTAGTAGTTATAACTTTGAGAGTTTAACCTGACCTGGGCTTTGGAATACCTTTCAATGTCTCTCAACCTCAGTTTCCTTCTGGGACAGGTTTGCGAGGCAGAACAGTGACGTCTAGTGGTTATTATCTTGAATTGCAGCCACAAGTTTTAGTGGCCCTTTTCTTCCCGGGGTAGCAGTAAGCATCCTATTTAGAATCAACACAAACTCAATGGTATTTTTTTTTAAAGAGTTTTTTGTCTTATGATGCTTTTTCGGGATTATTGGTTATTTGTTTGTTTGTTTGTACCTTACATGTCCTTTGCGTTTGTTCTACAGTTTCTGGCTTTGTGTTTTTATGGGGTATCTGTGTGTGTGAACATGTGTTTCCTGCATCTGTATGTGTTTCTTCTGCTTTTTCTTTGTGTCTTTTTTTCTGTTTGTCTGTTTTGTCCGATTCCAGTTTCTCTGTTTTTATTTTATCTCATTTTACTATTTTTTTTCAAATGCCTGTTTGTTTTCTAATGAGAAAGGGGGAGGTATGATTTGATGGGAGGGGACATGGGGAGGATCTGAGAGGTGTTGGGGGAGGAGAAGCATAATCAGAATATATTTATGAAAACAATATCAATTTTCAATTTAAAAAAACAGAATCACACATAGAAGCTTGGATGGACCCTGGAGATGTCTTGTCTCCTTACTTACTAGTTATAAACAGAAAGGTTTGATGAACTCCAGACTCTCTCTCTCTCTCTCTCTCTCTCACACACACACACACACACACACACACACACACACACACACACACACATACTACTACCAATAATAGAACCCAGGACCTTGTGCATGCTGGTCAAGCTTTCAAGCATCAAGTTACATCCCCCATTAGTTTGCATTTATTTTTTAAGGGAGGTAAAAATTCACACAAAACAAAAGCAGGTGTCCTGAGGTGGGCATGCCAGTGGCATGCGGGACATTCACAAGGCATACAACCTACAACCTCCCTTTTATCCTAAAGTATACATTCAGTTCCTCTTTCTAGGTAATTCTTACTTGCTTTATCAGGAAAAGCGAAGCAAATGGACTCCTTGTGGATTATTTGTTTCTCGTAATTTGTTGGCTTTTTAGATGGTCACTTCCAAGAGCAGGAAAGGGACAATGACATGGCTTACCCATCCTCACAGAGAAAGAAACAAAAGTAGATCCCTGTTTACAAAAGGATTGCGTTGAAATCGCTCCTCTGTGCCCCTTTTGCATTGTTAAGCCTTACCTCTCGTCTCATCTCAGAGCAGAGGTAACCCCACTCCTTGTCTCTTTTGAGACTGCCCGAAAGTAAACCTTAGTGGTGTCTTCCCAAAGCCCTGGTAACTAAGAAGTGGGAGAAGCCTTGCATTGAGTTCTTAACAAGCGATTCATGTTAGCAGTCCCTGTTCTCAAGGCTTCCCTTTGTGGCTCAGCTTAATGCTATTACAAGAATATAAATGTTTGAATCCCGGTTTTAGAATGCAAAGGGGACCTCCGTTTTCGGAAAAAAAAAAAATTATTTATTTCGTAGTAGTATTGCGTGTGTAGCCGACAGTCTCTTCTGTCAGTCAGTCTGGCTAGCCAGCAGCCATCTGATGGAAAACACTGGGAGTGACAGCGTTGGAAGGCTGACCTTGGGTGAAGGCTGGGGGTGGGCAGGCTTGATTGCTCTAGGGCCGTGAGCTTCCTCAAAGTGTTATGGTTTACAGGAGTCCCATGGAATATAAACCCTGCCAAGACTTTAGACCTCATTACTTCCCTGTCCTCGACAAGTACAATTTAATTGAACATTAAGCAATTTGATCTCTTTCACCTAATAAATCGAGCAAATTCAATAAACATAAATCCTGCTAATGATAGAGCTGACCCTGGCGGAGCTGAGCTCATCGGCCGCTCACGGTTATGGCTCTCCCTGGAATTTGAACCACAGATGCTTAGAGCTGCGCGCGAAGCCCTTACCTGATGCTCACGGTCTGGAGAGTGCCCTCAACAGTTTTCCTAGGGTGTCAGAACAGAGCAGCTGCGACCAGAACACGGCTTGGCAGAGAGAGGACACACCAAGCCCTCTGCTGGCCTTAGACACGTTGTGTTATAAACTGTAATGTTCTGGGGAAGAACAAAGAAGGACTAATTACAATTATTCCTTAGGTGGTTCTGAGATCTAATGAAACTATATGATGCCGAAGTATGCTGTGTGTGGCTCACCAGAGCTCCAGGGCACATGCCTGCTGATTTCCTTTTTCCACATGTTCTCTACAGTAGACAGGGTGTGTGTGTGCTCCGGTGTTAACTGAATGCCTCCTTGTTTGTCGGGTTGTTTAGTTGGTTTGGTTTTGATTCTGGTGTTGAGCCCAGGGTGGCCTTGAACTCCTGATCCTCTTACCTTGGCCTCTAGAGTACGGGGATTACAGACATGTGCCCTCACACCCAAGTCATGGGCTGTTTTTCTGTCTGCGGTACTCCTACCCCGCCCCTCTGGGTTAGTTTGTCTCCTCCTCGTTTGCTGCTCACAGAATGAAATGTAAGGTTTCCCATTATTTCTTTCCCTTTTCCCCTGCTAAACTCCACCCTGTTCATCCGATGCTCAGCAAGTTCGTGCTGTCCTCAGGAAGAAACGAATCAGTTCGATGGAGCTGAAACAGAGCGGCACAAATCTAGTTCCATAGGTGGAGGAACTGAAATTCCAGGAAACGGGTCCAGACCAGGAACTAGGAAGAAATAAGGACGAGAACCCAGGTGTCTTGAGCCTGTGGATTCTAGTTCTTTTATTCAGTGTGTGTGTGTGTGTGTGTGTGTGTGTGTGTGTGTGTGTGTGTGTGTATGTGTGTGTGTGTTGTATCTGTGTGTGGATATGGTTGTTATGGAGTGTGTGTGTGTGTGTGTGTGTGTGTGTGTGTGTGTGTGTGTGTCTGCTGTATCTATGTGTGGGTATGGTTGTTAGGGAGTGTGTGTGTGTATGTCTATGTGTATCTGCTGTATCTGTGTGTGGGTATGGTTGTTATGGAGTGTGTGTGTGTGTGTGTGTGTGTGTGTGTGTGTCTGTCTGTCTGTCTGTCTAATTTCCTATCACAGTTCTGCACTTTTTAACTTCCTGGAAGCAGGCTGGCTACCTGCTCCACTCCGGACAAGCGTTTATTCACTGAAAAAGACAGACAGACAGTGCCATGCAGTTATTGACCCTACCTCCTAAGGCCTTCCTGTCGCCTTTCTTCTTCAGCACAGGACCGAAGGGTCTAAAATGGTCACTGTACAAAGAAAATTTATAGCCTTTGCCCATTTCAGTTAAGGAAAAATTTCCGCTCCGATACGGGCTTAGCAGTCACTGTGGGAAATGCCCATTTCCCTCCGCTCGCTCCTGAACACCACCGTCGATTAATAATGCCTGTTTAAACCTGTAGAAGAAACACCTGGTAGAGAAATCTGAATGAAATACGACCCCTATACTTACTACAGAAGACCTGGGCCTTGCTCTTCCCACATAGACACAGTTTAAATTTCATAGCTCTAAATGCTCAGCCCTGGTGTGTGAAAACCCAAATCCAGCCTCTGCTTCATTTCTGAAAGCTGAATTTAGTCTGCCTCAGACAACGGAAACTTCACCTCCTGGTTTCTGGAATGCCAGAGTGGCACCGTGACATGTGACTGTCCAGACCAGCCCCACAGATGTGTCTGTCATCAAGAACAGAGATTTCCTGCCAGGATGTAGTAATGTGCTTCCCATCGCTTCTGACAGTAGGGGTCCCAGACCCACTGGCTCCAGGGGAGTACTTTTTAAAAAAATAATAATAATTTTTTCATTTAAAGTAGAAATCAAAACAGTACCATCTGCCATGGGAATCTGTCATGCCAGGGAAAATAGTGTGACCAATGGCCTGGATCTGTTTAGACCACTTAGTGGTGGTGTCCCGTGTCACCCATGTGTCCCTTTCCTAGCTTTGATCTAGAGCTGAGCATTTGTGCTCAGGGAGGCGGGGAATGCCAGGAGGGGAGAGCCGTTGAGGTGTTAATATTTCCATTTGCTGTTCATTTCGCAGTTCTGTTCGGCTAAATCCCCAGATGGAAACACTCAGTGGGGCGGGGTGGGGGGTGGGGGCCTCAGAAAGGAGGGGTCTCGGGCTCTGCCAAGGGAACCAGCCGTGGCTCTGCACCTAGCACCTGACGACTGGCTAAATCATTGTTGCTGTGCCCAAGAAGAGGAAGTTTCGGAAAGCAAAGGGACTTTAAGGACGAAGTATGTTGTGCTTGTGCTCATGGTGAGCTGGAGGAAGAGGCAGCCAAGGTTCTCCTGGCTTCTCCTGGGAAGCTGTGGAAACAGTTCAGGGGTCTGTTATTGGTCTCTGGACTGCAGCCAGCCCCGATTCACCCATGTCCCCTAAGCTAGCTAGACTCTGGCAGTGACTCAGACCTAGGGCTAACCACACCTCCAAGCTAGAGTGAGGTTTTTTTTCTCTCGGGGCTTGGGATGCTCATAGGCCACAACGTTCTAGAAATTTGTCTATACTCAGATCCAAAAAAAAAATGGCATCTTACCTACGCCTCATTGGAATGTTCCGAGTTATCCCTCTCGAGCCTGGTCTACATTGCATTGCAGCCACGGCGACGTGGTGAGATCTGTGACTCAAATATAAAGTTCTGTTGTTCACAGTCTATCACAGGTAAGCAAATTTGCCAAGGCAATCGCCAGTTTTGTGCCTTGTTGGAGAGTGTTCATGAACATTTTTTTCTCTGCCGAGTTTCTTCCACCTGTATAAAAATCTCCAGATAATCTCAAGAGGGAATCAACAAATGCCTAGAGTTGGCTCATCCATCATCCTTAATTTACTGCAGCCCCCTTTGCCCACAGATCACCCTCCGTTCAGACATTCAGATTTATATGTCACTTGCAATACTCTCTTTGAATCGCCAGCTGTTTCCAGATCTTCGGTAAAGACTTCTGGGTTTCTCTTAAGAGAAAGAAAAAAACAAAAGAGTAACTTCCATATTCTTGGAGCATCAAACTGTATGAGCAAATCTACCATATCATCTCATTTTTTCATATGCCACTAACTTATGAAGATAAGAATTACCCCTATGGAGGGGCTGGAAAGATGGCTCAGAGGTTAAGAACACGGGGGCTGCTCTTGCACAGGACCCAGGTTCAATTCCCAGCACCCACACAGTGGCACACAGCCACTTTGTAACTCCTGGTCCAGGGGATCTGAGGCCCTCTTCTGATCTCCACAGGAGCTAGGCACACACATGGCAAACAGGCATGCATGCAGGCAAAACATTCATACAGTAAAAATAAATAGTTTTTTTTTAAAGAATTACGCTTACGTGACAGATGTAGAAACCGAGGCTTGCCCAAAATTGCCAAATAGGAAAATAAAAAACACGGTGAACACTCCAGCTCTGACTTCTGCTTCCAAAAACCACATTCTTCCCGTTTCTCCATGCTCACTTCACCCTTGACCCTGGCCGAGAATCATCGAGGTGCATGATGGGAGGATGGAAGAGACAGCGTACAGGGAATAGGGACAGACCTGTCCTCGTTCCCAGAAAGATAACTGTCCTTGTGTTGAGCGAGGTGCACATCTTCAGCTACGAGACAGAGCATGCGACATAGAAATGGTGGTTGGATATCCGATCAAAACTGTCTTGAAGCTTGGCATGCGATCTGTTAGAGCGAGGCTGCAAAGGACCATGTATTCTAGACTCCTGAGTGGTGATGCATGGCAGAAAAGGAAGAGACTGATTCGGCGGGTCTCGAACCTACCAATCTCTATCTCCCTCCGCTGCCTTCTCTCCAGCCTGGGTCAAGTCTGGAAGCTTCTTTAGGAAACGCTTAGCCGTGTGTGGCCACAGTTTAATTTCTTTTGTCTGTACCTTTGATGAGATCCTTAACAATAATCCAAAATGCTTCTTCCCATAACGTAATTTGTGGCTATCTACCTGGCTGTCGTTCAAGCGTGGGCCTCGCAGGCAGCTGCTTGTAGACACTCCCATCTGAGGTCCCCCCTTTGACCCTGGTAGAGGTGGATGCTTGCAGCGGTTAGTCACCTCAGTGCTTTAGTGGAAGAGAGCCCAGGACTGAAGCCAAACAGCCCTGGCCGGGCCTTTCTGTGTCCCTGGACATCCTTGGACCTCAAGTCTCAGAAAGGCTCCCTAACAGCTGACAGATGTCTCTGGGGAGAGCTTTCAGCCATCTCTGGATTTTGTCTTCCAGGCTGATGTATGAATTGATTCACTTTTAATGTCCACTCTTGATCACACTGTGGCTTGGCTATGAAATATTGAAAGATGTCCCCCCCTTCGAGATGTATAGCAAATATATATATATATTTAAATCTAGAGAGATGACCTCAGCTCTTAAAACTTGTAAACATTTGAATAATTCTCTTCTCCAAGGAAAGGCCTTGGTGCATTTTCAGACATTAAGTAGAGCTGACAGCAGTTTGAGCTCTGTTTGAAGTTGGGATTTTTGGGTTTTGTTTTGTTGTTATTGTTGTTATCGTTGTTGGGTTTTTGTTTTGTTTTGTTTTGTTTTTTGTTTTTTTGAGTCAAGAGTCTTGTTCCAGGCTCTGTTATTTCCTTAAAGAAATTAACATTTCGTCTTACGGTATGCCTTCATGCAAAGTGTTGGGAACATCTGGGGTCTGGATATTGTTTCTAGAATATTTGTGCATGAGGAGAGGGGCTGGGGCAGTGGGACTCCTACCCTGTCCCATGGTGCAGTGGGGTCTGAGGCTTTACTGTTCTCTGGTGCTAGTCTCAGAATGTGTGAGCTTTGACTCTTCACCCTCCGTGTGGGGATGAAAGCAAGCCTTTACAGGTCACACTAGCTGTTTCCTTAGAGTTATTTATTTAAAGAGAGAGGGAGGGAAAAGAACGAGTGTATGTGAGCTATGGTGTGCATTCACATTTCAGGAGTCTGTTCTCTCTTTCCTCCGTGTAGGTACCAGAATTTAACTTAGGTCCTCAGGCTTGATGGCACATGCCTATTGCTGAGCCATCTTGCCAGACTCGGTGTTTTCCTTTAATTTTATATAGGAGGAAACAAACTGGAAACCTTCCAGTAAGTGTGGCCTTGGGTGACTGGTGAGATTGTCAGTCTAGTCCCGGAGCCTAGTATCTGGCTGCTGCTAATCATCCTGGCAGAGTAGTTGACCTCTAGGAAACTCAGACTTTTCACCAACTGCTAGTTATTCTATTTGGGAAATGCATTTTCTGTCATTCGTACATCCAGCACATGAAACATTTCTCTCCAGACTTTCCAATCAGCCGCTATGAAAGGTAGGCAAGAGCCTGACATCTTTCTGTGCATTTAAATCGCAGGAGCCCCCCTGTGGGTGGAGAACCAAGATTCCACGGCTTGGCTGGGGAGGGGAGGTTAGGAATCCAACCATTCTCGGCTGGTCCAGTTTGGAATGGGGATGTGGCTCCAGGAAGTAGCAGCTGGAGGTGAAGAGCAAATAAGGCCCAGTGTTCCAGAAGACTGCCCGTGAAGAAAGCTCTGTGGCCTGGTGACTGACTCCAGGTCCTGAACAGCTGGGCACCAACTGAGGCATAACCTCTCTGTGCCTTTATGGCTGCATCGGTAGAATTTGGATGCAACAGAATCTCTCAGAGTGGCAAATGCTTTGGTGAATTGGGTGTTAATTAAGTGCTTACAACACCACACGACAGAACAAGCAGTGTGCAATCCGCCACTTCTTAGTGCGACGCTCATCCTTGCTGTGATTTCCATCATGCTGTAGTCACGTTCACAGAGCCTGGCATTCCACAGTGATAGACAGTTACAGCAATCACTGGTCAGTTCAAGCTGAGACTCCGCAGACGCTGTTATATCATGTTAGGAATGTGGTATGAATCATGTTATGATCCACTTTTCCTGTTTCTTATGGACATGTGCCTTTCACTTACTACGTGGACTACTTTATTTCTTATATTTTTATGATAATACATATTAAGATTGGATAAGGCTTCTCCTCCAGAAGGCCTGATGCATTCTAAGATATCTCTCTCTCTCTCTCTCTCTCTCTTCCCTTCTGTTTTTTCTGTCTATCTGTCTCTCTTCCTCCCCGTTTTTCTCTGTCTGTTGCTCTTTCTCTCTCTCTCTGATTCTGTCTGTCTGTCTTTCTGTCTGTCTGTCTGTCTGTCTCTCTCTCCCATGTTTTCTAGGATGGGTTTTGCAAATCATCAGCTCTTTCAGGTCATTGTTTGGGAATCTTATTTATGTTCTATCCTAATAGTCAGTGTGTGCATGTGCCCAGCTCCCACAGATGAATCCTCAGGCACATTTCATCCAGATGCTTCTGGATGATGATGATGATGATGTGTGTGTGTGTGTGTGTGTGTGTGTGTGTGTGTGTGTGTGTGATGCCAGGCTCACTACTCTGAGATGTGGTGTGCATGTCTAATGTAATCCAACAGTGTCCTGTCCCTCTCAGATGACCACGCCCAGCTGTGCAACATCCCCATGACGGGACCGCGGCGGCCATATGGACGGGATGCGTTGGTGGACTTCAGTGAACAGTATGGCCCAGAGACCGACCCTTACTTCATTCAGGACCGTAAGCACAATCATTCAGTCATGTTAAGTTAAGCTATGGTTCAAGATTACTCAGTGTTTTCAAAGCATAATCCCTGGGAAATGGTTCCGAATGCAGATCTGTGGGTCTTGGTCTCAGCCTACCCATCAGAATCTCAGGGTGGGACTCAACAGGCTGGTTTTATAATCCCTGTGGTTTACATAGCCTGCTGCTTTGGCTCGGAATCACCAGATTCCAAGGTTAGTGTGGCTTGTGGGGGTGGGGTGGGGTAGGTGGGCTGTTGTATTTATTTTCTTTAATGTAATAAAAATGATCTTATTGTTATAATTGTTACAGCTCAATCACTTCTTATTAAGTCATGGTCTAGTTCCATTTCCCTACAAGGAAATGACAAATGTTCACCACACCAAGTTGATCTTTACAAGTATTTTAGAGTGGGTGGTCCAAAAAAACAAAAAAACAAAACAAAAAAACCTTCTTGGTCAGAAATGGATTTTTAGAGTCCACTTGTGAGGGGATTTATTAAGTAAGAAGTGACACGTGCCAGCTTTTTCTGGATTTGTGAGCAGAGCTGTCAGGGGGGAGGCAGGAATGAAAATAATGTCCCCTCTAGAAAGGAAATGGCCCACGGCCTACGGACAGAGGGTCCTGTGTGAGGAAACCACACGCAAACTGTGTCTCCATAGGAGAGACATCTGTACTTTCAAATAAGACAGAGCGAGGCTTGGAAACAGCAGTTCAGAATGACAGCTGATGGCTGGCTGGACAAGTGGATGCTAAGCTGCATCGTAATGGAGAAATGTGAATTCAAGGACCCATCCTCATCTCATGAGGGATGCGCGTCACTCAAGCAGCTGTACCACATTCTCACACGCTGGGTCCCTATGGACCATGGGCCTTGGGGCTAGGACTTTAGAGACACTTCAGAGGTGCAGCATACTATGAAGTCTTTCCTTGATGGGAAGCTGTCACCTGTCTCTAGAAGCCACCAATTGGGAATAGCCCCCAGAACTTTGTAGTTACATTTGGGATTATTTCCACAGAGTCAAAGGGTCTTTTCCTTCTTCCCTTGTGGTTTGGGAGGGCAGACACTCTTTTCCTCTCTCTGTTCTTACGTGAGCTCTTTGGTTGGATCTGAGAATCCCACAATACAGGCGCTGATGAGAAAGCATAACATTTAATTACATTTCATAATCCAAGAGCAAAGTTTAAAGAAATGGCCAGAGCATACTTTTAGGTATGCTCTTAGACTTTTAGACAGTAAATTTGTGAATGAATGACAACCTGGGAATATCTGATATCACTAAAGGATGGTGAGTTCTGTTCATCCCCCTGAGAGATTTATGGCGGGGGAGGGCACCTAGAAGTTAGTGGAAAGTAAGGCTTGCTTCCAAGAATTTGTTTACTCAGGTTTCTGCCGCCCCAGCTACCAGACTCCTTTACCAAGGCTGTTTGTTTTCCAGCTTAAGTATGTGAAGACCTTCCCTCCCTGGAGAATCATTACGGTTTGGTAGGAATAGGAAAGGCAAGCTGGGTAGCAGGTTCAGAAGTAAATAGTTCCTCAGGTGACTTCGGTTTGAGAGAATCAGTCTATACCAGTTGGGGCAATTCTGAGATGACCCAACCTTGACTCCGTCCGAGGATGCTTGCTGTGTTCTGATCACCTGGCGGAGTTCAGAATGCCATGTTTCTGCCATTCCAGTCAGGTTGATTATCACGTACCTATATGGCCCCTCTCCAAGGTCAAGAGCAGCATGGTTCTAGAAGTTTCCTGCTGCCCCTTCCCAAGTCTTCCCAAGGATAACTACTGTCTCAATCCTAACTCTTGTGTGTAGGAACCTGGTTTTATTACTAAAAAGACACGATCCTGAGCCACCTCATGAAATGGGCCTGAATACATCCATAACCCCAAGACTATGTACTTGTAATACACATCACAGTAAGGGCAATAGATCAGTAAACCTTCTCCTTAAAAAGAAAAGGGGAGAAATAGCAAGATCCAAAGAAAGCCCACAAATCCAGAAATAGCAGGTAAGTCTGTAAGCCACCCAGAAACCCACACACTTACGTACGTCACCTCTGCCCCATGACAGTTCACGTTCTAGGACTTTACATGCTGAACTATCCTGAACTTCTCTTCAATGCCAACATGACTCTAAAGCTCCTTTTCTTTCCTTTTTTTCTTTTTAAAGATTAATTTATTTACTATGCATTCAGTGTTCTACCTGCATGCATGCCTACAGGCCAGAACAGGGCACCAGATCTCATTACGGATGGTTGTGAGCCACCATGTGGGTGCTGGGAATTGAACTCAGGACGTCTGGAAGAGCAGCCAATGCTTTTAACCACTGAGCCATCTCTCCAGCCCCTAACGCTCCTTTTCAATTCACAAATGTCAACACACACACACACGTTGGTGTCACACCTAGGGAGTTGTCATGTGGGTTTTGACCTCCAGTTTTGATTCCACAGTGGCCTTTAAACAGCCTGTATATTAGAAACATCTCCCCAGCCTGGCCTGCTCTGTAGGTAGCAAGGGCTCCTGGCCCTGCCGCAGAAAGGACCATCCCGAGTAGCCAGTAAAGGAAGAGGAGCTAAGTGAGAATTCTCATCACCTTCATGGGTTGTGGTCTCCGTCACCTTCAATTTGAGCAGTATTTCCAAAACTGGATTTCATTAGTGTGTTAGCCATTCTCTGAAAGGCTAGCTATGGTAACGTTTTAGACTTTGCGGGCCACATGGTCTCTGTTGTAGCCACTCAGCTCTGCCATAGTGTCACATAAATGGCCACAGAGGGTGATCTTGGCTCCTGGATGTAGTTGTGTTCATTTACCTGAATAGGTACCAGGTCAGATTTGGATCAGGTCCTGCCTACCAGGTTTAGAATCCTGAAAGTGTGTTTTAGGAGGTCTCGACTTCCATTTGTTAATGGCACATTTTAACTCCTATAATAAAATGTAGTCTTACTAGTTGTGACACTGAAATGATTTTGCTGTCACTGAAATGATTTTACCATGATATACTGGATTTGAAGATTTCAATGAAGGTTCCATTTTTTAAGTCTGTATTTCTCAAATCAGCTTTATGTGTCTCCATTTCATTTCTTGATGGCCCATTTCCTCCCCTCTTTAAATTTTGGCAAGGGGCTCTCATGGATGCGTTACTTTTTTTAAAAGAGGTTTTTTGGTGGGCTCCTATGCAAATTAAGACCATCTGGCCCTGCGTAGCAACAATATTTTGCTGCCCCCTACAGTTCTGCTGGAGAATTACCTCAGAGGCCCTGTAATGCTGAAAGGTCTGGCTGTAATTTCTTTAAAGCCCCTTTGTGGAAGGAAGGGGACCCTTGATAGACATGTATTTATAGTTACCACTTCCTTCTCTAGGAGGACAGCTCAACACTTTCATGGCTGGTCACGTGGTTTTATGTTGTTAAAATTCTAGGCGTCTCAAATGGCTTCCGAGCTAGTGTCCAAACTATAAAAAGAGCCTAACAAAAGTTTCTTTGTTTCGTCCTTTATTAAAGCCTTTTGTTTTCCTAAACACAAGTATAATGTGTTTTCCCATTTATCAAGATGTCTTGAATCATTTCTATGCCCTCTATCCTGTGGGCCTTTGTAGACGGCTCACTGGAAAGCCGAAGTAAACAGATCCCACAGGACACAGCCAGCCTGACTCCCATTGTTTCTGTGACTCCCATTGCGCATCCTCAAACTTGGGAGCCTGCTTAGAAAATGCCTGCTGGACACTGCTCAGGAATTCCACTGATCCCACCCCGAAAGGCTTCCTGACCTCTGCCCTACTGAAAATTCACGTAAAACGTTTAAAAAAAAATCCCACATTTCTCAATTGGAAAGAAAAATTCAAACCCATGCTTGTTTTCTCAAAACTCAAACTCATCCTTGTTTTCCACATTACATGATTTTAGTATAAAGCATTAGAATTCAAAAAGTGGGCTGATCTGTGTAAAATTTTGAATTGTTTTATGCTTAACGCTGGTTGTAGGTATACTTGATAGTAAATTCTAAAGCTAACATTAAGGTATCTAAAACAAACATAATAAACCAGATCCTAAATAACAATAATGTCATTTTCTGTAGGAAATGAGGGTGAACACCTCTAACTGGACCCTGCCTCTTCCTTTGCAGGTTTTTTAAATAGCTTTGAGGAATTACAGGCGGAAGAATGTGGCATCCTTAATGGCTGTGAAAATGGCCGCTGTGTGAGGGTCCAGGAAGGTTACACCTGTGATTGCTTTGATGGGTATCATTTGGATATGGCCAAGATGACCTGTGTCGGTAAGAATGAGAGTGTCTGATGGAGGACTTTTTCCCTGGGATCCCCTGTGACCAGCTCTGGTCAGCTGAGTATGTTTCAGATAGATGAGTAGGGGTTGCAGTTTGGGAAGATGAAAAAAGTTATGGAAATATGCATTTAGTATAATTATGCTTGGTGTTACAGGGCTATACACAAAAATAGTTAAGACGGTCAATGGTATATTCTGTATTTTTTTTTTATCACAACCAAAACTCAGAGTTATCACCCCCATTTAAGAATCCTTACTGTTTTATTTTCCTCAGGGCCAGAGTCTGAGCCCCAGGGTCTTGTGCATGCTAGGCAAGAACTGTACCATGAAGCTCTGCCTCCAGCCCCACCCCCCAAAAATGCTAAATACAGAGGGAAGGCCAGAACGGCTCCAGTAATTATTTTGACTTTTAAATTTAAAATTTGACGGTTCAGTAAGTATAGTTTCCCTGAGTATGTGACTCCACTATAGAAGAGTAGAGAGCATCCAGTAAATGACAGCTTCCCCAAGCACTTAGTCTGGATAAAAATATTAAAATCACTGGTTCCATTGTCGCTTGTCTCTATAAAATGTCAAGCTGACAAAATGTTTGACATTCTGTTGAATAACAGGGCAATTCTAGACTCTCCATGGTAGTCTATTTTAAGATCGAAGGTTTGTCTTGCACATTGAAAGGGGTAACAATGAGGAAACTGTCTGGTTTATGTGGCCGTGAACTGCGCACAGCACCCAGGTGCGCATGGTACCTGCGTGTCTCCGGCTCCAGTCACGTTGGAGACCGTTGACCTGTGGTTTGGTTTATTGCAGATGTCAACGAATGCAGTGAGCTGAATAATCGGATGTCCCTCTGCAAGAACGCCAAGTGCATCAACACAGAGGGGTCCTACAAGTGTTTGTGTCTGCCAGGCTATGTGCCCTCCGACAAACCCAACTACTGCACGCCGCTGAACACTGCTTTGAACGTAGACAAAGACGGGGACTTGGAGTGAAGGAGACGCTGTGTAACCTATGCCCATATACTCTGCACTGTGTAAAGGAAAAGGGAGAGATGTATACTTGACACACTGCACCTAACCCAGAAAGGCCAAGACAGAAACAATGTGGAGTTGAATGTACTCCAAAGACAGTGAGCGAACGGAGCCAGAACCTGACGGGGTGTAACAGACCAAATGGACATTTCTCCAAAAAAATCCAGTATATATAGTCTGTTCATATGTAAAATTCAATGGAAAAGAGGCAGGATAGGGCTGTTATTTTAAACAGAGGTTGTATTATTATCTTGTTTTGATTTTTTTTTCTTTTTTACTATTGCTTAAATTTGGCTTTTAAATAGTGGTGGAGATGTTTTATATGATTTTCTTTTTGTTGTGCAGTTTCTCGGCTACCTTTTTTTTTCCTTCAGCGTTAATCTCAAGTTCAAACATCTTTGATAAAATATTGTTAAACTGTATTATAAGTATTATGACACAGGGTTGTGCTGTTCTTTGGTCCGGAGCCTTTTAAAAACAAATGTCTGTCCTGTGGATGTCTGTCCTGTGGAGCAGGCTGTGATTGGTAAGCTTTTATCCACATTTGGAGTGGTGGGGGGGAAACACCTTTATTTTCGTGTATTGCCATATCTCCCCTCAACTGGATCCCTTTGTTTGACTGAAATGGAAGAACTTCTTAACGTGTATTAGTATTGTGATGTGTAAAGTCAACCCAGAGAAATTTAAAATCCTGAACATCCCCCCAAATATTTACCATTGTATGTTATAAGAAAATAAAATCACCATTTTTGTAGGAAAAAAAAAAAACCTATATGTGACAGAACATGGTACATCCCTCCCCTCCCCCAGCCCCTATTTCTTAACTAATAGTTCTCTGTCACTTTATAAGTTAGGACTAGTTAGCTACTGTTACAGGCTGATCATTGCCCTGTTAAGTTCACAGGTTGAAAGGCTGAGTCCCAGTGCCTTAGGATGTGACTCTGTTGGGAGGTAGGATTCTCTAAGGAAGAAATGGACGTTGGTGGAGTAAACTGTAATCCAAGATCATGGGTGTCCTTAGGTGACAGGAAGTCAGGACTCATTCAGAAGAAAGATCACTTGAAGAAGACAAGAAGGTGACCCTCTACAAAGGAGTGAGGGCTCAGAGGAGAGGCAATCAACCCTGCCATAGATCTTAGACTCTAGCTCCAGAATTCTGAGAAAATAAACTTCCGTTGGAACCGCCAGCCTATGGCCGCTCTAGAAAACCAAAACAGGTCTGTGTGATGGGAATTATGGGCAAACAAGACCTTGCAAAGCAGAGTCTCTGCTCGCTCATGAGCCATCCTAGCAACTACAGCTGCTTTACAGTATAAGCTGAAGTTCAGATTCCATTTTTTTAAACCTATTTTAAAAACAGGCTATGCCTCCGCAGACCCCCTGGAACATTCCTGCAGGGAATACCTTCTTGAGAGGACTTTGCCTTCTAATATCTGCAGTAGACATTTTGATGACACCTCAAAGATGTTGGTTTCCTAACCTTTGGAATCTGTCATAATCAAGAAAAGTACTGTGTCAAAGAAGTCAAGACAAGTCACTTGACCCCAAAGAGAAAGATGAGCTTGGGTTGCCTGGGTGGGCCTCAGGTAATCCCTAGGGGTGTGTCCTTGGAACCTTAAAGGTGGAAAGACAGAAAGGAGTCATGGAGGTGTGACAAGGAAGAGGTCAGGTGCAACATGGAAGTGCCTCGACCCACCACTCACCGGCAGGGGACACATGAACCAAAGACATGGACGGCCAGTGGGAGCTAGGAAAGACAGGGTGAGGACTCTTCACAGACAGTCTAGAAATGAAGATGGCACTGTCTATACCTGGCGCCTTGATTTCAGTCCAATGAAATCCTGTGTGAACCTCTCACCTATTGACCTGTAAGATAACGGTATGCCGCTTGATGCGACTATGTTTGTAGCAATAGGAAACTAATACAGCACCAGAGCTGGGTAGAAGCTGAAAGCTTGAACCAACTCAAGGAGTTTCAGCTACTGTTCATGTAGGAGAGATGGACGGTTGGGTTCTGGCCCAAGAAAAGAGGCTGCAGGCTTGAGCGAGGGCTCACACAAGCATCAGGACCAAAGTTTGATCCCCAGGCAGGGTGGCATGCACTTGTAATCCCAGGGCTGAGGAGGAGACGACGATGGGCAGATCCCTGGGGCTTGCTGGCCAGCTAGGCCAGCCTACTGAGCAAGCTCCCGGTCAGTGAGAGATCCTGTCTTCAAAGCAGGGTGGGCAAAGCCAGGTGTGGTAGCGCATGCCTTTAATCCATCACTAATCCATTGTACTGTGCTCAGGGCTTACAGCCCACAGGGCAAGAAGGGAAAACAGGGTCTCTGAGCTGCTACCCCAACCACAGCAGAATGTGGAGGGAGGGAGCTCCAAGGATCACGCCATACTGGGGTGCACACAGCTAGAGAAAGCCAAGAGCAATTTTGCTCTGCTCCACATGCCTCCCAATTTCTGCTCATTTTCAGGCAAGCACTCCCTCCAGTGAAGTTACAGGTTGGAAAACCTTGCCTGCCACCTACCTCATGGCATACACTGCCAAAGGGAGCCACAAGAAGAATTTGCCTAGGCTTGATCATAACCCTATACCTGGGAAAGCACTTCATTGATGTTTCACAGATGAATACCATAGTTATTCCTGCCATCTCTTTGTGGTGCATGTCACCCAGCCCCCACATAGGTCCTGACAAGTTGATGGCAGCACACGGTCAAGAGAATCTCTATAGGCTTGGAAGAAATGGGATGAGAAAGTCTGAGCCCCGAAGCCACTAAGACTGTACTCCATAATGCTCGCCATCAGAAATGAAGTGAAACTGAGTCATGTCAAGTCAGGACATTATGGAAGGGCCCCATAAAGAGCTGGCCAGCCTTTAAAAAAAGATACTTAAGGGAGTCCTAATCTAAATTTATGAGCACGTAAATATCATGTCCAACAAGGAAATTAAACACACAAAAGAGAAACAAAAGAACTAAATATTATCAATGCCGTAAAACATCATACTACAAAGATGGAGGAGAGAAGACAAAAATAAGGACTGTTCAAAACAACTAATAGAAAAGCAAGAAAATGGCAGGCGTGAGCTCCTCCCTGTTAATATAACTTGTTAAATGAAGTACAGTTTCCAATTAGAAGATTAAATGGATATCAAAACAAGAAGCTCACCTCACTGATATGCACAGAGAAGAGGAGGAAGGGATGGAGAGAGAAATCACAAATGAACAGTGTAGCCATGCAGCTTGAAGATTTAAAAAAGTGAGAGTAGACGAACCCCAAAATTAACAGAAGAGATGGATGGCAAATATCAGTGCAAAAATAAACTAGGGTCTAAAGAAGGCACAAACACTCAAGGTGGGGGGAGTTCCAACAAAACAACGGTTGTCATTGAGATCGTTTCTCCACAGACCATTACTCACTCATGTGTCAAACTCCGTGAGAAAATGCAGGTGAGAGTGACTGAGTGTTGCTGGGTGTCGCGTCCACCTCGACCAGCAAGGACGACGCGACGCCAGGCTCTTCTCTAAGCAGTTATTCAGGAACCTTGAACAATCTTCTGACCCCGGGGAAAGTCTTTTTCTTCTTCTTTCTCTCTCTCTCACTCTCACTCACAGTCACACTCTCCCAGTCACTCTCACAATCACTCTCCTGGGAAAGTCAGCCCACGCCCTTTATAGCCACTGGGCAAATCAACCCCGTGGTGCCACGTGGACAATGCTGCTAGGGTCAGACACGTGC
Source organism: Peromyscus eremicus (assembly GCF_949786415.1). Lineage (NCBI taxonomy): Eukaryota > Metazoa > Chordata > Mammalia > Rodentia > Cricetidae > Peromyscus > Peromyscus eremicus. The sequence goes on along the minus strand of NC_081437.1, from coordinate 18,359,660 downwards.
AAGCAAGCCAGATTAGGTCCAGGTGTGCAGAAGCAAGCCAGATCCTAGCCTTAGCCAAATAAGGAGCACCTGCCATTGGGAAGGAAGAAACCAGATGCTGCGCCATCTTTGAGGCACGGCCGTGCACGGCTCTCTACAGCTCCCCCTTTATTGTTTTAAGCAGCAGGCAAGAGCAGAGGTCTAATCTCTGCCAGAATACAACTTGGACATTGTACTGGTGTTAGTCCAGGTGTCATTCACCCAGAGAACACTTGACCCGTCCGATACCCTTTTTTGCAGAGGTGGGAATTAGGGCATCAACCCACATGCAATTAGACTTGCTCTTCTTGGGTTTTGCAATCTAGCTAGACCCAAGTGCAGTGCACTAGCCTCGCATCCTGCGCGATCAAGCTTTTAATGCGGCCAGCCAGGCCTGGGGAGACTGTCCAGCCTCTATGGCTGTAAAGGCTTGGATAATCATGGCTGCATTGCGTTGCTGAGAAACCCTTAAACGAACAATGCACCACAGGCACATCAGGGAGACAAGTACCAGTAGGCCTGCCAGGGCACCTAATCCCGCCCACTTCTTTAAAAAGGTGATAGAATTAATGTTATGGGCAAAGGGTATAGCCAGGCTTTTATAAGAGCCCAGAGTAGTCAGCTGCTCCCGCTGGCACGCTTGTCAGAATCAGGGCTATCAGGATCAGGCACATCAGCTTCCGGGGTGTCATCACGTCTCTCCATCTGAGGGGCCCGTCGCACCAATCGTTCAGGTACCCAGATAGGATCTAGCCGGTCCTGTGGGAAAACACAAACAGAACCTCCCGCCCATGTCAGCATGGGATCGGGGCCATGCCAGCTGCCCGTGAGAATATCTTTCCACTTCACCATGCCCTTCATAGGGCTGTATGGATTAAGACCTCTTATGGTGGTGGAGGATCTTCCTATCAATAAACCCACCGTGCCTGGCTTCAATCGCTGTTAGCTCAGGTTTTTCTGTGTTGCATTGATTTTCCACAGATCTCAGCTGCGGATGCCTTGTTGTACTGGTTCTGGCATCCACCATTCTTAGTTTCTCAGCAGCTTTTGGAGCTTTTGAAAACTGCTCAGACTGCCTGCTTTGCAGTCTACTAGGACACTAACTCTGTATCTCAGGTTCTTTCACCACATATATTAAGCTTAGATTCACAATCAACATTTACACCTTTTGAAACTATAGAACTACTTTAGCAAATATATTTCTTATTACTTCTTATATACTTCTTATCTTATTTCTTATTTAAACTTTCACTTACAACTAACATCTTTACTTCTTACAAGCTTATTACTACATGTCTTAAGACTACCTTAGATACTTCTTGCAAGCTTATATTCTTAAAGGAACTCTATCACATATAACATTAACATCTACTTATCTATGCTTAAACTGTAGAACTACATTAGCATATATTTCTTATTCACTTATATTCATCTTATATTCATTCTATCTTCTTATTTCTTTCATCTTATATTCATTCTATCTTTTTACTTCAACTTGCATTTACAACTAGCATCTTCTTACAAGCTTGTTCTTTTATATATCTATTACATTTATATTACTTATACTTATTTACTTACAGCTCTATTTTCACACTTATATTCATAATAACTATTAAGCAAACTCTACAGGGCTACCATTAACATACATCTAACTTTGCAAACACTTAAAGATTTCTTAACACAGATTTAACAAGACAGAATTTTTACTTCTTACTCTTAATTATTATCACTATCTCTATTAGATTCTCTTAACTAGACAGGAAGTACGTACATCATTTCTAAAGTTTGGAGTTTATAGTCAGCTTTGTTATAAAGCATTGGGATTTAGTGAGTGTTGTTATAGAATTGTGATAGTTGTTGTTAGGGGACTGTAACATTCTTGGGATGACACCACACTCCAAAGTTGCCAGTTCTCTCAGCCATTCCGAAACCGGCAGAGATGCACTGTCAGCGGTAGACTGTTTTTAACTAGAGGCTGTCCCTTCACCCAAATTCATAGTAGTTCCCCTAAATGCTTCAATTCAGACAAACGTTTCTATCACTGAAAAACTTCACTTCACCCTGAGGGTGAAATTACCATATTTAGCGGCTGTAAGCTCGTTGCCAAATACTGCACAGCTATAAGGTGATATAAAGTATTTTTCTAAAGGAGCGAGTAAAGCCACAAGTGGCACAGCTCCGAACTGTCTTATAAGGAACTTTCAGGTGAAGCTTTTTAAGACAAATTTTTCTGAAGTTTGTTTCCCATCTATAAAGCAGTCATTTCTTTTTGAATGCTTGTTTCTTATCCCCTTAATTAGATTTGCAAAGGAATCACTCATTGCAGGCTGTTTGTTCAAGAGGTAAATAATTTTAATTTCACATAAGTTTCTTCATATCTAAGACAACGTTCAGTGTATAAACTGCTTTCCCTTGTTTTAAGGATTTTAAAGTGGCTTGTTTGCTCTTAAAGGTAGCTTTTTGTCATTCAACTACCGTAAAAACTTTGCACAGCTATTAGGGTAAATAAGGCATTTTACCAACCCCCAAACCGCGAAGTGCCTAGTTCCGTATCCTTTCAATGTTTCATTGGAACTGACACTTAAACCATTTTCCTCCTTATTCTTTTAAAAGCTGTATTTTAAATTTACCATGAACGTTATTTTCGAGCTGACAAAAGTGTTTCAGGGCAATGTCGCCATCTTTAGTGGAAAAACTACCTTTCCCAGAATGCATTTCCCTTATATCAACCTATAATAATATCAGTCCCTTATATCAGTCCTTTATATCATTTCCCTTATATCAGTCATTTCCCATAGTTCTTTTCGGGTCTGAGAGTCAACTGGTTCTCTTTTACCAGACTTGCTTACAAATTCTTGCCCGGGAGGTTTGAACAAAGTTTTTTTGCTTTTACAACGGGAGATTTGAACAAGCGTTTTACATTTTCAATTATGGGACATTGGGAGATTCCTATTCTCTCAACTGGCTCTAGCAGGTGTCTCTCCTTTATTTGACACTGGCCCCCAAATCAGAACTGCACCTGCCTCGTTAGTACGCATTGAAGTGGGCAATTTCTGATAGCAACTTTCCTCGGGGCTTGTGTTTGCCTTAGCCAGTCAGTGAAAAACAAGATCATGCACTACAGCTTTTTCATAGCTCTTTCAGAGAGATTTTCTCCCACTGATCTATCTCATTTTGCTTGTTCCTTCCTTCCCCAGATGCAGAGCTTCAGGTATCTGTGGCTCTGTACCTCTGCTAGCTGCCTTTGGAAGTAGGGGCTTTTTTTTTTCCTTCCCCCCGAATCTGCCTCAAATTCTAACAGCTTTTTCAGGTCATATTTTTCTGGGGAGGATTATATCCCTTTTCTGTTTCTTCAGAGTCTTTCTCCTAGACAGTTCCCAGTTTGGTCTCAGTTTATCCTCTCTACCCCAGAAAGTTTCCGACACTACAGTGGCGGCTTTCCCTGCTCCTGAAGGTAGGGCTTTTTGTCCGTTTATTTTCGGGGTCTGTGTGGTTTGCATACAGACTGAAAATCTAACAAGGGAGGTTTTTGCCATTTCTAAACTCCCATTAGGACAGGTGTTTTGCCTTATCAGACCTTCACCTGGCCCAGTCCCCCAGTGGGTTGCATTTGCTTGTCTGGGTGCTCAAGGACAGAGCTTATGCCAGAGGCAATCACCCCTCAGGGCTACACTCCCTCATCTCATGGGAGTCAGTTGAAACAAAGCTTTTCTCTAAGAGATGCTTTCTGACAGAAAAGAAAGCTTTACTCCTGGATAGTTCTGTTCTGCCCTGGCTGGGCTCTTTCCCCAGACAGCATTCTGACTCAGCAGCACAACTGCTTCAGACACAGTTCAGCTTTACTGTTTTCCCAGAAAGGTCCTTACTCTGATAGGAAAGCTTTTCTCAGATTTCTTTTTGCAGCTGTGGACCTATCAACCCGGGACTTGGAGAGTGGACAACTGTGCCGTTCCCACTGGCTTTAGTTTTGTTCATTGGCAATCTTCCCCTTGGTCCTGCACCTTCCTGCCTCAGCTCTGTGCTCCAGGAAGTTTACCACTGCAGGAACCCTAGTATCCCCGAAATGCACTCCAACTCAGAGACACTCTGGATTTTTGGTCAGAAGCGAAGATACAATGCTAACAGTTTGCATTGCTTCAGGGGATCTTTGCATTAGGACAATTAGGAGCACCTTTTCATTCTGAAACGCTCACTCAGAAACAAAACCCTTGATGCCTCAGCTCGGCTGTAACTGAAAAGCTTGGCTTTTTTGCTTTTCTCAGGTAAAGTTTCCCGCCCCTTTGGGCTCTCTGTAGCTCTTTACCCACACTCTCCCAAGCGTTTCCCTCAGGGTACTCTGACCCACTGTCTTTTACTAGCTTGAAGAGACACAGCTTAGAAGAGGTTTTTAGGAACTTGTCCCTGCCTCCTGCATTGCAGGGAGGATTTTTAAAGCTTGAAAGAGAACTTAGGTTTTGCCATCTTAAGAGGTTTGTTGTTTTCCCTTAGAGCTAATCACAGGTGGTCCCCATACTAATCTTCAGGTGATTCTAATTTTTGTCCTTCTGAGAATGAGTTCTGAAAGGCTTTAGTTTTTAAGTTTAAGAGAGCTTTTGAGAAAGATTAAGGCTTTTTAGAGAGATTTTTTCCCAAAAAATTTTCCAAGAAAAGCTTTATAGTTTAAGAGAAAGATTTTTTTCCCCAAGAGAGAAAGACCAACTTTTCCCAAAACTTCGCAACTTTAAACTTTGACTTCTTACACCCCCATTTTTGCCTCAGGGAGAAGTTACTTTCTCCTGCCGCTTGGACTTAGCATTTCAGCTGTCCCCAGGACAAAAGCTTCCATAGGAAACCTTTTCTTCCCCATAAGCTCAAAGAGCTTTTTTACTACCTGTAAAGCCCACAGAAAGATTTTTTTTCTTTTTTTTTCCAGTTTTCATTCAGAGCCCCCAAAGTTAGAAAATTGAAGAGATTTTCTGTCTAGTTGCCTTACTTATTTTTCCTACACAATCTTACACTTCTAAGTTTTTCCTACACTATATTACTACCCTATGCCTTATTTTTAATTTTCCTGTCCGCTTTTGTCGCGGCTCTACTTATTTTTCCTGTCCGCTTTTGTCATGGCTCTACGTTTCCCGCTTTTATCGCGGATCCCCACCTTCCTTTTCCTGTCCGCTTTGGTCGCGGCTCTACGTTTACCTGGGGACTTACCAGTGCACTGCCCTGACTGTGAAGAGTTCTGAGCCTTGAGGGGTTCCCCGTACGGGCCACCACCTGTCGCGTCCACCTCGACCAGCAAGGACGACGCGACGCCAGGCTCTTCTCTAAGCAGTTTATTCAGGAACCTTGAACAATCTTCTGACCCCGGGGAAAGTCTTTTTCTTCTTCTTTCTCTCTCACTCTCACTCACAGTCACACTCTCACAGTCACTCTCCCAGTCACTCTCACAATCACTCTCCTGGGAAAGTCAGCCCACGCCCTTTATAGCCACTGGGCAAATCAACCCCGTGGTGCCACGTGGACAATGCCGCTAGGGTCAGACACGTGCAAGCAAGCCAGATTAGGTCCAGGTGTGCAGAAGCAAGCCAGATCCTAGCCTTAGCCAAATAAGGAGCATCTGCCATCGGGAAGGCAGAAACCAGATGCTGCGCCATCTTTGAGGCACGGCCGTGCACGGCTCTCTACAGCTGGGGAGTTTATATTTCTATTCACCCTAAACAGAGGTCTACAGAACAGAGAAATGGTTCTATGCCCATTCAGCATGGCAAGCTAGTGTTTCCCTACAGGGGAGTTCCTTAAAGGATGATGGCCAATATTATAGGCAGCTATGTCCCTGAAGAAGAGTCTCCTGGTCCCATCATTGTCCACCACTTGTATGTCTCCATGGAGATGAAAGGCCTCAGATGTTTCATGAACCTCATAGGTCTTCTCTGCTTTCCTAAAGGAATGGGAGTGGGCTCAGTCTTGTAAGAGTCTCATGCAGTCACATCTGGCTTCACAGCAACAGCTGGGTCGTGTCCGGAGGGCAGAGTTCCACAACACCACTCCACCTCTTCCTTTGACTCTTACATTCTTCGACTCTCTTCTGTGATGCCCTCTGAGCTTTGGAGAGGATGGGATAGATGCATGATTACTTTCTCCCAGTTGGGCTGATCACTGGACCACCATGCCACAGCAACAGTCATTCATTCTTAGCACTATGACTGCCTACGAGCTTCCCCAGTAACCATTACCCACTGAAAAAGGAAATTTCCCTCCCAAAGCAAGGTGGACAATGGACATAATCTATGGACATACACACAACTGTTTAGAAATAAATCTAACAGCCACATCACACCCGCTTAACAAAACCGTAGGAATATCCTCTGCCTTGAAGCCTAGGACGTCTGTAGTTACAGAGTTTTGTCCTGGCTTACAGTACCAGTTTATATTTCTATTCACCCTAGACAGAGAGGTCTGCAGAACAGAGAAATGGTTCTATGCCCATTCAGCATGGCAAGCTAATGTTTCCCTACAGGGGAGTTCCTTAACATGCGTTTCTTCCTATGGAATGAGCCTTAAATCTTATCAGAAAGCCATTAGATGTGGCCATAACAGTTACGCCAGTTCTGTTCCAGTGCAGTCATCTTGCCTGGCATGTTGTTAGAGTCGTATGAAAAACAGATAACTTAATAGGACGTTTGGGAATGATTCTTTACAAGCAGACTGCTTAGTGCCTTACGGCGCTTTGAAAGTCAATGGGTAGGATAAGGATGAGGGAGCTTCCAGTTCAGTCCCAGCTTGATGTCTCTCTGTGCTGCCACCAAAGTGTGTGGTATCTTCAGCAACAGGATTGCACCATCTATTAGTAGTTCTGGCATGCAACCAGCAACAATGGCAACAGCCTGTGTGGTTGGTGGGCCCTCAAGGGCCTCACTGGCCAACAGCTTTTAGTGAGGTAATACACAGATGGCATAGAATTTCAGTCAGAACCTTATGGCTTCTGGGAATGATTTTTTTTCTACCTATGCAAGGTGCCGTCATGGTTAAAACTCTTTGGTTGTGGTTTTCATAACCAGTTCCTTTAACCAACCCATCCCCTATGGAGTTGTAAGGCCAGTGAAAGTACCATTGAGCCTGGTTGTGATCAGCCTCGTTTTCTGCATCAGTGTTTGTGAAATGAGTGTCCTTCTGACTGTCAAATATAACACTGAGTGAAATACTTGAAAGTGTCTGCAGCCGTTGCTCATTGGCGTGAAATTGCACAAGAAGAGGCCTGGGACAGTGTTCACACAGGCAAAGGAATGTTTGTATCCCTCACCGACAGGCATAGGCCCTAGGCAGTCTACCTGCCAATCTCATGCAGGATGGACGGATGTGTTTGTCCCAGCCTAACAGCTATGCATCAAGAATATAATTGGGAACAGGCATCACCTGTTTGGACAGCACGAAGAATTCCAGAATATTGCACAAGCGTGCTAGTTGGCTTTAACTATTTTCCAGCCTATAGTCCCCTATGTGTAAATTATCTAGAAACCCACTAGCATTGTTCATCTAGATTAAGGAAACCACTCAAATAAACATTTGACTATTCCCAAACTCTGTATAGCTGAATGAACTTCTATGTCGTTGGGATGCCCATTCTGAAGCTATGGAACTTCAATTTAGACTTTACACTTTTACTTTCTATACCTTTCCATATTATCTGTCTCTTAACATGTTAATGTAGTATTATTAATTGCTTTGTTTTCAGTCTTCATACTAAGGAAACAAATGGCTTATGCACCATGCTTACAACGTTAGCGCATTCTGAAAGTGTTATTTTCCTGTTTTCTTCTTACTCACCAACATCTTTCCTGGGTTGAGGAGCCACCCTTTTTGGTTATGAGTCTAACCTTTAATGGTTGAGGCATCTCTCTAGCCCTTGAAGAGCACCCTTTAGCCATTCTTTTAACATTTCTTATAGAACAGATTTGGTGAAGGAATACTCTCTCAGCTTTCATTTACTTGATGACATCTTTATCTCTTTGTCATTCCTAAAGGGTAGCTTTGTCGGGTCAGATGTTCTCGTTTAAAAGTCTTTTCCTTCATAACTGTGAGGATCTCAGGTCCCTCCCTTCTCCCCTGTAAGATTTCCACAGAGAAGTATGTTGTTGGAGGAATTGGGACAGCTTTAGAGTTAGGTTACTTATTTCTTTTCTTTTACAGCCTTGAGGATCCTTTACTTAACATTCTCTTTTGAGAGTTCAATTCCCAAATGTCTTGAGGTTACATATTATTGAGCTAAATTTTAATGGTGACCTGCGTCTGGATATGTGCATCCTTCTCCATGTTTGAGAAATGTTTCTACTATCCCTGCCACCCACCCAACCTAGTCCTGGAGATTGAACCCAGGGTCTCCTGCTTGCTAGGCAAGTGTCCCACCACTGAACTACACCTCCAAACAGTATTATTTCTTTAAATAAACCCTGTACCCTTTGTCATCCTTAAGTTTTTCTTGAGACCTAATAACCTAAATATTTGCTCATTTAGTAATCTCTCAACGTTCTTCTTCCTTATTTCTCCTCCGACTGTATATTTTTAAAAGCCCATCTTCAAGGTCATTGGTTTTTTTTTTTTCTATTTGTTCTGTCCCACCATAGTTGCCTTTTATTATGTTTTTATTCAGTGTCATTTTCTAGGGAAGAATTTGAATTTTTAAAACTTCCTCCCATCTACTGAATTGTTTCTATGTATTTTAAGTTTATCGAGTTCCCTTAAAATTGCTGTTCTAAAGTCTCTGTGAACTTTCGCATACCGATCACCCTCTGGTCAGTTGCTGGCTCCTTCTGAGGTGAGGTCATGGTTTCCTGAAAGTTCTTGATGCTTGTTGTTGGGCAGCAGCATCTGGTCCAGATTGCTTCATCTGGCTTTCTTTGTTCCATCCTTTCCCCAAACCCTAAGCCAGACGCTGCTCTTCTCCAAGCCTGTAGTCACATTGTTTCAACACTGGGTTGTGTCCAGGTCCAGATTCGCTAAGGGTCTACTATTAGTATGTTGTCATTATTTCAGTATTAGAGGAACACCAAGCCCAAGTTTGTTCCAACTTCACTGATAGTGCCCTGTTCAGAAAGAACCAAGGAAATGTCTGTAATCAATAGTCTATCTCCTCAAGGCTCTTCCGTAGAGCTGCATTAACCCAATATACCTTATCAGTGGTTACTGGCTTGTGAGTCTCTAACTAGCTTTGGCCATACTCATCCTGGACTTGACCATACTCATCATGGATGAACCATCTCCAGATTCTTATGTCCTAACTGTTATCACCCAAGACACCAAATGGTTTCCTATCAGCCTAACACTGAGCCAGGACCAAGACCCACACTAACATGGCTTTCTATCACTGAGGTGAACTCACGCCTAAGACCACGGCAACAGGTGATGCCACAGGTGATGTCAGTTGAAATAGAAGTCTGATAGACTGCGGTCTCTTGTGGGCCAGAGGCTCCATCCATAGGCGAGCCTCGGGATCAGGCTGGGAGGCTCTTCTCAGTGTGATGGGAGCCCCAGGGCAAAGTTCATTCCAACTGGTGTCATCTGTGTCCATTGCACCCATTGAACTCACTGTAGCTGTGGTCAACTGCACAAAACCGACAGAAGAGAGGTCTCGACAACCTTCCATCCTGGGAGGGGGAAGGGCGCATGAAGCACCACCCATCACCGAGAGACTATTAACAGTTAATGGTGACGGGGGGGGGGGGGGGGGGTGGGGGTGGCTTTCCTCCGTGGTATAGCCCAGGTTCTAGCAACCTCCCAGCTATACTCATGCAAGCAATTCTAATTAAACTCAGTGGGTCCCACACACAAAAAGACTTGAAGGTACGTGGGTGGGGTGGCTTTGGGAAAAAGAATGGTTTCAGCCGAATGTCAAAGGATAATAAAACAAGAGAAATTAATATGGAGGCACAAAAGATTCGAAATCGCTTAACCACCCCTGTGTAAAAAGGGCAGAACTGAAGGCATCACAACCCGTGATTTGAAGACAGACTACAGAGACACAGTAACCAACACCACATGGTATCAGCATGAAAGCAGGATCCCAGGCCGTGAAACCAGAATAGAGATCGCAGAACTAAATCCACATGTATTAAGCCAACTGATTCTCCTCAAAGACACCACCCACCCACCCTGGAGAAAGTCTCTTTAATACACGTGCTGAGAAAAGATATCCACATGTAGAAGATGAAGTCCCAACCAACCCCTATCTCCCCCCCTGTATTAAAACTGACTCAAAAATATATCAAAGTGTCAAATGCAAGACACTAGTAGAAGAAATTGTACTGGAAACACATCAAGAGGTTGGCCAAGGCAATGCTTATGCCAGATAAGACCCCCCAAAACATTAGAAACCGAAGAAAAACTGTACAAACACGAACACAACAAAGAAACAACTAATAGAGTGAAGACAACCTATGATGTGTGGGGGGAGATATTTGCCAACTATTCCCCAGACAGAACAAATAAGCAACTCAGAAACCTCAACAAGAAAGTAAGTAATCCAGTTTAATATGGGAGGTGACCAGAATAGACACGCTAGTGAGCCAGACTCTGCCTCCAGTGAATTACACTCTTAATTAAAATATTTGCCTCCGGAATCCTATATGTGGCATTTGGGATTACAAGAGGAACAAATGAAGTCATTCCAAAACACTCACAGTAAGTTAGCATCCCATGTTCATCACTTGGATGAGAGGCATCTGGGCTTTGCTGGGGAGGACCTGGAGATGGACTCTGGACCATGCTTGTCTGACACCATCACCACTGGATGGCAGTAAGAATCCTTGGATTTCCCTGTCGAGTCTCTTTTCAAACTAACTTGCCCTTTTGTCTAGTTCAAAATGCCATGCTCTGGGAGTTAACTTTTACCACAACATCCTTACGTAAAATGCATTTAACATATAAGACTCAAGTTCAAAAATTTTTATAGTAGGGGGAAAAAGACAAATAGTGTTCAAAATAAGATTAAGATATTTGGATGCCAGTTACGATTGTGCTGTTTCCCCATTAATTAAAATGAGTGGTCACTATGCCATTTAAACATCAAATTAGGTGAAAAAAATGTTTCGGTGTAGATTACATGAGTTCTCCTAGAGACTACAAGCTTTAAAGCTGGGTGGAATAAGGTTCTGAAAATAAGGACATAGGTGTTCTCATTGAGCACTTGAAGGTGTTCGGTGATTACCTTCAACATAGAATAGACTCAATTCCCAGAACAGACTTTCAAATCATAACTTGAAATTCTCCATGTCTAAAAATAGACACATTACCTTAATCTTAGAGCTTACTCCTTCAAATGTTTGACAAAAAATTATTGAAACAGGTAGGCTAGGGTTGGGTATTAGGAATATAACAGTACTCAGGACACCCAAGGCCATCACCACCATGGAGCTCGGATGCCCTGGCCTTGCCTTAAACGTTCAACCAAAATCTGAGAGTCACCTCCTGGCACCCCGTCTCCCACAGCCGGTTGTTTGTTCTCCACCCTGGATACCTCTGGATTCCATCTACATCTCATCTTTTCCACTTTGAACCCATCTTCACAGGTCTTCCTGACTTGGGGTGTGTCCAGGGTGTCATCCACCTCCCCATCCTTAAACAGGACGCAACGTTTGCTCATCTATTCCATTCGGGCAAGGAAATGCCAATAGGTACCCCGGTACATCGTCAGGGTGCCAACCATGCTCTTTCCTGTTTCCGACATGCGATCACGGTCCTCCCCGTTCCAGTGTGCTGCCTCATCCTGGCCAGCTGCCTTGAGAGGTGGCAGCCTTCGGGTCCCACATCACATCAGCTTTCGGGGATGGCCTCTGCCGCGGGTGCAAGTTAGGTTCCTTTGAAAGCAGACAGACCCTGATAAGGAGATCAGCACGTAGGAACTGAATTAGGGAATGCTTTGGGGAACGATTTTCCTAGGAGATGAGAGAAGACAATCAATATAGGGAGCAGAGGAAGATGGATGATGGAAGAGTTACAAGAGACAGATATCCACCTCATTGATATCTTAAACTCTACTGTTTGAGGGTTTGCGCTAAAACAAACAATGTTAATGGAATGGAGGTAACCCTTTGCGTCACCCGAATTGGTATATGGGTATCAATTTTGATGTATTGACTCTTCAGTGAAGGAAACACTATCATTGAAGAGTCCTGTCGAGGCTTCCTGATGTTCTTCCTCTTACTCATCTGGAGGAATGTGTTCCAGTCTTCTGCATTCAGTGACTATGATACAACAGGTTTCTTACAAAAATGCTAGTTTTATTTAGTCCTTTTGAATGGACTTTTGTTTACTTTTTTTCTTTCAGATTTATTGTTTGAACCTAGCGCCTCATGTGGACTGGGCAAGTGCAATTCAACTGAACCTTTATTGATTTGTTTATGTCCTTATTTATCTTAATAGTCATACAAAGACCAGGTCTTCAGGAATGTAAGCCCTGAACTAGAATGTAGCAAATACCAGAAGCTGAGGCATGTTGAAAACATCTGTTCTTTGGCATTTAGCATGGCCAATACTAATCTGTGTTGATATTTTTTTCTTTGGATCTTCAATGTTTTCTACATGTCTTCAGTAAAAACAAAAACAAAAACAAAAAACCAACAACAACAAAACAAACAAAAAAAAAAACACTGAGGAGGGGATGCGTTTTAGTTCATTGATCTTTTGCCTTACAATCATAGCAATGTTTTATAAGTCTGGCAGAAAAAAATGTAAGTGCACATTGGTTTATGTTGAGTTATCAAATATGAAGCCTCACAAGGAGTTTCTAAGCAATGAGCAGGTTTTGTGTATTGTGGCAGCAGTCCAGTTTGATTTTTTCTTTTCAAACAATTTTTTTAATTGTTATTTTGTGTGCACTGGTGTTTTACCTGCATGCATGTCTGTGTGAGGGTATACGATCCCTTGGAGCTGCAGTTACAGACAGTTATGAGCTGTCGTGTGGTTGCTGGGAATTGAACCTGGGTCCTCTGGAAGTGCAGCCAGTGCTCCTAACCACTGAGCCATCTCTCCAGCCCCAGTTTGCTCTTCCTTTTTTAATTAAAAATTTTTTTCATTTTTACATACCAACCACGGCTCCCCCTTCCTCACCTTCTCCTGTCCTCCATCCCACCCCTCATTCACTCCTCATAGTGGGTAAGGCCTCCCTTGGGTAGTCAACACTGGGGCGGGACAAAGCCCCTCCCCCTTGCATCATAGGGAATGGGCTCTAAAAAGCCAGTTCATGTCCCCAGAATAGGTTCTGATCCCATTGCTGGGGGCTCCACAAACAGATCAAGCCACACAACTGTCACCCACATGCAGAGGGTCTAGTTCAGTCCCATGCAGGCTCTCCAACTGTCAGTCCAGAGTCCGTGAACTCCCACTAGCTCCGGTCAGCTGTCTATGTGGTTTTTCTCCATCATGATCTTGACCCCCTCGCTCCTATAGTCCCTCCTCTATAGACCATGCTGTCCTCAAACTCAGAGATCTTCCTACCTCTGTCTCCAAAGTGGTGATTTTAAAGATAGTACTGAAGCTAGAACCCAGAGCCTCACCTATCTACACAAGCATTCTGCTACTCAGCTATAGTCTGTATTGTCTTCCTTTCGCCCAAGTCTTCACTGTGTTTCTTTTGAGAAAGGGTCTCACTTAGTCCAGGCTGGTTTTGAACTCATTCTGTAGCCAGGGATGACCTTAAACATCTGGTCCTGCCTTCACCTCCCCAATGCTGGGATTACAGGCACGTGCCACCGTGCCTCGTTTACCCAGTGCTGGGGATTAAACCCGGGGTTTCGTGGGTGGTAGGCAAGCACTCTAAGAAGCTCTATCTACAGGCTGTTCATTTGTGTTTTGAATGAAAAATTAGAGGGAGAACTCTTTGAAAGCCATTTTTCACTATGAAGGTTAACTTAGTAAAACTAGAGAACACGATGTAAAAGTCTCCTTACTAACCACTTGGTGAGTGGCTCGAGGCTTATGGGAGCAGCCGATGAAGCTGGCTCTGCCAGCCCAGCCACGCTGCTCTCTCCACAGAGCCTTGGAGTTGTAATTAGAGCTGTTACTATGAGGAGCTTGGCGGGACACATCAACACCGAATTTAAAAGGTTTGGTGACCCCATCAGCCATTCTGAACTTCTACACGCAATTTTTGGAGCTCAATGCAGAGCTCATTTGCATCTATTGATCTTGTCCTCTTGTTTTAGCCTGTCAAGAAGATATTTTAACCCCTCCTGCCACACACACACCACCACCACCACCACCGCCACCACCACCACCACACACATACAGATATATGAAGACACTGTCTCAATGTGTAGTCCAAATTTGTTTGGGACTTACTATGTAGCTCAGGCTAGCTTTGAATTCACAGTCCTCCTGCTCCCGTTTACTGGGTGCTTGTGCCTCCTACATCCAGTCCATCAAAACTGGGATTCTTATCCTGTCATCTATGATGATGCGCTTTCCGTGTCCTCCGAGTTTCCACACCTTCGGCAACTTAAACTCACAACATGAACAGATACGTTAAGATGGGTGTCTCCTTAAAGCGGAAGACGGCAGTGAGACAGACTGCTTCCTTTGCCGAAGTTGCCTAGCCCCCTGAGGGTGACAATGGTAGTGTGGCTAATCTGCAGCTTCCTCATGAGGGCCGTTTGAATTTCAGATCGGGCAACATGAATCAAGCAATTCTTAGATTTCTGTTCGCACACTCCCCTTGCAGGCCAGCTCCGGAGAGCTTCCGAATTCTCTCCCCAGTCTCCTCAACAGCTCCAGCCCACTTCCTGGCATCCTTAGGAGCCCCTCTTAAGAGAGACATTTAAATAACAAGGTTCCCACATTTACCTTTGGCCCATTTTCTCGGCTTCCCTCTTCTCTCCACAACCAGGCTCTCCGGTTCCCAGGCAGAGAGGGTAGGAAACAGGATGTGTGGCCACTCTCTTTGATGTCAACGCACTTCCTCAGGTGAGAGGCTCCGACACATGGAAGTCTGTTGGAGGGGAGATCCACAGCTCATGTCTCAGGGAGGTGCCTGTGGCACTTGTAGGGGTACTGCTGTGGCAGCTCTTGCCCACTGTGGCCTGAACAGCCACTGGTTTCCAACATTATTACCCTTTCTCACCAAGCCTGGAAGTTTGGTCCTTTTATGTCCTTTCAGTCAACACAAGGAGAAGTGCTATTTCTACCCCCACCCCAACTAAGTCTTGCTATGTAGCCCAGGCTAGCTTCAAAGTCCTGAAAGTCCTGCCTTTGCCTCCCAAATGCTGAAGCTACAAGCATGTGCCACCCTGTCTGCTAGAAGAATTGTCTGGATGGAACTGTGAGAACTTGCATAGTTTTCGTCTTCATTTTAGATTATCTTATTGTAACCTTTCTCCTAGTCTTTGACGTCCATATTGTCGGTGTCTAGGAAGGAACAGGAGGCATTTTCTGAATGTCTGTCTTCCTGACTGTTCAGCCCTCTCTTATCTCCACCTCCATCAGAATCAGCATCTTTGGCCTTGGTGATGGTTTGAAGGGTCAAGCTGTTCCAGGTCTATCACCCCATTTCCGGTCACAATGACTGTTACCAGAAGCAGGTGAGTTACCTACAGCAGAGTCCTGCCATGGGACTTTTCTTATTGAAGGTAGAAGGCAGGGAGAGAATTCTGAAGATCTCTGGAGCTGGCCCGCAAGGGGAGCTTGTAGTTCCTCCGAAGACTACAGATGTGGGTCTAGAAGAGGCAGAGCTCATCTCATGGAGAATTCAAAGTTTGAAAAAGAGATGAAAACCCAGGAAAAAAGATTTGTGGTGCTGTTCCAATGCGTTCCCCAGATATCCAATGTTACACTGTTTTTGTTCTTCCTGAAATGGAGTTAGTTCATACAATTCTATTGCGTCAATCAGTCAACTTCCGATGCCTTTCCTCTTGTCACCATCAAATGTGACTAGTTCATTTTATTAAGGAAAGATAACTCACAGTTGATGTCTAACTCTAGAATCTAACGTAGTGTGGTCTCTGACCATGTCAGCCAGCTTCAATTGCCTTGAGAACTCTGATGTGATTCCTTCTGGGTTGGGAGGGGCTCTGGGTTTCTAGGAGTAAAAATCTTATTATCTTTGTTCTGGGAATCAATGGTGGAGTTTAGGGTGCAGGAGACAATATCATCTGTTGTCCTGTGAGCGAAGTCATTCAGCATCTTCAATCTATGAAAGTTATAATAGCAGAAGTTGCAAGGAACTGGATAGCTAGTAATTAGAGGGATTGAAGAACTCATCCTTCTTCATTGGAAGATTTTTCTGCTCTGGACACCTGCTGTACTGGCTGGTTTTGTGTGTCAAGTTGACACAAGTTAGAGTCGTCAGAGAGGAAGGAGCCTCAATTGAGGAATTTTCTCCATTAGATCCAGCTGTAGGGCATTTTCTTAATTAGTGATTGATGGGGGAGGGTGCAGTCCATGGTGGGTGGTGCCATCCCTGGGCTGGTGATCCTGGGTTCTATAAGAAAACAGGCTGAGCAAGTCAAGGGGAGCAAGTCAGTAAGCAGCACCCCTCCATGGCCTTTGCATCAGCTCCTCCCTCCTGGTTCCTGCCCTGTTTGAGTTCCTGTGCTGACTTCCTTTGGTGATGAACAGCAATGCTGAAGTGTAAGCCAAAGAAATGCTTTCCTCCCCAACTTGCTTTTTGGTCATGGTGTTTCGTTGAGGCAATAGAAACCCTAACTGTTATAGACATTTCTCTGTCCTTGTCGTTAAGAGTGAAGCACATAACTCAGTAAGTTAACAAGACATATTCTTTATATCATTAGGGTTAGCTTCGTCATATATGCAGAATTCAGTCAAAAACCTGTTGGGATTTCTGGGAAAGTGGTGTTCTCTCTTCAACATGAGGGTTAAACGTAAGATGAGGAAAGTCTGGTGACACCAACACCATCCCTTGATAATGAACAGAGACTGCCCAAGGATGGAGCCAACTCACAGGAAGTGGACCCAGAAGATGGTGAGGAAAATGCTGGATCTTATTACAGCCTTGGACCTACGGCTTCAAGGCATATGTGAAATTGATTGTTTTCTTTTTGAGAACATATAAGATGATCGTGTAAAAGATTTAATATAACACAATACTTAAAACCATGCCCAGATTATGACTACATCCCCTTAAGGACTTGATGGTGGTTTTAAAAATCTGAGAACTTAAGAGAAGCAAAGGTCAGCCTGCTTGCCACCTTCCTGTCTGTCCTCTTCTCCACCCTCACCTGTCTCCCTCCCGCTATCTTGGAGATACACGTACATTGTAGACTAGACAGTCAAAACGGATGAGGAAAACTTCCCACTCTGTACCTTGGAATCCCAGAGACCATCTTGCAGGCCATTCTGATAAGAACAAGGAAAACAGACGGCCTAGATATTAGCATCTACAACCATTGCAGCCACTTATTAATAGCTCTTGGGTTAGAAACTATACATAACTACCCTTGACTCCAGAGCATGGATATTATTTAGTTGGCAACCTAAATAAGAAAAATGTGAGTTTTCCATGGCGGTGGATATGTCTAACTTACTCAAAAACCTATTTTTGCTTGTTTGTTTTGTGACTTGTTTGTGTGATTCAGGAGCATGGGTTGCAAAAACAGTCATTGGTTCCAGTGGTGAAAGTTGTCCATGCCTGTAAGGCATGCAAAAGTTCATTGAAGTCGAAGCTAGCCTCGACTGACTTTAAAACCTATGTTCTTTCTAGCTTTGCCATGCCTGTCTTGCTGTTACCCTGCTCCAGTATACACAACAGAAAAGAGCTACAGTCTTCCAGAGTGTCCGCTAGAGGCTTTGTGGACACCTTCATCTGAGCCCCTGACCTTTCTTGGGCCACCTACATTATTTTGATACCAACTGTTCTTGGGCTGTGACCTGCAGAGTTTACATCCAGTCCTGTTTTGCCTTCACAGCTCATCAAGCATTAATCATGAACCAGAACTTCCAATATTCTGCATTTAAGATTGGTTGCCTTTGGCTTATAAGACACTTAAAACGTGTTTACCTTTATTGAAAAGAGATCCAAATGTCTCTAGGTATGATTTAACCCTTCCAACACCTCCTGAACCTTTTGGGTGTTTTTTTTTTTTCCTTTGGTTTTTCAAGACAGGGTTTCTCTGTGTATCTTTGCGTTTTTCCTGGATCTCGCTCTGTAGACCAGGTTGGCCTCGAACTCACAGAGATCCGCCTGTCTCTGCCTCCCGAGTGCTGGGATTAAAGGCGTGCGCCACCACCGCCCGGCCTTTTGGGTGTTTTTTGTCACGGTTCTGTCACTTCTCAAGTCTGCAATAGGTGTTGGTAACAGTAATTACATTGTAATCCTTGTTCTCTTCCCTCCCGTCTACTCTGGTCATAATTAGTTGTTCAACAAATATTGAGAAAGGAGTCTTCTATCTGATGGTGATATGATACAGGTCATCTGGCTGTACAGAACATGCCAGCCTGGCACCCACCGCCCCCAAACAGAGCTCTGAAAATGTCCTCTGTTTCCACAACCGCATGTCCTCACTTTCTCCCTTCCTTCTGTTTGACAGTTGGACTTCGGAAATCAGAACCTCATTGCGAGTTTGATCTATAAGCTCATTTCGAGTTCACTGTGTCATTTTTATCTTGAATATGACGGTGTCATCTATTAGCTTTGAAAAATGGCCCCTCCGTCATCAAAACAGAAAGGAAAGTGGCAGTTCTCAAGGGCAGCCAGGAGAAAGAACAGAATTATTCAAGGGCTATGGGGTTTCAGACAGGCAGAATGAAAGCATGGGATCTGCTGCTCAACAACATGAATATGCTAATACTGCTAAGACACACACGGGTCAAGATGGTAAATAAATTACACAGTAAATGCTCTTATTATCATTTAAGTGCTGCAAAAAATAAGGAATTTTTTTTTTTTTTTTTTTTTTTTTACATCTAGAGAAAAAAAGATCCCTCTGTTATGACCTCTTTGAAGAGACTAAAACTGAATTTGTCACCGTTAGATACAAATTGGAACTGACTTTAGAGGAAGCTTTTACCATAATGTGTTCCAGAATGATGCCTTGATGTTGGCTGTGGCTAGCAACAGATTTCCCAGTATTCCAAGTCCCTTTGGCCACTCTTTCATTTTCTAGTCAAGAATGTGTGTTTTGTCCCCTGGATCACCTCACTGTCACCAGATCATTGGTGCTCACACTCCAGTGTGCAGTAACAACCCAAGCGTATTATAAATGCACATTCCAAGGCTTACCCTAGATCTAGTAAGTTATAAATCCACTGGGGCTGAGTCCCAGAGATGTACATGATCTATAAACTGTCTAAATTATTCTGACACTGGCTCATTGGACCATGGTTTGTGGGGTTTGGCTTTAGAAGGTATGCAGCTTTTATAGAAAGGACTGAATATTCAGTGCTTTTTTTGTTTTGTTTTGGTTTTTTTTTTTTTTTTTTCTCATACAGTTCAAGCCCAGAGCTTTGTGCTTAGTAGGGACTTACATGTAACTAAAAGTACATGTAAAAAAAAGTACAAGTAAAAAAAAGTTATTTTGCCGGGCGGTGGTGGCACACGCCTTTAATACCAGCACTTTAGAGGCAGAGGCAGGCAGATCTCTGTGAGTTCGAGGCCAGCCTGGTCTACAGAGTGAGATCCAGGAAAGGTGCAAAACTACGCAGAGAAACCCTGTCTCAAAAAACAAACAAACAAACAAAAGGTATTTTGCTGAACTTATCCAGATCAGAGGGACTTTGTAATGTGCTTTTTCATAATTAGTTTGTGCAGTTGTACTTGAACAAGCCGTATGATAAGGAGCTGGAAGATAATGTCAACCCTCAAACCATAGCCTTGTATTTAGTCTCTTGAACTCTTAGCCGCTCTGATCTTGTAGAGCCCTGTATAATGGTTGATCTTGCTCACCAGTTTAATGGGAACTAGAGTCACCTGGGGGGGCACAATTCTGGGTGTATCTCTGAGAGAGTCTTACTCATTCTAAGTGGGTTACACAACTCCATGGGTTGGAGCCTCAGGCTGGATTTAAAAAAAAAAAAAAAAAGAAAAGAAAAACAAGTGGTTTGGGGACCCTATTCATTTCTCTCTGTTTCCTGACACAATACGTGGATGCCATATGACCCGCCACCTCACATCCCTAACACCATATGCCACCTGCCGCCATGATGGACTGTGACTCTTCAAACCATGAGCCAAAAGGATTCTTCGTTCCTTCGGTTTCTTGGGTCATACATTTTGTCATAGATTGAGAAAAACAAGCTATTACAGGACATTGGACTGGACATTTCTTTCTTGGACTTTTTGAAATTGCTCATTAGCTTCTAAATTGATATGAAAAACTCCTAGTTTTAGATGTATTTTCTTCTTTCAAACTGTGTTCTTGATTCAGTATTAGAGAACATTTGTAATATATCCCAGGGTCTAACCCATCCTTACAAAAATGACAGTGAACATGTTTCAAATTTTGTATGTTTGAGCATTTAATATTTTTTTGGCCTGAAGGAAAAAAAAATCATTTATCTGTTGGCAAGCAACTCAGAGTTGCCTCATTTAGATTAGATTCACTTTAATTTTTAATAGTCATTTATATTTATGCTTTTCCAAGGATGTGCAATCACAGTCCATCAATTTTTTCTTAGAAATTGAGATAATGTGTTCTTCATGTTTTATAGGATATTTGTCCCTCACATGAGCGATTAGAGAGGTGAGTGAGAAAGCCCTCAAATACTGTGACAGTGACTTTATACTGTCAGAATGATTTCTTGATGCACTCAAAACTGCTTGGATAGACTGTGAAATAAAATTCATTTCCCACAATCACATAATTTTTTAGCCCCAAATTTGCCTGTGCAAAATTAAGTTAGTAACAATCTTATCTCCGTGCAGTTAAAAATGACTTCATGCTTGAGGAATATAAATGTTCCAAGGGAAAAATAAAAAATGCATCAGACAGTTGATACTCAAGTAGATTTGGCTTTTAACTTTTCTAAGGGACTGGGCTATGGTATATTATCTGTCTCCTCTGTATTGTTCTATTAAGATATGAACAATAGTATGAATTGTCAAAAATGCTACATTCGAAACATAGTCAGGATTCTTGGCATCCCAAGATGTCTTAAGAGGCCTGGAAGGACAGGTCCAACCTCACAGAGACTTAGCACTGAAGGACCTCAGAGACAGGGCAGGAGGATGGGTGCATTACTGAGTTACTCAAGAGTTCATGAAGGTAAAGGCTGCCTTGATTCTCCATCAAGGTAATGCAATCCTCGCTGATCTGAAGGAGGGAACATTAAGATGTTTGTCTATTCTGCCTTTGTGTAACACTCTCCACCAGTCCTTTACAAGTCCACAAGGGGGAGGGGGACTGGAGAGGGGTTAAGACCATTGGCTTTTTCCCCCAAAAGACCTGGGTTCAATTCCCAACACCCACATGACAGCTCACAACTGTCTGTAACTCCAGTTCTGAGGGATCTCATACCTTCACACCAATACACGTAAAATAAAGTTAAAAAAATTATTCAAAAAGAAAGAAAAAGAAAAAAAGCCCCCCCCCCACACACACACAGCTTTTTTGTTTGTTTGTTTTTTAGACAAGGTCTCACTACATAGCTCTGGCTGTCCTGGAACTCATTCTCTAGACCAGGCTGGCCTCAGACTCACAGAGATCTGCCTGCCTCTGTCTCTCAAGTGCTGGGATTAAAGGTATGGGCCACTACACCAGGCATAAATACATTAAAAAAAAAAAGTCTGAGGCCAAGGTATAGGCTGGGGCTGTGTCCGCATCCTAAACTTGATTGGGACTGAATCTCTTTGCCTACTGGCAGATTGAGTTCCTTGCAGTCTGTCAGAATAAACCTCTTAGTCTCTTGTTGGCCGCTCAAGGAAAGAACCACGTAGCTCCATGAATAAGCATCTCTCTGCGAGTTGGCTTGTTTCTCCAAATCCCACAAGAGAGATGAGTTAGGTTCTTGTTCATGCGCTACACAATCAGAGGGCTAGAGGGCTTTTTATTTTTACTTTTAACTTGCTGTATCTCATTAAATGGCCTTTGTACCCCCAGAAGTTATGCTCTAATGTAGCTGTATTCACTTGCCACTGTTAATGTAAATTCAGCTTAAGCTTTTTGCATTGATTGTATAATCTGGGCATTCAGGGACCTACGAAGTATTTCGATACAATTGCAAGTTCAAGCAATTCTAATGTCCAAACAAGGAAACTCTATAAACTATTAAATCTGTAATCAACCTACAGAGTGACTTTTTAATCATACTAAAGAAACTCCAAAACAATGAATTTTAATTACGAGGAGGATTTTTCCCATGTTTCTCTCTCCTTTCAAATATCGCACAAGACAAGGTAACCCAGGGCACCGATGCTCTTGGAGTCCCTAGTAGTTTCTCTTTGTCTTCAGATGTGTGTTACACACTGTCCCTGCAAGGGTCTCTCTTTGGCATAGAGTACCCCAGGGAGGCCCTTGCTTCCTCCTGCCAGCGATTAGCTTCACAAACAGCTTTATGATTGAGTCCAGCAACTTTCCTCAGGGGAACATGCAAGAGGCAGAAACTCTTAAATGAGGGTCCATGTTTCAGAATTCACATTTTATTTGTTTGGTTTTTTTTAGTATAACAGCAGTTAGCGTTCACTTTACTCCTGACATCAGATTTTAGTGTTGCAAACACTGAGCATGCTCGAGGCAGTCACTGTCAGAGAGCCTCAGCATCTTTCTGTTGATTGCTTGGTCCCCAGAAACCTGCTGTGTTTTAGGTGTGAGGCAAAGGGTCAGGACAACAATAGAGGCCAAAGCCCCCAAACAATGAAAACCGCCTGGTTTAGATTTTTCCACCGGACATTACCGAGGCTGGGCCTCTCCTGGGAGATACTATGCATTCTAGTATTGGATCAGGGTTTTTGTAACCTCGAAAGGTGACTTGAATGTTATTTCTACTGAGAACTTGGCCACGTGAAAATGAACTGCTAATGCACATACATTTCTTTTGATTAAGTTAATAGGGAAGGTTCTTTTCTATCTCACTAAGTTTCTGGTTCTCTCAAATAGCGAATGACTTCTATATTTTATGTTAGATATAGAACTCCCTACCCTTCTGCCATCTTCCTGCTACTCCTGTTAAGCCTGTGTCGTCTTGAGCACTCATCACAGAAGTCCCTATGTATTTTATTAATATTTATTATACAGCAGTTGAGTCAGAGGATACAATTCAATGGTGACCCAGAGCTTCTGCTCTGTGTAAACAAAGATGGGCCGTTACTAAAACACATAATTAAGGCTCAGATACATGCAGTATGTTCTGTTCCTCTGAGCGCTAACATTCAGACCTTTTGTTTGTTTCCTTGGGGGATATGGGTTTGGTTTTTTTCTATATTGCCCATACTGAAATTAATTTTAGGTAATGGTGATAAGATGTATGCTGTTGTATTTACTTAACAGAAAACCAAGACAACCAGAGAAGGCTGTTCATTAGTTCTCCCAACAAACCTCCAGTGCGTCAGATAACTTTTTCGAAGTAACTCAGAGTTAATGTCTTAACATTAGAGGCAAACGCTGCTCTGATCTTCTGACTAAGAGTACCCAATGTAACCAACATTTACTTTTTTATTCTTATGTTTAAAATCTGAAATTCCTTTTAGAAGATGCAATATTAATAAACAAACCATAAAATAATTTCATAGAGAATCGCTTGATGTGGGACGCATGCTCAGAACTTCTGATGTTGATATGTCACCGATGTAAGTGGCCCTTTGCTTCTCTTTTGAGTGGTTCCTCCAACAGGCAAGATGGTACTGTATTGTGTTCATGTTATTCCTATGTAAAGAGAAGCTTGTGGTGAGGCAGTTAAGTGTAGAATGGTATAGAGATAGATGGAGGGAGAGAGAGAGATGATAGGCAGGCAATAAACAGGTATTTTATAGTCTTGTGAAGCTCTTTGAGTAGTACAGTTTTTCAAATTCACTATTAACTGAATAAAGTTTTATTTTTACTTTTAGCATTTTTTTTACAGGACTGGGAATTAAACCTAGGACTTTGAGCATGCCAAGCAAGTACTCTACCAGTAAGCTGTATTCTTCAAATAAAATGAAAATTTGAAGCGTGACATATGCAGTTAAAATAATTTAAAAACTTCTGTGTGCATATGCTATAAACTAAACTGTTTCCCCATCCCTAACTTACCTCTCCCTCTGCAGAATAAACTAGATCTCATTACCTTGTTGGAGCATGTAAACGGAACTTTTGGAAAGAAGGTGAGGAATTGCCCACAAAAGAATGGAGATCAGGGTTGGAGGGACAGATCAGTGGTCAAGAGCTCGGGGAACCTGAGTTTAGTACCCAGCACCCATGTCAGGCGACTCACAACAGCTTGTAACTCCACTTCCGTTAGATCTGACACCTCTAATCTCCAATGGCGTCAGCTCTCATATGCACACATACACCCGCCCACATGCAGGTAATTAAAAATAAAATAAATCTTTTTTAAAAACACAGACCAGTTTTATATTTCTGCTTACTGTTATGCAAATGGTTATTTCTCTACATGTTAAAATCAAAGAATAGCTAAAGTTTTAGCTGCCCATCTGCTATAGAAAAAATACTCCCTAATTTCTGTGTTTGCTTACATTGTCAACAATCAAGAGGGAACTTGAACAACTTTGAACTGCAAGAATGTGGAAAAACTATTATCAGTTAAAAGAATGGATGATATGGTTTCAGACTGGATTTTTGTGAAAGTGTCTGCTTTTCTCATTTACATTATCTTCAAATGCTATATTCATTTTTTGGCACCTGGACTCAGGAAATTCTCCACTTTATCTTTTAAAGACTTTATTAATTTGTGTACACACACACACACACACACACACACACACACACACACACACACCACGGGGAGGAGAGGTTTTGTGCAGAGAGGCCAGAAGAGGGTATTGGATCTCTCAGAGGTAGAGTTACAGGCATCTGTGGGATGCCAGCCTTGTTACATGGATGCTCAGAACTAAGCTCCAGTCCTCATGATCGTTAACAAGTGCTCTCACCTTGCTGAGCTATCCTTCTAACCTCAACATCTTTTTAAAGGACAGGAAACAACGAGTCTGACGTGATGAATGCTTGTAAGACCAGTATTAGACAGAGACTGAGGCAGGGGGATCATGAGTTTGAGGCTAGCTTGGGTTGTGCAGCAAGACACGGTTTGAACTGTCTGAAATGAAGGATGCAGGGTAGATCTGCTCATGGTGGTTTTACGCAGAATACGTTACGTTTGCAAATTCAAGCTCTGCTAATGGGAAGTGACAACATTTAGTCAAGCAGAGGCTGAGGGACAGTGAATTGCAGCTCTTCTGCTCACACCAAAGTTGAATTGTTTAGGCTACATTTTCTCTAGTGTGTTTGCTGATGTTGACTTGAAAGGAAAACACACACACACACACACACACACACACACACACACACACACACATCGCTGACTGCCTTTTGAAATCAAATACATTTCCTGCCTCTTCTTTCCTCAGTACTCACACAACCAACTTATTTATAGTCCAGGAAAGGGGAAAAAAAAAAAAAAAAAAAACACCACTCTACTGGAGGCCGGAAAACTAAGTAGGGAAAGAATGGGAGGAAGCAGGCTTACCGTTTAGCCAAACAACCTTTACTTCATTGAGCTCAAAGCTTAGTAGCTTCGTGGTGGTGGTGGTGGGTAGGCACAATTGGCTGGCAAATTTCTTTTCCTTTCTTTTTTGTTTTTAACTCTTCATTTTTGAACTGCACTTGAGCAATGGAGGGGATGACAGCTTTTTCAAAGCGAGAGCCGCGATCTCTAGGTGTTCGGGCACTTTGAAAAGAAACTTCCAAGAACCCGGAGGAAAGAAAGATGCTTCTCTAGTGTCGTGAGCGTCTGTTGACTGCGCATCTGTGAATGAAGGTACATGTCCTTTTTAAGTTTGCCTCTTGTGTCTTAACACATTTCATTGGCTTTGCGGACCAGCCATGGGCAGTATTTGTGACTATGGGCATGTTCTCCTGGAACTCTTCAGTGAGCTTTGCTTGAGTCTGCTCTGAAGAGCAGCCAGACACCTCAGTGATGGCACCCTGAGCTTCTAATAGTAAATGCTTGTCTTAAGGTTATTTCAGGTAGTTGTTTCCTTGTGGTAACTTCCGCTAATCTCAGTATTATCTATAATCTCATTGATGATGACCTTTGAAAACATCTGCCTGATACTATTTGTGCTTTTTGTTGTGCTGATCAATAATCCATCTGCATTTCTTTGATCAATAACCGGCTTAGGATATATTTAATAATAACACAGCCAAACAATCACTGAAGTTATTTTACGGAAATTTAAGTTTTGTGTAAAATCGTGAGGATGAAAATTGTTCTAGTACAAAGTTTCCCTTTTCGATCAATCATTCTTAAACAATGACGAACGAACCTTCCAGAAGATCAAAACAATCCAGTGCTGAACTTTTCCCAGTGATAGGAACTATTTGTAGTAATTATTTACATTTCATTTTGTTTTTCCAAAACATTTCTGCTGCATATATTTTGAATGTCTTCAAAAAACGTTCTTGTGCTTAGAGATGGAAAGGTAGGAGGGAAATTAAATCCAAGAGCAGTTGCTGCTGCTCACAAAAACTTGGGAGGCTCCAGGGGACCTTCTAAAAGACATTCCTTGCCATTAAGTGTGCTCATGTGTTTAAAAGATGAGGCTGTGTGCATCCGCGGCAGATAGAGACGCTTGATTGATGTCAGCACCGTGACTGACAAAAGAGGAGGCTCTGCTGATTGCTGAGAAGGAAATCGGTGCCTGTTCTGTCGGCCCCTCCCTGCTGGAGATTGCTGTGTTTAGAATCTGCAGCAAGAAGATAGCGAAGTTGAAAGCCCAACTGTGAGCCTGCCAGAGCTGGTGAGGAGCCTAGGGCTTCCTTCTAGGTCAGGGCGGCTCTCTTTTGGCCCTTTTGTATTCTGAAAGAATTCAAGTGTGGGTTCTTTTGTTTTGTTTTGTTTCTGACTAAAAATTTGTAAGTCGTTCCATGGAAATGGTTCACGGAGATTTTTTTTTTTTAATAGAAATTGTACTGAAGTTTTGAAAAGACAAAGGGAAACAGAATGACTAGCTAGATATAAGAGTTCTAAGCAAACCACTCTCCATATTGATTTTTCAGGCACCACAATAATCCATCTTGCTCTAGTCAATGGTCACACAGTGACTCTAGGGACCGAGATCTCGCTCTCAATAAAGCTGAATCTGCTAATACTGAACTCGTCCCTCTCTAAATGGCTAAACAACTTTTGCCAGCTGAGGAGACATTCATTAAAGTGCTTGCCACATAGGCAGCAAGCAGGAAGACCAAGGTTTCAATCCCCAGCACTCACATGAATGCTGAGTGGGCCTAGCCAGCCATGTTGGCAAGCTCTGGATTCATTAGATAGTCCTTGCCTCAAAGAATACATTAGAGGAGGACTCCCAGGTCATCCTAACACCTCTGCATGTGAGAACACCTATACACACATGCACAGCACACGCACACACATGAAAAAGAAAAGGACACTCTCAGTGAACCTTATGAGAGTTATGTTTTAATATGAATCAAGTTTTAAACAGTAGATAACAATGATGATATATATTATTTGCCAAAGTCTTACCATTAGCTATTGGTTTCTGGGTGCCAAGCTTAATAAACATATTCATAAGATGCCAGTTATTTCACTTGTATTTCTTAG
Source organism: Peromyscus eremicus (assembly GCF_949786415.1). Classification (NCBI taxonomy): domain Eukaryota; kingdom Metazoa; phylum Chordata; class Mammalia; order Rodentia; family Cricetidae; genus Peromyscus; species Peromyscus eremicus. The sequence goes on along the minus strand of NC_081437.1, from coordinate 18,331,958 downwards.
GAATTGCTTAATAGCTTCATAGGTTACTTGAGGCATTTTCAGGCTCCTGAGAGTATTTTAAGTTAGGTAATTTAGAAAAGTATTTATCAATATTGTTTTCATTGTTCTATTAACTAAATCGAGGGGTGCCATCTCTAGGATGACTTTTACAATCACTGTGTGTTTACAGGTGACAAGGAATAGCTACCCTGGGCCTCATTTTCCATAGGAATGAAATTCAGGGTCAAAAGATCAGGAGAAGCTCCAGGGATTTAGATGTCATTGAAAATAATCTTCAACGTGTAGGGTGTGTAAAAGAGGGTGTGGGGTAAACCAGGCCAAGGTCAGGAAGCCACACTCATCTCCCATCTGGCCTGAAGCTGGGCAGAGGACAGGGTATGCTGTGTGCTGGGTTCTGTCTTTCTACAGGAGCTCTGAATTTCTGATTAAGGGTCTCGGCAGATTCCCATTCTCCTCCCTCAAACCCTGCAATCTAGGCTGGCAAGGGGCACCCCCACACCCACTATCAGCACCAAAGCACATCAATTTCTCCTGGTTGTAAAATCATGTCAGATCTTGGTACAGATCAACATTCAGTTAGAGAAAGAGAATTAAACAGGAATTAAAAATAGAATTAAATCCTATCTATGGAACCAAACTAATGATATGGATAATGAATCCTTGATAAGGAAGAACTCAGTCAGGGAGGCTTGATGGAATATAAAGTTGAGTTGGCTCCTGGAGAGCAAATATATGATGAGGACAGACAGAGGTGAGAACAACCACTGTAGGAAAGGAGCTGTGAGCATGGATGGAGATGGAGATGTACATGGCATGCTCAGGGAACAGGGTTATTAGATGAAGGATGCTCACTGAAATGTGAATTTCTGGTAATAAAACAAAAACAAAATCATTCTAGTATCTGTGTCCTATTGCGTGGGTTTCCGTGGGGACAATGGCATGGGTCACATTTGTAAAACTATTACCCTTGCACCTGAAATCACATTTAATTAATTGCCCTTTAGTTTAAATTCCACTCTCTGGCAACCAGTCAGGGAACTGAGTCATTCAGCTTGACAAGAGCAGAGAAATGAACACGTGGGGCACGTGAGAAGTGTCTGGAAGAGGTTGAGTCCATACTGCTATGGTACTGATGCCAAACTAAGGGACATAATATCTATCTCAAAGATGTCATGGGACACTGAGAGATGTTGGGCAGGGTAATGATGTGGATAAGATTTGACACAGGACTTTCTAGAGTAGGGAGAGCAGGTCCCTGAGGCCTGGGTTCTGATGCACATGAGGAATCCATTAGGGAGCAAATTGACCTGCTCTGAAAACTAACTAGGCATGGCTACAGGAGGAGAGGACAGATTGTGTGTGTGTGTGTGTGTGTGTGTGTGTGTGTGTGTGTGTGTGTGTGACTTATGGTCCATTCAAAGCCCATCAAAGGTAGCTCTGAGTCAGGGAGTAATGAAGGGATCAGACATGTATGGAGTATGAAGTGGTGGTGGAATAGCCAGGTACAAAAGTTACTAACAGCTGAAAACGGGCTAGCTGAGGAGGGAGGCAAGGAATGGCGGTGATAGCAGCCTGCTACTCCTGAGCACTTACTGGATCTCAGTGAAAGGTCAGGACCCCGATCTCCATTACCCTATTAGGGGCTCACAAACAGTTCCAGAAAGATTCCGTTGGTAGCCATGTGTCATAGGTGAAAGGGTGGAGCCCTGAGGGTGTTACGAGTCATCCATAATTCAGGACTACAGTCACTGAAAGATAACAGGAAATGGAACCAAAGTCCTTGTTCATATATAACCTATATTTCTGGTTCTTTCTTGTTCCAAATTTGAATAGAATGCATAGAATTCCTTGCCTTTGTGTAGTAGTACTTTCTCATTGGGATGGCTAGCACACAAATAATGACACAGAGACTTCTTATTAATTATGAAAGCTTGGCCGATAGCTTAGGCTTGTTTCTAACTAGCTCCTATAACTTAAGTGAACCCATTTCTATTAATTTACATGCTGCCATGTGGCCTTTTATCTCTATCCCATTTTTTGTGTGTGTCCTACTCATTATGCATCTGGCTGGCGACTCCTCCTTCTTCCCAGCATTCTCTCTGCCTCAAAAATCCTGCCTAGCGATTGGCCATTTAGCTTTTTAATTAAACCGATTACAGTGACATATTTTTACAGTGTAAAGGAATATTGCACTAACCTTTGGGTTAGTATCTCTGAGGAAATGGAAATAGTTTATACAAAGAGGTTTCAGTTATTATTGTTTTCATCTTTGGTTTTTTTATAAGCCAGGGTCTCACTCTGTAGCCCAAACTGGTAATCTTGTTTCAGCTTCCCAAATACCGGCATTACAGGAACATACCGTTATAATCGTCTTTATTTGTTTTATATTTATTACCTGTATTATTTCCCCCTTACTAGCTCACTTTTCATCTCCCCTTGGTTTTTCTACTGGAATAAAGATTATGCAGTAGAACGAAACCAAGGTGTCCATCTCCTGCCTCTGTCCCTGGCTACCCTCTAGATCGGTCATCTGCTAAAAACCCTCCAACCAGGCCAGAGACAGTAGAGGCTGACTGGGAGCAGCAGGCCATTCAGCAATCTCAATAGTGTGGCTGAAGTTCCCAAAGTGACTACATCACTAGGCTGTGGTGACCACACTGGTTTAGAGGCTGTTCGTATTAATAAGCTGAGGAAAACATTTATGAAATTATACAGACCCTTCGGTGGTAGGGCACTTGCCCAGCACATGCAAGACCCTAGATTGCAGGACCAATACCAGCAAAGAATGAAAAAAGAAATATATTTGTTTTATTATGTTTGACTATTAAAGATGATGAAGATATTATAACAGATATTATAAAAGATGATAAAGCACTATAAAAAATAAACTTTTAAAATGCACATGTAAGACTTTATTGTTAATAGAACTTCTTTTTTTTTTTTTTTTTTTTTTTTTTTTTTTTTAAAGATTTATTTATTTATTTTGTATACAGCATGTATGACCAGAAGAGGGCACTAGATCTCATTACAGATGGTTGTGAGCCACCATGTGGTTGCTGGGAATTGAACTCAGGACCTCGGGAAGAGCAGTCAGTGCTCTTAACCTCTGAGCCATCTCTCCAGCCCCTAATAGAACTTCTTAAACATTACAATGTATTTTTGTTTTGTTTTGTTTTGCTTTTTGAGACAGGGTTCCTCTATGTGGCTTTGGAGCCTTTCTTGGGACTCACTCTGTAGCCCAGGCTGGCCTCGAACTCACAGAGATCTGCCTGTCTCTGCCTCCCGAGTGCTGGGATTAAAGGCATACACTACCACCGCCTGGCACAACATATCTTTTTAAATAGAAAATGAAAAGTCTAACTTAGAAATGCAGTCCAAGGAAATAATCAAATAGACAAAAATGTATGCGGACTTTTTATTTTTAAAGAATTACTTATTTTTATTTTATGTTTGTGTTTTGCCTGCATATATGGATAGAGGTATAACACCTGTGTGCAGTACCCGCTCAGAGCAGAAGAGGGCATCAGATCCTCTGGAACTGAAGTTGGGGGGATGATGGCAAGCTGTTACATGAGTGCTGGGGACTGAACCCCGATCCCGTTCCTGTAAGAGCAGCAAGTGCTCTCAACAGGTGAGCAGTCTCCAGGCCCTGTAGAAGAATCTCTACCTGCAACAGGCAATACTTTATTACCAAACAGAAAATATTTTTAAAAAAACGGAATTATTTAATATTATTCTATAATTTTTAATTTTATAAAGATTATAGTTTCCATTAGACTATTTAAAGGTGTTGGAAAATAGTCATACTTAATGTTACATGAGAAAGAAAAGGCTATAAGATTATATTTGTGGTATGGTCGAATGTGCATATATATATATATATATATATATATATATATATATATATATATATTTGTATGAAGGAACAAAGAGTTGAGAGTTCACAAACTGAGATGTTAACAGTCAGTGAAATAACAGTGACTTTTATTTTCTACTCTGTCTGGGATAAATAAACGCATACTACTTTATAAACAGGATCGAAACCCCACTACTATCTACAAAGCAGAGGGAGCCGAGTCTCTGTCCTGTGCCCTGCCATCACGGTCAACAACATGCTTGTGCTAATTCAGCACCGTTTGTGGCCTCCTCGCCCAGTGAAGAGCCGTATCCTGTTTGTGACAGTGTAATTTATGGTCATGGAAAAGCTTGTGATGCACTGGCCTGCTCTATGACTTCACTGTATTCATAGGCAACAGGAAACAAAGACACACACACACACACACACACACACACTTTTTTTTTTCTTTCCGTAATTGTTTTAGTAATAATTGACAATTGGAGGAAATGAATGGCAAAATACAATTATAGGCAGACAAGATGTCCGCAGCTCCAGCTGGGAATTTCAGTGGACCCCGTCTTGGCCTTATTCCTGAGTTCCCTTCAGAACCCCACAAAGATAGTATTATTTTGTGCCCAATCTACTGTGAAATCAATATATATATTTTTTTTAACTAGCAGTAATACTATTCTTTCCTGGCAGCACCGCCCCCCCCCCCATATGTGTTGAATTCAGTATCTGGTAATCCATATCAGGGATTGGTGTTGAATAGTTTATGTTTGCTGCTCTCCTGGGCCAAGGTGAGCTCCTCCCTGCGCACAAATCCAGGAACGCTCCTCAGCAATATCTCTGGAATGTTCCCTGCATCAGACTAGCTGCCTGCAACCCAGACATGAACTGTTCGAATTTTGACTTTCCATTGAACTTGAAACAATCACATTCATGTTTCTATTTCTGCAGACTGATCTCTTGCCTTTGTGTAGCTGCAAGAGACAGGGGTTGGGGGTAGGAGTGAGGGTGGTGGGCAAAAACTCAGGATGACTGATTCATGACTCACTGCCCAGTTTCCTTGACGCGAAGTGGGTATAGTTAATGACTTCGTAGACGAAAATGAAGAGTGTATTGTCAACTGGGAATGGCTTAAGGGATGGAAGGTGGCTTCCTCATTTAAGGGCTTATGTCCACGGCTGATGTGTTGGGAAGTATTAAGATTCTGTGCATGGAGGAGCTGAACAAGCACAGGCCATTGGAACCTTTGCTCCAGTCCCATTTGCTTCCAAGTAATTCAATTTGGAGTAGAATTCTGCAGGGGCTCTGACTATGGCTTTTTATTAGGGAGGCCTTAAGACCAGTGGTGTCCAAAAGGAATATAAAATGAGCTTCATGGTTCATTTCATCTTTGTCAAGACGCCAGGCTAAAAATAAATAAATACATACATACATAGGTTAAGTAAATTTTAGTAATTGGTTTTATGTAACCACCTACATCTAGATCGTTACTAATCCAACATATGTGATTGACATAAAAACCGTTAATGAGATATTTTACCTTTTCCTTTTTTTTTTTTTTTTCTGCTGTCTTTGAAGTTTGTTGTGTAGTTTTGTTTCCTGCACATCTGGATTCAGATTGGCTTCGTTTCAAGTGCTCAGTAACTTTGGGTGTCCAGTGGCTGCTACGTATGGTGACACATGTAACATGTTGGTTATACATGTAGTGTTCAGGACTCACGGTCTCCTCCATCCTGCCCCGAGAGCTGGCAACTCTCTGAGGTCTCAACTGAAATGGAGTAGTTGAAAGCAGGCAATGGATTGGAGGCGTTTGTGATGTGGCCTATTAGAACAACTCCAAGTTCGTTGAGTCTGAGTACCCATGGATTTCTCAGTTGAACACAGGAGTGAGCTGGGCTGGGGAGAGGGCTAAGCTGGTAAAATGTTTGCAGAGCAGTTCTGAGGACCTGCATTTGCATCCTTAACATCCACACAAAAGCTGGAAGTGGTGGCCTGCCTGTGTAGCCCCAGAGCTCTGGGGACAGTGGCAGACATGTGCTGGGCTCCCTGGCCCACCAGTCTGCCCCCAAAGGGCAAGCTCCAGGCTCAGTATGAGTCTGTCTCAAAAAATAGGGTGGGAATTAATAAACACCTATGGCTGACTTCTGGCCCCCAGGCCAGGCTAGTGTACCTGCAGACACACATACTACACCGACAAAAGAGTCATGCAGATTCAAAATAAATCGGGACTATATACTTGTAATCAGCTTTATTTGTTTTGAATCTCAGTGACTCTCCTGTGGGTGTCACGTGTGTGTGTGTGTGTGTGTGTACATATTCTAGGCCTAAAATCGATTCTTCTATACAGACTGAAACTGAGTTCCAGAAAGCATTTGTGATTTTGTGCTTCTGATGCTACATAAAAGGAAGACATCTTTAGCAATTAAAATGTGTGCGTTCATACACACACACACACACACACACACACACACACACACACACACACACGGTTCTAGCATTGTGACCACTTGCTGATGTTTCACTTGAAATGTAGGAAGCATGCTTCAATAGTCTTGTGTAACTCCCTGCCCTGGGGACTCCCATGCCAGTCAGCTGGGGTGATAAAGATAGCTCTAAGTGCTAAATGAGGAGATGCAAAAATAAATCTGTGGAAGGGGAGACAACCAGAAGAGCCTGGAAGTTCCCAAGACTCTGCCAAAGGCAGAGACCTGGAAATCCAGGCCCCTGGAGCCCTGAGGAGGGTTGCGGCCAACTGCAACAGTCCTCTTTGGGGTTCCTCTCTTGTTACCCAAGGGCTTGATTATGAAGGTGGATTTAGAGCAGCCAGAAAAAGTCCAGACTCAGAATAAAAGCTGAAGACATCTAAAACCCAAGTAATGACCATTTGCTGCATGGCTCACACGTTGGGAATGCTCCAAAAGCTTGGGGATTTTCTCGGAACTCTAAATTCACTTTCCATTTTCTCCACAGAAACAAAGCTATAAATAGTGATCAGGCATCTGCCCCTAAAACGCCATATGTCTTCAATGAAATTGTTTCAATGCATCTACAATGAATGGACTAAGTTCTTGCTTGATAAGTTACTGTTTAATATAAATATGTTATTATATTCCTGAAATTATTCATTTTTTTACAAAGAAATACAATGGTAAATATGGTGTTTCTACATTGATGCAATACACTTTATACACTAACTATATTAATATATTAATAATTGCATTATATGACCAATGTATGAATGCTATGTTAATTAATGAAATAGCATGAATTGTCAACTTATTATCACCTTGTATACAAAGAAACAAGCAGTAGTAAAGATTGCAGGAAGTAGATGCTGTCCTGCATTCCAGGACAAGCTAAAGAGGTAAATCCTATTTATTATCTGTTCATGTTGATAGCAAACCCAATCCATTAACAAAGAATGAGGAGATAGAATTCTCAAGTGTCACTTATCTAAGTGACTTAGGGACAAAGTCCTTTTTAGTCATCATGTGTCCATTCCACCACCACCACCAAGATAGTGTTTCTCTGTGTATCCCTGGCAGTCTTGGAACCTGCTCTGTAGGCTCAAACTCAGAGATCTGTCTGCCTCTGCCTCCTGAGTGCTGGAATCAAATCTGTGCACCATCACCGCCCTTTTTAGTCTGTTGTCTAACTTTACTTCCAAACCCTGGTCTTGGCTTTTCTTTAAGGAAATACTTTTGGCTGTGCACTTAATGCAGAGCCAAATTTAGGATTCCTTTGATTTACAAATAGGTGAGGTTTTACTGAAGGATAGAAGACAGCAAACTGCAGAGGCAGTTAGAATTAAGTAGTGAAGCATATTGGAAACCAAACTATACAAAACTGCTCAGGACTCCTTGCAGGGAAGGTTGAGACTGGGCTTGGAGGAATCACCCTGCAGCCTCCATGGTCTGGGAAAGTAAGGGAGGGGTATGCAATCAGCCTTCCCTTCCCAGTTTTTATGCTTTGGTGAGTAGCTGCAAGCTGGATCCTGAAGATACTGCCATTGTTTCTTGCTTCTAAGCACTAGGAAGTGAGGTAGGTATAACAAAGCCAGACACTAACTGGTCCCCAGTTAAGATCAATAGAGCATGCCAGTGCTCACTTTTACCAGACAGTAAGTGAATGCAGGGACCTGCGAGAGGGTTGGGACAGAAGTTTGAGAAGGGGAATAGAGAACACCTTGCTCTACTTGATTCGCCCAGTATCAGATACTTCATGGTCCTGGTGTTCCTCCACTTGATTGATTGATTGATTGTGTGTGTGTGTGTGTGTGTGTGTGTGTGTGTGTGTGTGTGTGTAAGTGTACACTCCCCATAGCACTCACGTAGAGGTCAGAAGACAACTTCTGGGGTGTGGGTCCCCTCCTTCCACCTGGTTTGGAAGCAGGGTCTCTCTTGTGTTGCTGTGTAGGAGGGTTTTCAGCTGATTTTCCTATCTGTGCTGGCCATGGGAATACAGATATGTATGCACTACTGTATCTGCCTTTATTAAAATGTGAATTCCAAATATTGAGCTCAGGCGGTCCAGCTTATGTGGTAAGTGCTCTCACCCACGGAGCCATCTCCTTGGCCTTTCTAATCTCTCAAAGAGTTTCACCCTCTCCCCACAAGTGTAATTGTTTCCCATGTCTCTCAAAACCCATCCTCCCCGGGTACACTTATTCTTGTCACCGAAGCATAACCAACCCTGACCTTGCTTAAATGGCTTTGAGAGAATTTGAGCTTATGCTCTAGGTCCAGGGTTGTCCAGTTGTCTCCAACATCCCTCTTCTTGGTGTTCGTCATAATCTCAAACTTAGTGTTTCTAAGATGAGAATTCCATCCTCTGTCCATGTCTAGTCTGTGGGCGTTGCTCTTTGAGATACTGACATCACTCCATTCGGCTGGGGCCATATTTCCCACCATCCTGCTCTTCACCCACCATGAACCCAGCTGGCCACCCTTCCTGTTAGATGTGTCTCATTTCTATTCCCAGCACCCTTCCTTCATTCTTGTTCCTTTTTACCTCATTCCTGGATTCTCTTAGTAACCTCACAGCTGGTTTCCCACCCCCGGGGACTCCCTCTCCACATACTCGCTTGCTTTCTGAAGTCCTGAGAGAATGGTGTGTCTGGGAAGGGGTGCAAACTGCCTACAGTCTTAGCCCAGGTTGCCAGAAACAGAAATATGGGCAAAGTGTTGAATCTGTTACAAGAAAAGCTGTGTGTTGTGCAAACGGAAGAAGTGACCAGGGAGAGAAATGCTTTTCTCTAGAAACCAGAAAGTCAGGGGCAAAGGCTACATGATGGAACGTGATGGCCACTTCTCTCTCCCTCCCTTCATTCACTGGACCCTTTGTTCTCTCGAGCTTTCTTAACCTCACCATGCACCCCCACACAGGAACAGGAATAGGAAGAAGTCTAGCACAGTTTGTATCTCTTAGAAATTGGTGCATCTTTTGTGAGACTAATCTTTGTTTACTTTTGTTTTTCAGATTTAGTCTCACTCAGTAGCTCTAGCTGGCCTGGAACTTGCTATATAGACCAGGTTAGCCTTGAACTCAAAGAGATCCACCTGCCTCTGTTTCTTCAGTGCTGGGATTAAAGGTGGGAACCACCACTTGTGGTTAATTTGATTTTTAAAAATTTATATATAGACAGGGTCTCCCTGTGTAGCCCAGGTTGGCCTCCAACTTAGTATGTAGCCCATGCTAGCTTCCAACTTTAAATCCTCCTGCCTCTGCTTCCCAAGTACTGGGATTACAGGTGTGGTTCATGATACCCAGCCTTAACCCATTATAGATTTCTTGTTTCATGCTGTTGTGGTTGGAAAAGTTCCTTGACATGGTTTTACTCTTTTTTAATTTGTTAAGACTTGTTTCATGGCCTACCATCTGGCCAATCTTGGAGACTGTTCTGCATGCACTTAAAAGGATGCATACTCCACTGTTGGATGGAATCTTCTTTGTACTAAGTCCACTCAACTTCTAGTGGGTTGTTCAACTCTATCATTTCTACTTTGGTTTATGTCCATTGTTAAATGAAGTATGTCTAAATTCTCTGATTATACTATCTCTTTCTACCTTAAGTCCTGTCCACACTTGCAAATATCTGCATTTATAGAAGTCACATGTATTTATAGTTATTGGAGCCTTTTGATACATTAACTCCTTTCTCATGTCATGCCATTCTTTTGTTTGATAGTTTTTGACTTGGCATCTCCTTTATTAGATATCAATGTAGCTATCTCTGTTCTCTTTGCTTTCCATGCACATGGAATACCCATTTGCATCCCTTTACTTTCAGAGTATGTGTAAAGCTGACATGGGACCCTTGCTAACAACACATAGTTGGAGCTTTCATTTTCATTCATTCGGCCACTTTATGTCTTTTGACTTAATCCATTTACTTAGCAAGTAACTATTGACAGGTAAGGACTTTATACTGTCACTCTCCTGTGTCTATGTGGTATATGCGTGTATGTTCCCGTGTATGCATCGATGTGCTTGTCCATATGTGCATGTGTGGAGGCCACAAGCTATGTTGAATGTCTTCTAGCACTCTCTAACTTATTTTTTTGAAACAGTCTCTCACTGAACCTAGAGCTCCCTACTTGGCTAGATTAGCTGACAAGCAAATCCCTGGGATACACCTGCCCGCCCCCAGTGGTGAGTACACCACACCTGGCATTTTACATGGGTGATGGGACTCCAAACTTGGACCATGCTTGTTAGTAATAAGCACTTGCCAACGGAGACGTTTCGCCAGCCTGTTGTCTACTGTTTTAGAGTTCTTCTGTTCATTCTTCCTTGGAGGCTGACATCCTTTGTGATTTGGTTTTCTGTTGACATGGGGGGAGCATGCTTTGATTCCTAACTTTTTAATCTCTTGTTTGTTCTTCAGAATTTGCTTTGTAGTTACCACCTGAGGCTCACATAAAACATTCGATATTTTTAGCCATCTATTTTAAGCTGAAAACAATAACTTTTTGTTACTGATGTCACAATTTGCACCATTCTATATTATGTCTCTGTTAACAAATGAATAGCTAATATTAATACATTTTGCGTTCCATTTTCATACAATAGTTTAAAGTGGCTAGGGCATCACCATGGTGGTATCAGAATATGGATGGATCCATACTTATGATGGGCTCACAATTTTTCTTTTTAGTCTTGTGATAGGCAAAATTGGGTCCATTCGGTTGGAACCATGTTTCAAATTTCTGATTTTGATAATTTTCCAGCCAGTGATATGCAACATTTAGTCTGTGGTGATGCTGGGCAGTGGATATGAGCCCTAGTTCCCTGTCTGGCGCATGATTACAGAACAAACAACTGGCTGTCTATACCCTGCTGTGTTGCCGTGTTCCAATGCATGGAAGGTTTGGTGAATTAAATGCATTTTTTTAAAAAGATTTATTTATTTATTATGTATACAGCATTCTGTCTGCATGTATCCCTGCAGGCCAGAAGAGGGCACCAGATCTCATTACAGATGGTTGTGAGCCACCATGTGGTTGCTGGGAATTGAACTCAGGACCTTTGGAAGAACAAGCAGTGCTCTTAACCTCTGAGCCATCTCTCCAGCCCTAAATGCATTTTTTTTACCTTCAATATTTTTGACATCTGATGAGCTTTTGGGGGGATGCAATCCCATTGTAAGTTAAGGAGTATCTGCATTCTGAACTCAACTAAATACTTACTTTTTTTTTCAACAGAGATGAGTTTAATATCTTTAAATTGTATTTATTATTTTGTGTGTACGGGTATTTTGACTGCATGTGTATGTCTGTGCACTGTGCATGTACCATGCCTTTAGAGGCCAGAAGAGGAAAATAACTCCACTGGGACTGGAATAACAGCTGTGAGCCTCCATGTGAGTGGGGGAATCAAACCTGGGTCCTCTGAAAGAGCAGCCAGTGCTCTTACCCTCTGAGCCACTGCTCCAACCCCTAGAGATAAGTTTTATACTTTCATGTACTTTCTAACTTGAAGACCTCTCTTTGGCTCCTAGCGGGTGTCTAATTGGTGATGAACCCCCATACTTTTTGTGTGTCTGGGGAGGTCCCTTTTATTTCTTTCATTTCTGAAAGATGATCTTGCCAGGTTTAGTATCTTTGGTTGACAGATTTTTTTTAAGCTTCTGTGACGTCATTCCTTTTTCTCCCGGCCTGCAAGGTTTCCTCTGAGAAACCTGATGATTGTCTTCTGAAGGTTTTCTTTTTATGTGATGAGTTGCTTCTCTTCTTGCTACTTTTCCATATTTTCTTTGTCTTTGGATTTTGAGAAATGATTACATTGTGACGATATCTTTCTCTGTTAACTACTTGAGGTTCATTGGACTTCAGGGATCTGAATGTTTATTTTCCCGTCTAGATTTTACAAGGTTTCTGTCAACTCACTTATACACAGTGGGATTCTCAGAATGTGTAGAGAAAGCAAACAGGGCAGAGGTTTACTGGAGGAAATAACAAGATCTTCCTGGCATGGCATCAGACTTCCTTCAGAATGAGGCAATGCTTTTTACGGCCTTACCTTGGTAATTGAACTGTCACTTTTCATGTATCCTGTTGGCCAGAGAGAATCTGCCTGGGTTCAGTGTGAGCCAGGACTACACAAGAGTCTATGAGGTTAGCCGGGGGACATCTGCAGGCTGCTATACATGTGTACCATACAAACTTCACAAAGTTGTGATTACAGAATTTTATTTTTCTTCTTTGTGCAGTCTGTTACTTTTTTTTTTTTTTTTTTTTTTGGCTTGTTCATTTTGTTTTGGTTTTCAGACAGGTTTTTCTGTGACGCCTTGGCTATCCTGGAACTCCCTTTGTAGAATAGGCTAGCCTTGAACCTACCTCTGCTTCCCGAGTGCTGGGATTAAAGGTGTGAGGGGCTTTGGTTGGGTCACATGCCTGTTTATGGGCAAAAGTAGACTGGGCAGTTGAAAATGGTGCCGGAAGGAAGTGGGAACCGTGGGCAGACAGTGTCACAGTGCCAACTAGACCTTCTCAGCCTCTTCTGTAGATGACGTCACGTAGACAACAGCACCAGGCAGAACTCAGATTGTCTCATGAAAATAAGAAGTACGTATATTTTACATCTAGGCAGCACAGGATAGTCCTTTTAATTTTTAATTTTTTGAGGCTATACTTTTATCACCGGGCATGATGGCACAAACCTTTAACCTCAGCACTTGGGAGGCAGAGGCAGGTAGATCTCTGAGTTCTAGGCCAGTCTGGGCTACAGAGCGAGTTCCAGGACAGCTACAGCTACACAGGGAAACCCTGTCTTGAAAAACCAAAGTAAATAAATATTCATTTTCCTCTTTCCCTTCCTGCCCTAAAACCCTCCCATGAACTCTCCCCCTGCCCCCAGCTCTCTTTCAAACTCGTGGTCTTTTTCTTTAATTGTGGTTTCCATTTATGAACTTCTCCCATACCCCATCCATGTTAGCATGTCTATTGCCGCTGTCCTTGTTCAGGACTCAAGATTCGGACTTAAGACTCTGCTCAGTAAGAGGGAAATCAAGCCTGGCACTGGAAACATAACCATCTACCTAGTGAAGCGTCTACAACAGCTGCTTTACTAAACCAACAGAATCCCCAACTACACTCTAAATGTTTGTCCTTATGCCCCCCAGATAAGTGTCACCCTCATCAAGGAACTTCTCTCTGCAACAGCCAGAGACTATTACAGAAAACCACAAGGAATCAAAAGTCAGAATTGTGGTACCCAGTGCCAACCGATACATCTACAACACAGCTCCCGCACCTAAGGCTCGGTGATCACCGCATAGAAGGGGGCAGAAGGGTTCCAAGAGCCAGAGTAATGGGGAGTCTGCTGGGAAGATTGTGTCTCTCAGCAACGTCAGAAGACAATTGTTCAAAACACCTTTCTGTGTCGTTTCCTTTCCTTTTGAAAATAAATCCAGGAGACACAAATTGCCACTAATTTTGTTGATTTACTCCTAAGATGGACTCCTAACAGCAATGTAGTAGAATTGCTTGCTCACTGTCCTTCAAAAGGACTGAGGCTGAGGTAGCTGAGAAGTCGGGTCTTTGGGTTCCTCATCCTGCTCAATTTTCTATTTTAGCAACTGAGTAATCAGGACAGCACCACGAAGTCCTTGAAAGTTGGGATTGGGGAAGAACGTTTGGAAAGATGCTGTCTTCAGGTAATGAACCGCGGTCATGTTCCTAGTTTCCTAGTGTCTCAACCACAATTCATCCCCAACATGTGTAAAATGAATGGAGGCTGAGAAAGCATTGCCAAACATAGACAGCCCAGAGGAACCACACGGCCTCCTTTTGGAATCAGACTAAAGGATTAACTTCTGGAAAGAATTTTCCATCTGCTTCCCTGATAAGAATGATTAGAACCATCCATCTAGGTTTGCACATTCTGAACTAGGAGACGAACTGTTCCATCTGGTCTGGCTAAATTTAGTGCGGATTTCTCCAAGGAGTTCTGTCTCTGTTATGCAGGCAAAGACTTCACCTGAAATCCTAGGGAGAACAGGGGTTAACGGATGCTGGAGATTGTCCTCTCTGCCCACTAAAGATGGCCCACTCCAGCAGGAAGTGCTGTGTGATTTCTCTTATCCCAGCTGGACACCTGTTAGCCAGCTGACTGACACTGGGCATGTGTTAGGTAGTTTCTTTCCAGTTTTATTCTCTGTGTTGAACTTACGACACAGTTACGTTCTTTGTCTCCCTGGTACTTCTCCCATCCCTCACTTTTTCAACATCCGTGCCCTCTGTTATTTTTGGCATTAAAAAAAAAAATCTGCTTTTAATTCGTTTCAAGGCTTTGCAATAAGCAGTTTAAAGGAGTTGAGCTGATGAGAGGTGTCTCTCTGGTCCTCTGATGGACAACCTTATACCCTCATGGGAACTGAGCTGAACCCAGGCCTATCTTCTTTGTTATTTAATGACAGTGTTTACGCTCTGATGGTGAGTTTAGACAATCCACACTGTGGTCATTAGAATATTACATAACATTAGTTTTTAGTATCGCTATTTTTTTTGTTCTCTTTTGAATTCTTAAAGTTTGCTGTATTCCGTTTTCCCCATTCGTACCTTGGCAGTTACGCACTCTATCTCCTTTTATAGCTGGCACACACACTTGATTTAACAAAGTAATATAAACATGTTTGACTAAGGCAGGTATGGGACACACACCTGTTATCTCAGCATTTGAGAGGCTGGGTCAGTAAGACAAAGAGTTTGAAGCTAGCCTCGGCTACAGAGTAAATTTGTTCAAAGCCAGATTGAGCTGTTCACTGAGACTTTGTCTCCGAAACCAAAATCAAACCAAATCCAATCAGTAAATACAAAACCCACCCTCAGCCTTCTTCTGAATAATTAGGACCGTAGAGACCTTCAATTCTGAACTCATTCTCCTTTATTGCTGTTACTGAAAGGGGTCCGTGAAGTAGACTTGGGACACACCCAGACTCCGAATTCTCAGCACAAAGGGCATTTATTACCTTGGACGGACAAGCAGGGGTTGGGAGAGTGGTGGAGGAGTTGCGGGGGGGGGGGGGGGGGGGGGGGGCTGCCTCTGGGTTGGACAAAGACAGCAGCAGCAGGAATTTTTGCAGGATTGGTTTTTAAGGAGAAAAAGGGGGAAATCTGTGTTAGGATGAGCTGGTAAATCCTGATTGAACAGTGTAGCCAAATAATGAATTTTGATTGCTAGACCTTGGAGTCTTAGTCAGGCATTAGGAAGTAAGTGGTCATATATGGGAATAGACCTTGGGGGCCAGCTTTAGGAATGTAATCGAATAGTTTAGCAAGGGAGAAAGGAAGGTGGGGAGGTGCAGAAGGCAAGGCCTGCCAACGCCATGTTAGAGAGCCCTTCAATTACTATTGAGCATTTCAATTCTACTAAAAGAAAA
This sequence comes from Peromyscus eremicus, assembly GCF_949786415.1. NCBI lineage: Eukaryota > Metazoa > Chordata > Mammalia > Rodentia > Cricetidae > Peromyscus > Peromyscus eremicus. The sequence goes on along the minus strand of NC_081437.1, from coordinate 18,316,230 downwards.
AGAAAGAAAGAAAGAAAGAAAGAAAGAAAGAAAGAAAGAAAGAAAGAAAGAAAGAGAGAGAGAAAGAAAGAAAAACTGTCCAGGCACAATGGGCATAAAATAAATCGTGCATATTTAAAGTACAATTAGATTACTTGACATAGCACGCATGCATGAAACCAGCACCACTATTAAATTATTAAAGGTAATAAACATACTTTTAAGGCAAATCAATCCAGTTCACACTCAGATATGACCAAATGTATAATATGAAGATCTGCGAATTTCCTGTAGCCTTAAGAGTTCTAAAAGCCCAGGGGCTGGGAAGTGAGAAGAAAAGAGGAAGCAGGGAGGTCCTACCTTTCCCTCCAAGGACACGCCTCCAGTAACTGACAGGTCTCCCACTATGCCCCACCCCTTACGGGTCTTGTCCCCTCCCATCAGGACCAGGGTGGAGCTGAGCCTTTAACACGTGGGCACTGGGACTTTCATCTAAACCCTATCAGGACTGAGTTTGTACTCCCCTTCCATTTTAGTTTTAGGACTGATGAGTTGGCTCAGTGGTTAAATGTGCTCGTTACACAACCCTGATGACCAGTGTTCAATTCCTGGAACCTGTTTGAAGGAGAGAATCAACTCTTCAGAGTTGTCCCCTGACCTACATAGACCTGAACCTCCCCCTGCCACTAATAATAATAATAATAAACGTTAATTATAGAAGTTGTACTATTTGTTATAAATATACTCACTGCTAAATTTAACCATATAAGAAAAAGAAAAGGAAGCCGGGCAGTGGTGGCACACACCTTTTATCCCAGCACTTGGGAGGCAGAGGCAGGTGGATTTCTGTAAGTTCAAGGCCAGCGTGGACTACAAAGTGAGTTCTAGGACATCCAGGACTGTTACACAGAGAAACCTTGTCTCGACAAACCAAAACAACAACAACAACAACAACCAAAAAAAAAAAAAAAAAAAAAAAGGAAAAGGAGAAGGAGAATCCTGTTTGGTTTCATAAGAGTGCATATATGTTTGTTTTTTCTCATGGCTGTATGATCTATACTTAACTGAATATTCATTCTGATTATTTTGACCAACTGCCTCTTGTCTTTAATTTTTTTTTTTTAAGACCCGGTCTTACTCTGTACCCCAGGCTGACCTGGAACTCATTATTGTAACCCAGGCTGGCCCTCAACTCACAAAATCCTGCCAGGGTCTCCTGAATATTAGTATTATGGGCATGAACCTCCAATTCCTGACTCCTTTCCTAATCCTTGCATTGTTTCTTTTTTTTTTTTGGTATGACATATGTTATACTGAGTTTGTCTTCCACGTGTCTCTCTCTGTTCACTTATTGGCTATTTTCATAGGCTACACTTCTGAACTAGAATGCATTATTTCCTTTCTAAAACCTTTGTGGGAAACCAGAGCAGCGAGCTTTTGAGATGGGTATTTCCATTTCCTTATTAAAAATGAAGTTTTTTTTTTTTTTGTCCTCAAAGGTTTAGTTTATACATGACTGACTGGGGAATGAGAATCCCATTTTCTGTTCTATGGTATGTGGGACCCCAGGTTACCATACTGCCTTGCTAGGTTAGAAAAAAGGATTAATAAAAAAAAAGAAAGCATATGGTAGAGTTGTCAGGAAGATTACTAGGAATTTTAAGCAAATAGCAGTCTGTGGAATTAGGGCACAGGGGACCCATTTCAAGCTGTTATATTCTCACCTGGCCTTTCTGTTGAGAACACTCAGGTGAGAGCTGACGGTTGATTTATAGTCGGTCACTTCTGAGGACCTGGGTGTCATGAAGTCAATGTGTATCACACGCAGCAGGGAATGGCCTGCCTGCGTTTTATTCTGAAGGAAAGGATGCAGCTCATCTGGGTCAAGTTGGATCCAAAATTGAACTTGTGTTTATTTTATTTAATAAATGTGTTCTTGAATAGGATGTGAATTGTGATTGGTAGGGTGTCATTTTTCACGAACCGTAATCTTTAAATGCGTGTTTTTCCAAAAACAAAGAATGCTTGAGAATTGTGAACAAATTCCCCTTGTTATAAGAAATACAACAACTTTTTGTTTTTCTTAAAATCAGGAACCTGGTGTGTTAGTGACTTAGAATGTGGTGGCTGGTGCTGAAGTAACTGTTAATAATAATAATGTGGACTGCATACACTATTAAAAATATTCTCATTCTGGGGCTGGAAAGATGTCTCAGTGATTAAGAGCACTGGCTGCTCTTCCAGAGGTCCTGAGTTCAATTCCCAGCAACCACATGATGCCTCACATCCACCTAGAATGGGATCTGACGCCATCTTCTGTAATGCAAGCATACATGCAGACAGAGCGCTTGAACATTAAAAATAAATAAATAAATAAATATTTTTTAAAAATACTCTCATTCTAAGGTCTCACTCCGGTCTTCTAAAGTAAAATATGCAACAAACTTAGACTGTAGAAGTTTTTTTGATTTGGGGTTTTTTGTTTTGTTTCTTCGTTATTGTCTTTTTTTTTTTTTTCTGATTAACTATCACGCTTGGGGCATGTAGCTGTGCATATCAGTGATCCTTGGCCCTTTGTTGATAATATATTCCTGCCTCAGGTGTCATGGGAGGTGCTGGCTCTTCTGTTACAAGCCACACAGAGTGATGTGTGGGAGGGACTGACCACCTCACCAGCCCCAGGGCATGCTGGGACTGTGCTTCAAGACACTGTTGGTATTCTGTTTCTTTATAGTCTGCCAGTTTGCCAATCAGCAATTGATCCCATGATTGAGATGGTCTTAGAGTTCCTGGGAGTCTTGGTATGTGCAGATAACAAATACTAAAATAGCTAGGCGTGGCAGGCATATTCTACATACCTGTAATCCTAGCATTTGAGAGGCTGATGCAGGAGGATTATAAACTTGAGGCAAGCCTGGTCTATACAGAAGACCCTGCCTCTAAAATCAAACTAATGCACAAGATTAAAAAAAAAATTAAGAAAATAGCAGAAATAGACAGACTCCAAATTTTAACTTTGACAAAATTTAGTTGAGTTTAATTATCCTTTGAAGAAACTTAACTATTCTTCATGAAAATTAAGCAGGCACTTTCCACCTTAATTATTGTGTGGGCGTGGCTGGTAGGATGGAATTGTGAAATGAAAATTTTATTGCTTCTCATTCTGTAATCCAGATCCTCCAAGTTAACATTTCTTAGAACTTTTCAGCCTGAGACCTCTGTGTTGTTATTAGCTCAGATTAGGAACAAAAAAAGAACAGAATAATTTTTTTTTGTCAAGTCAGACATAAGTTCAAGAGACAAGGACAGATTTTCATTAGTAGTAACTATGGCAAAAGAGCGCAACATAAAGATTAGGAGGTAAATGTGATTTGCACAGAAGTACCCAGATATCTTAAAGGGAAAATGTGGGGGCAACCAAGTAGGGACTTAGTAGAGGCAGAGGGTTGATGGGTATTGGTGATATTAGGCTGTCTGTGTCCATTAGTTATCAAAATCAGGAAGTTAGCGGCTGTCAAAGTTAGCAATCTGTCCTCCCGCAGAGACCAAATGACGTGGGTCTTGTCCGTCTGGTGGCTGGAACAGGCAGTAAAGATTTTTGACAGTCTTGAGCCTCCTTGGGAAGGGAGTCACTTGTAATGGCAAATCAAAGTAATCTCACAGATGTTGCCTTGACATTCTAGAAACTGTTTCCGAGTTTGTTCAGATTGTGTGTATGCGCGCGTGCGTGCGTGCATACGTGTGTGTGTGTGTGTGTGTGTGTGTGTGTGTGCGTGCATACGTGTGTGTGTGTGTGTGTGTGTGTGTGTGTGTTGTGATGGATGTGCATTCATGTGTGTGAGTGCAAGCAAGCATGTATGTTTCATGGCACACATGGAGAGATCAGAGGACACCCTCAAGTGCAGGGCCTCGCCTTCCACCTTGTTTGAGATGGGCCTCCTTGCTGTTTGCCACTGAGCATGCTGGGTCAGCTGCCCCTTCCAGGCATTCTCCTGTCTCTACCTCCCATCTCTCTATAGGAGCTTTGGGATGACAGGCATGAGCCACTATGTCCAACTTTGTGTGGGTTCCGGGGTCCAAAACTAGGTCGTCATATTGGTGCAACCAACCCACTGAGTCATCTCTGCAACCTGGATTGGTTCAAATCCTGGTAGGTCTAGATGGATAAGAGAGGTGAGAAACCTGGCTAGCATTTGATCAATAAGAGGATCTTTGTCTGCAGAAATCAATAAATTAACAACCCTAATAATTCTGGTTTGGGGATCTATAGTATAGAAATAAAAGACATGCACTTGATGCTGTGGGCAATGGTGCTTACAGAGGCAAAATCTGGTATTTGAGTATTCATCAACAGTACAGTGGGTACTCTCTGATGTAGCTATACAGTGGGGTAGAATGTAAAGATTAAAAAAAACTGTATTATTGAGTTTGGAGCCAATACATATGGCCGTTATATGTTATTAAAGGAAAAAAATTTACAGAGTATCAGCTTTAAAAATGGAAAAGAAGATCTGTGCTATCTATCTTTTTAGAATCTCATATTGCTGACATGCGACAGAAAACATATGCTATGTCAGTGAGACAAGAACACAGAGAAAAGGGGATTGGTACGCTCTCACCCACAGTGCTGTCTTGTTCCGTTTGCTACCAGGAGTGTGCAATGCTTTTAAATTTAAGCATTTCATAAATCAAAGCACAAGAGTGCTGTTTTTCCGATTTTGTGAAGTACGGAGCATCCTTACCTAGTCCTCCAGGGTGATACAATGCCTATGTTCCGGTAACTAGAATAAACCCCTCATGCAGTGGTTCTCAACCTATGGGGTGCCACCATGGGAAAACACATATTTCCGATAGTCCTAGGAGCTGAGACACTGCTCGGTAGCAAAATTACAGTCATGGAGTAGCAACAATAATAAATTTATGGTTGGGGGTTCCTAAGGCCATCAGAAATATGTGTTTTCTGATGGTCGCGACCCACAGGTTGAGAACTGCTGGAAGGGAATTTGTGGGAATTCACGTTTTACCACAGCTTCAGTGTTTCGGTTGGCCATTTCCAGCTGAGCAGCCCTTGCTCTTCTGTTTTGACGGCTCACTCCCCTCTGCTCGTTCCCACTAACTGAGAGGTTTTCTTTTACCCTCTTATGATCTCCCGAAGGAAACAAAGCCAGGGTCTCGGTTCTGAACCCTTCATGGGAGGTATGATACTCCACAAGAGTGGCCTACTTGCTTTTCACTGACAGGAGTGGACATCACAAAAATGAACCCCGAGAACACTCAGCTTTAATGAAAAGGTTCAGCAGAAAGATCCTTTACTCACCACTTTTGAGGTCCTGCTAAAACTGTCTTCTTGGTTTACCTACCACAATGTACAAGTAAGAAAATTCTCTTGCAATAACATTAGGTCCTCCTTTGCTGGCTCTACTCAGCTAGAGATCTCGTCTGTATTCTCCCAGAAAGTCCTATGAAAGAGCGAAGGGTTCAAAGGATTTCTATATCTCAGTGGCTCTCACCCTTCCTAATGCTGCGACCCTTTAATACAGTTCCTCATGTTGTGGTGACCCCCAACCATTCAATTATTTTCCTTGCGACTTCGTAACTATAATGTTACTACTGTTAGGAATCGTAACAGAAATACCTGTGGTTTCTGATGGTCTTAGGTGACCTCTGTGAGAGGGTTGTTTGACACCCCTCATCCCCCCACCTCCCCTCCCCACCAAGGGTCACGACTCACAGGTTGAGAAGCCCCAGCTATACCCCAAGAGACTCCTGTAGAAAAGCTGAGCAGATACAACGTAAGTCAACAGTGGCCCTGTTCACTGATGAATCTGATGAAGTAAGTGATACTTTAGAACAGGATGTGGAAGTGAGGTCAAATGCCCAGGCCTCCTCACCTACAACCAGGAGACTGTAAATGGCTGGATTACAATTTGAGCAGGCAGTTTGGCACTAAGGTTGGAATCATTGACTTTGGAGCCAGGACACAGGGAGTAGAACTGTAGTTGGCTAGCTGGGTTTAGGAATCTGGTAATTAAAGTGAAGAGAAAGAGGCAGTCAAGGGATGGACGTTCTTTGGAACTGTGCACAGTTTTGAGCATGTGGATTGGAATCAAAATAATTAGCAGCCGGGCGGTGGTGGCGCACGCCTTTAATCCCAGCACTCGGGAGGCAGAGCCAGGCGGATCTCTGTGAGTTCGAGGCCAGCCTGGTCTCCAAAGCGAGTTCCAGGAAAGGCGCAAAGCTACACAAGAGAAACCCTGTCTCGAAAAACCAAAAAAAAAAAAAAAATAATAATAATAATAATAATAATAATAATTAGCTGTTTTATAGTCATAGCCCTGATGGAAACATCCATACAAATATCTATCCACCCATCCATGTCTCCATTCATCCACTCATTCATTCATTTAGAAAGTGTAGAAAGACCATTATTGTCTGGGCAAGGCTGAGAGGCTGTGTTGTGAACCCAAGGCAGTTTGGTGGACTCAGAAGACCCGTGTCCACTGCAGGCAATTCTACAATGTGAAGATGGAGAGCCGTGGGGCAGGACAAGTCCAGGGCTCACATATGAGATCAGGGGAAGTGAGTTTCTATCTGTCTCGTCCTTTGAGTGTTAGGACACTCAAGCTCTGTCCCCTCGTGCGCTTAGCTACAACACGTTTTGAGAAATAAAAATGTAGTTCAGTATGTATTTTTGCCTCCTCCCCTCTGAAGCAGATTTTTATTTTCTGCTTTGAAATTCAACTGTCTGGATGCTAGACTAGAAAAGAAAACATGAACCTGAAAATTATCTTTATAATACTCTCAGCACCCAGAGTGATTTTCAGAGAAAAATGCACAGAGACAGTTTGGGGAATTTAAAAGGTGTACATTTCTTCTCAAGAGCTAGAAGAATCTTGGGCACAACAGTGTCACCTTGAAGGATAGCACTAGGTTCAGATCAACTTACCCAACTTGCCTGCTAGTCTCTGGCTTCTAGGGGTGACATCCTCACAGACTAATGAATATTGCTGTCGAGGCAGATTTTGAAACAAAAGTATTAGCGGAAAGAGCTACTGTGTGGGTAAGGGGTCCTGTGGTGTGAATGCTAAATTTTCCTTCTCCTGTTTTGAGGAAGCCAGGTTCAGCCAGCTAGAGGGAGGGGAACATATTAAGAGAAAAATACAGCCATGAAAGTAAATTTCAATAAGCAAAATTCTAAAAATACACTTATGCCAAGGGTGATGTCTTTCAAAAGTGAGCGAGAATTTGTAACAAGGGAGGGAACGAGAGGAGCCAGAAAACAGGACAAAACAGAGAACTGAAAGGGGAAGTCTATTTTAGGCAGGACTAGTCTGTCTGCAAGTTTGGGAGTTTCTCCAAGGACATTGAGGAAAGGGGAGCTGGCGGGGGGGGGGGTGCTGGGTGCAGAGACTAATTCTGATGGAGGTTCCCCCTCATTTTGTCTGTTGTTATTAGGATGATTTTCAATGCATCTGTGGATTGTGTTCCAAAGATGTACCTGCAAATGGGCTGTGTGGAACTCAGCCGTGTTTGCTCCATCAAATGCATTCGTTCACAGAGAGAATGCTCTAAGTGTCCTTTTGCCTGCCTACCACACAGCCACTTAAAAGCTGTAACTGGTTAAACATCCCATTTGCAACTGATAGTATCAGGAAGCTCTTCACGGGATGCGAACAATTAGACCCCCAAATGCAATACAGTTGACTAGATCGCTGTGCCTATAGGCAAACAGGCTTAACTGGATGAGCAAGTCTTCTATGGCTTCTAAGAAAACCTCAGTGGCTACCAAATCACCAGGATCAGGGGTGATGTGCAGGGTTTGGAGTCAGAGTGGCACTCTGGGTTGACATCTTCATTCTGTAGACTGCTTGCTAGTCGTGGATAGGCTGGTTAACCTCAGTAAAAGTCACCTGGGAGTGATGGTAGCATCTCCCTAGAGCTTGGCTATGGAGAATAAAACTTTTACACAGTAGTTAACAGACTATATGTTATAGTATTAGCGCAATACATACATATTAATATATTATTGCTATTATAATTACTTCTTGTATATGGCTCTCTATGTGTTGCTCTTTATTCCCAAGAAGCGAACGACCTTGAGGGCAGAGATTTTTGTCTCATTTTGATGATTTTGACTGGATTGAACACAGACACTGTATTTCTCTATTTGCTGAGGTTGGTTGCTTTGTGCAGGGGCAGAGGAACTAAAAATCTCAACTCTGAAAGCTGCACAGAAAACAATGTTTTCTTTTCTGGAACAAGAGTGTAGCTAGAACTTCATCCCTGTTGTTTTTCAGTGTTTTGCTGTTTGTTTGTTTGTTTTGAGACAGGGTTTCTCTGTGTAGCCCTGGTTGTCCTGAAACTTGCTCTGTAGACCAGACTCACAGAGATTTGTCTGGCTCTGCCTCCTGAATGCCGGGATCAAAGGGATCAAAGGTATGCGCCACCACTGCCCAGTATGAGCACAACTTGGTGAGTTCACCATGATTGGGTACCTGCTTTGATTTCACATAGTTGAAAGGGAAGAAAAAAAGGGGAGAGAAAGAGGAGCAGAGACAATGTCCCCAAAATTCTTAGACAAATGTTGAAGCTAAAAGATCAACTGAGAAAGTATCCACACACACACACACACAAAGCCTGTGTCAGTGTGAGGGATGGGAGATGGGCTGGCCGAAGAATAGAGCAATGATGTTGAATGCAAAGTCCCGGCCAGGAAAGGAAAGTGGGGGTAGGTTTAAGTCACAATACCCGTTAGTGCCTCAAGCCAACAGCAGGTGGTGTATCATCAACTCAGAGCAGCTTGTGTGGAGTTTAGTGCACGGCAGGGAGCCTCTAGCAGGGAAGGAGTGCCCAGGTCTGAGATGGGACATTTGGGAATCTCTACGTAAGGGAGTGCCTTGCATAGGCAAGAAGCCTAAGAGGGAGAATCTGGGTGCTCAGGCCAGACCACTGTTCTTTCCTCTTCTGTGTCGGCAGAATCTGCTGGTCCCATCACTTCTAACGATTGCCTGCCAAACATTCTCTGTAAGACTTGCAAGTGAGAGAATTAAGAAGTATCCAGCTTTGTTATGAATTTGAGTTTGTTTTGTTTTGATTCTTTGTTTTTTTCTTCTTGGTCCTTTTTTTCCTCCATCCTTTTTCTTGTCAATGGCTTTCTCCTCTTTGCATAAATGTTGAACCCATAGGTACCTTCTAGATCACTTCTGTCTTCTGTTCGTTTTAGTCATTCATTCCTTCACTTACTTATTTTTGAGACCGGTCTCATGTGCCCCAGAGTGGCCTTGAACTCCCCACGCAGCTGAAGATGGCCTTGGACTTCTGGATCTCCTGCTTCAACCTCCCAAGTCCTGGGATTACAGGTGTCATCCCGTTCAGGCAAGTGCTCTACCCACTGAGCTACATCCTCAGCCCCAGTTTCCACTGATTAATTTTTAAAAGATCTTGTATAAAAAGAGTGTGTGTGTGTGTGTGTGTGTGTGAGTGTGTGTGTGTGTGTGTGTGTGTGTGATACATATGAACGAACTCACCTCTCAGAGACAATTGGATAAACATAAACTTTAAAATTTTTGATATTTGTTTTAGGCTTTTTCCTATGTCAACATAATATTTGCTTTGAAAAATGAGATTGCTCTGAAGGAACTTTTGTGGCGTGATTTTTTTCACTTACTAAACACCAAATATTCCCAAGTTAATAACAAACTTGAACGTCCTTCTCCTGCCACAGTTGCCTAGCACTGTATCCTGTGAAGGGACTGACATGGAGGTAGCCTCCCTCACTGAGCTCTTAAATATGCATTATTTACTAGTATAAAAGATGCCCTAAGGAGCAGTCACATAGTTATGCAATCCATAGTCTTTTCTTGGAATATGCTTTTATAACAGGAACTGATGAGTGAGAGGGAAATCACATTTTAAAGAGTGTTTGCTTCAAATTACAAAAATAGCTTCCTCACATGTTTCACCAGTTACTTTTTTTTTTCTTCTTCTTCTTCTTCTTTTCTTTGAGACAGGGTTTCTCCGTGTAGAGCCCTGGCTGTCCTGGAACTTGCTCTGTAGACCAGGCTGCCCTTGAACTCACAGAAATTCATCTGCTTCTGCCTCCTCAGTGTTGAGATCAAAGGCGTGCGCCACCATGCTTGGCTTAACAGTTACATTCTTGACATCCGGCTAGTGAAGGTTCTGTTTTCTAAACCTCCTTCTAACATTGGAAATTGACATTATTTTATTTTTGTCAAGTTTATAGATTTCAAATGATATCTTATGTTCATTTAATTTGTCCTTTGTAGGGGATCTGAATTTTTTACATGCATATTGGACACCTAGATTTCTTCTTTTGTGAAATATTTATTGACATCCTCTGCTCAGTTATTACTTGTCAGTAGTTTATATATTAAAGCTATTTACCAGTTACCTGTATGCTTCTCTCTTTGCTTTGTTTTGACATCTGTGGTTAACTTTGGTTATGATGGAGCAATAGTTTATATACAGAAATTTTATCTTACCATATAAATATTTTAATTTTTCATTATGGCTTAGGCTTTTGTGACCACGATTAAAATATTTTCATGATGATTGAAGGACTTAATCATGATTAAAATAATTTTAAGGTTATGAAAATAATCATTTTATTTAAGTTTATGTCTCAAAACAGCAGAGAGAGGGAGAGAGGGAGAGAAATATGAACAAAAGGGAGATTGTGGCAAATAGTCTCTGTCAGTTAAGTCAGACCCAAACTGTTCTCAGAGTTTCTGGACACAAAAAAGTCCCTTAGATACTACCTTGGCCCCTTCCTGAGAGATTTCACTTGTAGGTAAAGTGTAAAAGAGGCATTGAGGTCATAAATAGGGATTTTAGAAGCAAGCCTGTAGTAATTCAGTAATCAATCAGCATGTATAAGACTTGTTAGAAAACAGGAATTGAAGAGAGGGTTTTCACAAAATTCAGGGTTAGGTAGAAAGGAAGTCCACGTAGGAGGCTGAAGGAACTTGCAGTAAGATTTCCTGGAAGCCACGGGACATTTTCAGCACCACATGGTCAGTTGGGTCAAATGTAGCCAGAAGTTCAAGTAAGATAAGAGCAGGAACATGTCCATTGCTCTTGGTGTATAACCACGTGGAGTGAGCGCCGTTTGCAAAGAGGGAGGAGCCAGACCACAAGCAGACTGAGGCTCTGGGATTCAAGACGGGAAGACAAGCTGTTTCTCCAGAAACTTAGTTGTGAAGAAAGACTTAGGTAATGCTAGTAAGAGCAGCAACAAATCAGAAAGGTTGATATTCGGACAGAAGAGTCATAGGAGTGGGCACAGCTTGATGGTGAGGAAGGTGTGCTGAGTGGGAGACAGATGTGGCTGTAGGTGAGGGTCTAGGACAGGTGGGCGGCACAGGCAGGGAGGCGAGACGGTGGGAGGGGATCCAGAAGGAGGCAAGAGTTTTGAAGATGAAGGAGGAAATGATGAGCACCTGTAGGCAGGTTGGGTAGAAAGAAAAGTGCTCTTTCCCTTGCAAGGCTGGAAGATGCCATCATTATGGGGCCATCTGTCACCTTACCAGACCGAGAACAGAAGGGGTCAATGTCTTGCTCTCCATGTTGACATTTTGCCTCACAAATACCATCAGGGTCTACCCCTTGGCTGTAAATAAAATTGGCAAAGAATCTCTATATTGTTTTCTCTGTTAGTCACTGAATAGTTTCCAGAAATCTCTCCTTCCTTGACTATTTAGTGCATAATGGATTGCTAGAATAAACAACCCACTCAGTTGTAGATGAAGTGATTGATATGGATCATTAAGGACCAGAAGTTTCTGTTACTGCAAACATGGAGTATAAAGAAATCAAAAGAGAATTTCAAATGCTTAGCAGGCCTCTTTTCTGTTTGTGAATGGAGATCGAGTCATCAACGCAGGCGTGAAAAAAGCCTCTGGAGATAGAATGTTTCAGGGCATCGCATTCCCAGATCTGGAGTTTATATCTACTGCTGACTTTAAACTCTCAGTAATAGGTTTTGATATCCCCAATGTTTCCTACTTATACTCTGGGCTTCCACAACTCAGTAAAAAAGTAGACCTGAAAAACTGATCCTCTTCCTCCACTTCTTCCTCTCTCCTTTTCTTTTTAATACTAGCTTTTATACAGTGGGAAATTTCTGGCCTAATTTTCACCACAAATAATAAGATGAACCTCAGTTTGGAAGATTGGCCATGCATGCTCCTATCCTGAGAGAATTTACACTTGTTAAAAATCAAGGCTGACAGTAACAGGCTAATTATGACTCAGAAATCCCCTGGGAGACTTTAACCGTCCTTTCCTGGTGTTCACTTTTCCAAATAAGCTGATTCTCCGCCAGATCTCCATTCTTCCTTGAAAAAGGGAGTTCTGACGTAGTTTTAGGAAGCACCACCTTAATATTCCAAGAAGTCAGAGACTCAAGGTCAGACACCTTCTAAAGCCGCGCACTCTAGGGCTTTTCTTAGGAGAGATGATAAGGGCAAGAAGGAAAAATGAACTCTGATGGGAAGGATGGATCCCACACAATGGGCAGGACAGCCTGCCACCACTGTCTGTGAGCGACCCAGACACCGTTCCGGTGCCAGCTTCCCAGAACACGAAGTGGTCAGCAACACACCTGCAAAGCGATTGTTTCTCTTTCCAGTCACCCTGGCTGACAATCTCAACCGCTCTGTGGTTCCCCCAGGATGTTGAGACCTGTGTGATAGGCAACAATGTGGCAGAGAGGTTTGAAGCCACAGGAAGTCACTTCCAGCAGCTCTTTTGACACAAAGCATGAGATTTTCTTCCTTCATCCCTTATGTTCTTGCCCCTGGCCATCTCTGGCTGCAGCAGCCCTGGCCTTGGAGAGGTCTGCCAGGTGGGGGTGGGAACAGGACTAAGCATTCTTAGAGGGCTACTAAAGTGTGCCTTCCTTGGGGACAGTCCCCTCAGTTGTGTGAAGAACCACACATGCTGGAGCCTGGAGCTCTGAGAAAATGAAACCAAGCAGACTGATTGCTCTAAGGGCAGCCTGACCTGTAAAGCAACTTCCACCTGGTGGCTGAACTCCTGCTTCCTTTTTCTTGCTGACTAGACACCCTAGAGGAAACTTCAGTGAGATGGGAGAGTAGTCGTCAGCCTCCCTACCCCTAGGCAAAGGCAGTTTGCTTTCTGTTTGCAGTGACCTCCCTCTCTCCGGTGTGACTTATCAGCTCTTGGGGCATTTGTCTCTAACAAGAAAACAAACGGTGGAATGCACGGCCCTGCATGCTAATGCAGTGGCCGAGCCAACCCGCAGCTTAGGAGAAGGTTTGCCAACTGGGGGCGAATAATGAGCTTCAGTTTCTGACCTCCTGGCACGGCTCGCTCGGTGTTTATCAGGAGGTGCATGTGACTGGTTAAGACACACACACAGCCTGACTCGCAGGAAACAGCTGCTGGCGGCATGCTCCACACTTGGCAGCTAGACAGGCAGAGTGCTGGTGTGAGGAAGAGAACATCACCCTAGTAAGTAACTAGAGACTTTCCTCTGGTGTGTGTGTGTGTGTGTGTGTGTGTGTGTGTGTGTGTTCCAAGCCGCCACCAATTTTTTTATTTCATGTGGACTTTGGTACCCTGTGACCGTAGAAGGGTGTTTTATTTGTACTTGTTAATTTGTGGGTTTTACTAACTTTTTAAGAGTGTCTTCTTTTTAGCCACAATATAATAGCAAAAAAAAAAAAAAAAAAATTGATGTCTGTCTAGCAAAGGAGTTGATTTCTAGGTGTCCAGGATTTTTTGGTTCATAGCCAGGATTTAATTCACAGAGGAGTGAACTGGTGGATAGGAGTTGATGGCTGGAGCCTTACTAACATTTGACCACTGAAACTTGAAAACATAGTTGCTTAAAATAACTGGTGAATTTATGGTATGGCTGACTTGGCCATTCCTAGTCAACTCTGAAAAAAAAAAAAGACTTAGGTCACTATGTCTAAGAGTCTGCAAAACATGCTTCTAAATTGACACTTAGATCAAATGTCTCATGAGGTTTGTATTCATGCTTTCTGGTTCATTGAACACTTAACTTTATTAACGCTTTTCTTCCATAAGCTCACACACTCCCATCACATTAAAGCTAACACTTCCGGTTGTCTTGGGTCTTTCTTATTATAGTGACTTTGTGGTGCTCAGGGTTTTGTTTTTGTTTTTGTTTTTATCCCCCTTGTTGATGATGTGGATTGTAAGTGTTCAGTGACAGAGCTTGCTCTGGAGAGAGCAGCAAAGTAGGAACACAGGAGGGACTGAGCTGTCCTTCAGGGACGTTCGGCCCATGTGAAGGCAAGAGTAGGCAGAAGTCTGACTGATGACGTAGCCTCTAAAAGTGGCAAGCTTCTGAATCAACATGACAGAGAAGATGACCAGGCAGGTTCCTTTTCTGGATTGCCTGGACAGTCCTGAGGGACCAGAGGGGGAGTGGGCTGTATTCATTCAGAGTGTCAGGAGATGCTGTTTTGCTTGAGATGAGACTAGGGTATCCTGAGTCCAGTTTCCCCAAGATTACTGATGGATTGTCCTCAAGGATCAAATAGTTCAATTTGCTGGTAACTTCCACCTCTGGAGGGCACGCAGGGTCTAGCCTACTCTGCCCTCTCGCATATGGAGATAGAATGACATTAATGTAGGGTGTGGTGGTTCTGTTTCTGAATTTCTGTAGCACAACTGACCTTGAACATCTCATCACCATGATTCCCTAAGGAGACAGCTTTGGGTGCTCTGTAGGGTAGGGGCAACGAAAACAAACAAGCAATCAAACAAATATTCAGGCTAATCTGGCTGATCTCGTGACTGAAGCTCTTCTCCTTCTTTTCCTTAAAATGTGGAAGGGTCTGCAAAATCTGGAGTGTCCAAGGGGGAAAAATTAGCTCCAATTCTTTGTTCCTCTTTATGCCATTTTGGGAGGTCCTGGAGTCAGCTGGTATCTTCCCTGAATAGCCTGTGACTTCCCTGTATAGTCTGTGACTTCCCTGTAGTCTCACTGCAAATGGTGCTGTTGCCTACGCCATCCTTGAGAGTTCATGTTTAGCAGAGTCCACATCTTCCACAGGTTAACAGTGGAGAAAACAAAACAAAAACGAAAACAAAGACCTCTCCAGTGAAATCTTGTCTCCAGAATAATAGATCCTCTCACAATAAAATGCAGTGTCTATGGAAGTCTAAATGAAGGGCTGTTCTCTGTTGTGACAATAAATTTGTGATAATATACAGGGATGAGGTGGAGCTCAGTGGTACAGCACTTGCCTAGCATCCGCGAGGCTCTGGATCAATGCTTCTTTTCCACCAAGCATATCCAATGGGATGTCTATGTGGGACTCAGTGTCCTTTTAATTACCCAACTGCTGAAGTTTTGAATGCTCAAAGATTTTGAGCAATGCAGTGATACCCCTTTTCAAAGTACTGATAGAAAAAGATTTTTTAAAAGTCATTAATTTTTACATGTAAATAATATATATCAGTGTCAAAAAAATTGTAGATCTGGATATGAATTGTAAGATGTTCAGTTTAACACACACATTTTGGAGATGGGGAAATTGCAGTGCATGATCCTACTGTAGTGAATATGTCCCAATGTAGAAGCAGAAAAAAAAATACCTAAGGCATCTATTACTGATACAGGAGAGAGCATCAACACTAACAAGGCTGGTGAATGCTTATTGTGCATTTACCATGCCAAATGATGTGCACAGGTCTGTGTATTTTCATAGGCTAGGCATGCTAATGTTTTGTGCTGTCTAGCCAAGCTTCGGCTCATGGTTCCTTGACTTAACAATTTTCTCAACCGTGTAACGGTGCGAAAGTGACAGGAATTCAGTGGAAACTGTGCTTTGAATCTTGAGTTTGGATCTTCCGTGCTTGACCTGCTGGGTAGTAGGGTGAGCTAAAGCTCTCGTTCAGCCAGGCAATCAGAAGGGCAAACCACTGGTACCCTACAGGGCATCTCACCGCTAAGTGGTGCTGTGGTCTCTACTTAGCGGTTGAATGCATTTTCAACTGATGCTATTTTCAGTTTATGTTAGGTGCATCAAGATAGAACCCCATGGCAACCTAGGAAGCCTGTGTATGTTTTGCCTATTGAAGAAAGTGAGACGCAGAGGCTGCTGAGGCACATACAGAAATGGCACCTGGCTTATGACCCATATACATTTTTTTAAAAGGTGGAACTTAAATGTAAATCTCACCATTTAAAGATCCCATCAAATGCAAATAAGAGTGTTTCTATCCCAATACAACTAGATACATAATATGTGTGTGTGTAACAGCCTTCTAAACTCTTCACAAAAGGAAGGGCTAGTTTCCTCCTGTGATAGTCCCAACCTGGACTCCATAGGAGCACTGACTGGGGGTGTGCTTTTTTTTCTCTTTGAAATACAGTTGACAATGAAGACTTTTGTGTTGGCAAGTCCAGTGCTGAGAACTCTGTGATTAATCTGGAATGTACAGCCCTCCTGTCCCTTCTGGGTTTTCCATCACTTCTTTTTTCTCCTGTGACTTCCTTTCTTTGGAGAATAGCCACTCTACCCATGCTGAGTGCTGAATACCTGGCTTGGTACTGGAAAAACTATTTTCAGACCTGTTTGTATGGTTCAGCTTAGAAGGCTGGTTGTCCAAGTAGGTTGTTTATTTGCTTATTCGTAGAAACGGCACAATCCTTCACTCCTACACTCGAAAAGCATCACCTGTTAAGTGGTCCAATACAGATATACCATACCATCATCACACAGTTGAAAAAAATTGTTAACCTAAAGTACCAGGAGCCAAAGACTGGCTAGATAGCGTGTAGCATTACCATGCATGTTCTGTGAAAATACATGCACCACGGCACACCATTTGGTATAGTAAATGCACAGTAAACATCATACCTGTGCGTGTGTGATCACACTTGGGCCTGTGTAGTGCAGCTCGGAATGGGTCCCATGGCAGGGGACTGGCTGGGAGCGGGGAAGGAGGAAATCTGATGGCTGTAGCACGTGTCATTTTGCTATGAATCACAGTTGATATGCATCCAGACACTGGCTGTCTCACTCGCTGGTTTTGAGCTTGTGGGTTTTCTGGGTCATCGGTCAGGTAAAGCTCTTCCAGAAAGCTACTTCTTAAATTGTTTTTACAAATTTCATCTGCCCCTCTACATCCCTTCATGTGGCTATATGTCAAAACTGTAGTGAGCAAGAGGCTCTGTATGATGCATAAGAAGCAGGGGGAATGGGAATTTTTTTTAGTCAGTAAGGAGGACCATTGAGTAAACAGGCATTGGATGGGTACCTTGAGAAAATTGTAATTTTTTTTCAAAGCCAACATGACCAGATTACCTATTTTGAAGATCAAGCTATTTATAGAAAGAAAAGGCAGGTTTTAATATTTGATTTTACTCACTGGATTCCTCTGAAAGTAAGGTCAACTCAATAGTAGTTCTCCGTGTCATCGTCTAAACCAGAACACTGGGAATTGCCTTCAGTGGGGATTAGAATTGTCCCTTAGTGTTCCTAAGTGATAAGTTCTAGGACTCCATGAACGCCATGATCCAGATGCCCAAGTCCCCCAAGTTAAACAGCATAGTGTTTTCATATAACCTACGTTAATCTTCCTGTGTGACTTAAAATCATCTGTGTCTTACTTGGAGATGTGACTTAAGATTGTCCTTCTGTATTGTTTAAGGAATAATGGAAAGGACCTAAAGTTTGTACATGTTCCATACCAATAGCACTATTTTGAAAAGTATACTTTAAATTCTTGTTTGGTTGCATCTCGTAGACATAAAACCTTGAGGATCTGAAGGATCCAATCTTTGATAGGAATTGCTTATTTCCAAGGAAATGGCATAATTCGGTGAGTGTGAGGCAGAGACGCAAAGAATGGACTCAGAATTTTGGCATCATTCATAAGCCATACTTGAGAGCTGGTGTGTAGCAAAATCAAGTGCTTGCTTAATTTCTTGGACGTCTTACAACAGGGAACCAAATTCTATGATGCAGAGCATGTTTTGTTTGTCTTGACATATTGTATGATTTAAAGACACCTATTTCCAGAGATCTAGCCCATTGATCCTTATTTCTCTGTACCAGTTACTCATTTACTAATCGAAGTTAGCCATTGGAGTGCCATGTTCTCATGGTGCTAGACCTAAAGTATTGGGTGTTCTACTCTTTCAAGTGGTCTTTGTCCTTTCAGAGTCTGGGCTGTGCCGTGGACTGCATAAAGTTACTGTGCTTTGATCTAGGAGTCCATCTTTGGGATTGAGAAAACAGTTTTTCCATGGAATTCACTGGCACTCGGCCCTCTCTTGTACTTTATGATGATTTCATGAAGGGTTGTGGCCATTATTGCCATTGTCTACAGAGAGGAAACTGGGAAGGAGAAAATGGAAGTAGCTTGTCCACAGTCATGGAAGAAGGACGTGGCAGAATTCAGTACAGTGTATAGTCTATTGGCCCCGAATCCCAGGAATTTTTCTGTTTATGCTGTCGTCCTGGGAAGACAAGTTTCAACTGTGTCATCACTGTGCACATTTGGAATGGTCTTTTGTAACGAAAAGGGTTGTAACTTGTCCTTATCATCCGGTAGGTGAAAGATAAATGAGTGACTGGTTTGTGGTATGCGGGCTGACGCATATTGTTGGTGGTATTAAAAAAGTTTATGGGCAGTTGACTTCAGGAGTAAGGCCTCTTTGTCACAGACACAAAAATATTGGCTTAGGATAATAGTTGTAATGGAATTTAGTGATCTTTTTCCTCTTGGATGTGGCTAGATTTGAGTCCTAACAATGATGGCATGGTGTAACATTAGCTTTGAGGGAGTCTGTTTCTGAGATATAATAAGTTAATTATATAATTAATTGATTAAATTAAAAAGAATTCAGTCTGTTCTCTTGCGTGTATTCTCCTTGCCTAACAAAAGCATTAGCATTCTTGGGAGTTCTGCTAGTTACAACACAATGTTGTGATATATTGGGTACCCTTATAAATTTGCCTGAAGATCAGAGAACAGAAGAAGCCACTAGATTAAACACAGAAGCCAGGCAGTGGTGGCACACACCTGTAATTCTAGCACTCAGGAGGCAGAGAACTGTGCGGATCTCTGTGAGCTCAAAGCCACCCTGGTCTACATGAGATTGACTCAGTCTAGGAGAGAAACAGAGCCAGGCAGTAGTGGCACACACCTTTAATCCCAGCACTTGGAAGGCAGAGACAGGCAGACCTCTGAGTTCAAGGCTAGTGGCACTTGCCTTTAATCCCAGCACTTGGAAGGCAGAGATAGGCAGATCTCTGAGTTCAAGGCTACCCTGGTCTACAAAGCAAATTCCATGACATCCAGGGGTACATAGAGAGGGTTCTCTAGGACTCCTCAGCCTAAAAAGCTTTCCTCAGCCAAAAGACTTTCGTTCCTGTCTCCTCATGCCTTATATACCTTTCTCCGCCCACCCGTATCATTTCCTGTCTCAGCTTTCCTAGTGCTGGGATTAAAGGCGTGTGACTCCCAAGTATTGGGATTAAAGGCATGTGCCACCACTGCTTGGCCCTGTTTTTCTCCTAGATTGAGTCAATTTCATATAGTCCAGGGTGGCTTTGAATTCACAGAGATCCAGATGGATCTCTGCCTCCCGAGTGCTAGGATTAAAGGTGTGTGCCACCACTGCCTGGCTTCTATGTTTAATCTAGTGGCTTGTTCTGTTCTCTGACTTCAGGCAAATTTATTAGGGTACACAATATATCACCACAACACCTTCATATCCAGGGAGCAAGAGTGCATTGCGATATGCTTAATATTTTTCTCTGTGTATGTACTGAATCACTATGAAGGGTCTTAGCTTATAGACTAATTGGGACTCTACTATTGATCAGTTTCCAGATGTGTTCATTGTTAATTGGCCAACAACTCTATCAGTAAGATCACAAAAATGGCTGTACGTGATGTCTATTGATTGTCTGTGCAGCTATATATAGTAATTGCCAGGGAATTATAAGTGCATGGGTTTTTGCAATAAAAACTATTATAATAACCTTCATAATATGGCTATTTAAGGAAATATTCTTTGAATTATAAAAAAAAAGTTTTGAAAAACATTTAATTCATGAACTGACCCAAAAGGCTTTTTTTTTTTTTTTTTTTTTTTTTTTTGGTGGCTATTCAGAATTTTCTGCACCTTGCAAGAGTATACAAGAGAACATCTTTTTCAAAGAAAGAAAAACAGTGAAATGGTTGGTTGTACATTTACCATCATGGATTTCATATCTCTTTGTGGAATCCAAAGAAATGTAAATCTTGATGCCCCTGCCATAATAGGAGGATTTCATTCAAGTCTATTTAGTGACATGATAAAAGATATACCAATATCTTTTAAGTTTCTATTTAATAGCATTAGTACTTGTATTTTTGGAAGGCTTCTTTATTTCCCAAATGCTGTCTCATCTTTCCCCTTAATCAGAAGGACTGTCACCACCCCATAAGAGGCCATATTATTATGACACTGATTGGCTTTAGGATTATAAATAAAGCCAGAGTTTTAATTAAGAACATGCCCCTGATACAATCTGGCAGAGAACTAACAATGAAGTAATAATTTATATCTCTTCCCAGAGCTTCATTATAATTATTTCAAACCCACAGACAAGTAACTGCATTAGAGAGTGTTTAAGTGATTTTAATTGCCTTTCTTTTTCCCGTCTGGGGCATTTGTAATGTGGCAGAGACCTAAGCAATTGGCCCAAAGGGAGATTGATGGGCTAGGAATGGTCTTAGACACAATCATCAATCTCTGCAGAGCTAGACTCCAAGTTTATAAAACAGCTCAGTCTCTCCTCTGTTTTTAAGGCCCTGGGCATTTTCTTTCCACCCAATAATCCAAACTGCTTCTCACCAGGTTTCCTTGGTATATATTATATAAATTAGCATCAGAAGGCAATGAGAGAGTTAGTTGTTCCTAGAAATCTGTACATACAGGTATCTGTTGCAGAGCACTTTAGACCCGGAGTCAAGGACCTAGGTAGAAGAAATATCCTTTCCCAGTTAAACTGTAGCAAATCACGCTGTGACCATGAAGTATGCTCCTTCTCAAATCTCAAGTGAATACAGACTGCTGGAGCTCCTAAATACTCAAGCATTTTAAGCAGTTTTAGATTGGAGAACCGAGTACATCCATACTTGGTTCTGAGATACTCAGACTGCAAGTTCGATATGAATGAACTCTGGAATCTGTTCAGCTCTCAGTTCTGCTTTCTCAAAGTAGAAAGTATTTCATTTATGTGTGGAATGCCTGCCGCTCAAAAACCATATGCATTGACAGGCTGTTTTAGAGATCATTATTTTTTTGTGGCATGGGCAATGGCCAATCTGAAGGGTGGTTCTGCAGGTTTCTCTGTGGCCCGCTTCTCTTCCCAGCCACTTTTGATCCTGAGATGGCTCTGCCTCTGTGTTTCTTTCATAGTATTTAAACTGGGCCTACGGTATGAAGAGGAAGTAAAATAACATTTACTTTCACCTCATCCAGAAAGCAGAAACTGTTGTGAGTGTTGTACTGGGAGAGAAGAGACAAACTTTAGGAAAACTAAGTACCTTGCTTTTTAAAAGGCCATTCATGATGAGATCCTAGCTGGAAACAATGCCCACGCAGTTTTAATGTAATGGTGCCATCTTGTTGTAGAATGTTATTTTAACTAGGCAAAGATGTGTTACATTTGTCTATGTTGCAGACTATTACTGTGTAGATGTGTGTTACTTTTGTTTATGCTGCGTTTGTTTAATGATGTAAAGATGTGTTGCATTTATTTCACCTGGCCTGCCTAAAGCACCTGATTGGTCTGATAAAGAGCTAAATGGCCAATAGCTAGGCAGAGAGAGGGATAGGCGGGGCTGACAGGGAGAGAGACTAAATAGGATGAGACATCTAGGCTCAAAGGAAGAATGAGAGAAGGAGGAGGAGGAGAATAAAGGAGACGCCCAGGGCAAGAAGCCAGGCAGACATATTGAGAGCTGCTGTATACTCCCATGGCCTTTGGCTACCTGCAGCTCTCAGTACAGATGTAGAAAAGCAGTGAAAGTAAGATATACAGAAGTAAGAAGGGTAATAATCCCTGAGACGAAAGGTAGATAAAGAGAAACAGGTTAAATGAAGTTGAAAGAGCTGGCCAGAAAAGAGCTAAGCTAAGTTATTATCAACATGAATAAGAAGTCTCTGTGTCACGATTTGGGAGCTGGTTGATGGCCTATAAGAAAGCTCCTGGTACACCAGCTCTCGTTCTGTCTATGCTTAAAACTGATGCTGTTTATGGAAAAGGAAGGCCATTTGTGCAAAGGAGACTGCTGGCTTTGCCATGCAACTGATGATGCATCATGACCAGCGCATTTGCCATTTCCACTAGTAGACTTTTATAAGACAGACAAGTATCCTCAGGCTCTGTGGATTCGTAACTACACCCCACAGTCTCTTTTTAGTTCCTACCCAGAACATACTCAGTTTTCATTCCTGTAGTGTTCTCTCGACTGTGGTCCTCTGCATTTTGTTCAGGGTGGTCCTGCAGAACTCAGCCTCCGCCAGCACTCAAACATCATTATACTGTCTCTTATGATGACAGGGAGAAAAAATGGTCATGACTACAGGCCTCGCAGATTCGCCAAAAGTGCTGAGAGCTGTATTTAAGTTTTGTAAGAAGTGACTCAACATTGGCACTGAGAGGGGCAGTCATACTCACTCCCATAAAATGTCTCTGGGAACCATTATTACAGATAGCTAGAAGGGCCAAGCACAGACAGAGGCAGAATCAGTGTAGGGGAGCTCATGACATTTCATCTTTATGTTTAAAAAAAAAAAAATACTTCTTTCAACCTCTCTTTGGAAGTTGCCAGAGCTTTGACTTAAGCAAGTGATGGTGATATTGAATAAGATGTAAGAACTGAGGACCTGTCTATCCAGCTGTAAAAATTAGGGAAATGCGTCATGCATAAAACCTTCTGCAACTTATCTTGTATTTTATTTCATACCAAGCTTATGGAAGATGAATTTAGAAATTCATGAACTTAGAAAGTTGTTTGGACTGTTAGTCCCTAAATTCAGACCTTTTTTATTTATTTATTTATTTTAATTTGTTTTTTATTTATTATTATTTATTTATTTATTATTATTGAATCCAGAACTTTTCAAGGCTTAGTAAATACAGTCTAGTTTACAGGTCTCCCCATGCAGAAATCATTAAACGGAATTTAAAAATCTAAAACAATTTTTCATACAAGATGATTCATTCAGGATTTTTAAATACCAAGCCTGGATAATTGTATGGACTTTCCCCCCATAGGATATTGCCACCTTGTTAATCATGCATGCATTTTAAAGTATTGCAATAAGCACATTGCGATACATGAATATAAGGAAGTGTTATACAGAGTACTGTGGGAGTCCAGGAAATAGAGATAACTCTGTCAGGTTGAGCCAGGAGAGATTTCCTGGGGCTGGTGACGTTTGAGTTGGAGGACAAACAAACAAGCAAACAACAACAGTAGGTAGAAAAGAAAAGAAAAGAAAAGAAAAGAAAAGAAAAGAAAAGGTGGGTATTTTGAAAACATCTATTCCAGGAGTCACACCTAACTTGGTAGAGCTGAGTCCTCGGGTCTGTATTGGAGGGCAGAGTGGAGAAGGGCTTGGAGACAGGTGCTTCCAAAGAGGAGCGTCTGCTTTTCTGAAGCATTGAGATATACTCGAGGACCATTTAAAGTTTACAAAACAAAACTGAAGTAGAAGGATCAGAAGTTCTAGGCCGACTTGGGAAACTTTGTGAGATCTTGTTTTTTTTGTTTCGTTTTGTGTTTTGTTTTTTTGTTTTTTGGGACAGGGTTTCTCTGTGTAGCTTTGGAGCCTGTCCTGGATCTCGCTCTGTAGACCAGGCTGGCCTCGATCTCACAGACATCCACCTGCCTCTGCCTCCTGAGTGCTGGGATTAAAGGCGTGCACCACCACTGCCTGGCCCGGAACTTGTCTTAATGAGAAGACGAAAACAACAACCACAAAACCCAAGTTTTTATTGTGGCATATTTGAGTATATACAAAAATAAATGAAATAACACAACGAACTCCCATGTTTTTATCACACAACTTGAAGATATTTTTTATTTTTATTTTATTATTATTATTATTTTTTTTTTTGAGACAGGGTTTCTCTGTGTAGCTTTGCGCCTTTCCTGGATCTCGCTCTGTAGACCAGGCTGGCCTCGAACTCACAGAGATCCGCCTGGCTCTGCCTCCTGAGTGCTGGGATTAAAGGCGTGCGCCACCACCGCACAGCCGATATTTTTTATTTTTAAAAATCTCTACTATACTCTTCTCTTACTGTCATTAATCTTTGTTAATGCAGTAGGCAAAGGCACTTGTTGCCACCTCTGATGACCTAAGTTCAATTCCTAGGACCAACACAGTAGAAAGAGAGAGCTGACTCTCACAAGTTGCCCTCTGAGCTCCACATGCACACCGTGGAGCACACACACACACACACACACACACTCACATATATATGTATGTATATGTATATGTATATGTATATGTATATGTATATGTATATGTATATGTATATGTATGACCTTGAAATGATTGGAAAACCTCTTGATCCTACTATTGAGGAGTCTTCAAGGCAGTGGTTCTCAACCTGTGGGTCACAACCCCTTTGAGGACTGAAGGACCCTTTCACCAGTGTTGAATACCAGATATCTGCATATCAGTTATTTACATTATGATTTGTAACAGTAGCAAAATTACAATTATGAAGTAGCAACAAAATAATTTTCTGGTTGGGGGTCACCGCAACAGGAGGAACTGCATTAAAGGGTTGAAACGCTAGGAAGGTTGAGAACCCCTGCTTTAAGGCATTGTTGGATGTGAGCTTGGCAAAGCCATGTTCCTCTCAGTGGACATGAATTGAGTTTGAATAGGAAGCAACTGACACTCAGAGCTGTGTACTTACTTGTTGCTTGGAAGTGAAGGAGCTGGAGCTGGAACAAACCAGCTCCGACAGCTTCGCAGGGAGCATCATTCCGCCTCTCCCAACTCTGTAGGTCAATTATGCACCAGGGTAGACGGTTTGTAGGTGAAAAGGTGCCGAATGCATTCCCCACAAAGTCAGCAGAGAGTGTGTAAGAGGACCAGCTGGGCAACAGGAAAGGCAAGGAAACGTTCCTAGGTGAAAGAACTCTCTTATGTCCGGAGAACAAACTGCTGTGTTCGTGTTTATCCCTCGACTCCCTCCAAACTGGGTTAAAGCTGCTTGTGCTAAGTGGTGCAAAAAAAAAAAAAAAAAAAAAAAAAAAAGAAAAAGAAACGAAAAGATAAAATATTATTGGAACTACTAGAAAAACCAGAGACAAATTATTCCAGTTAGTAGAGCGGGAAAAAAATTGAGCTTTAAAAAGCATTTTTAAAAAATGTACCTAGTTATGATAATATTTGATACGTTGCTGCTTGCTGATTGATTTCAAAACTCAAGGCAGGCAGAGGTGGCGGGGTGTAACTTAGCAGGAGGGTGTATACGTTGCCTGTGCACAGGCCTGGGTTGATACCTGGTACTAGAAAAGAAAAAAAGACAAACCAGGTTACGATGATGATGTCTAAAGATACATTCCTCCAAATGTTTATTACTAACAACAACAAAAAAAAAAAACACCATGTAGAATTTATTTGAATCCTAGGAAAATCAACCAACTAGTTAGGCCTTTGCTCACACAAAAGTGGACATTCTGATAACAGGAAAAATGGAGGTATCTTAGGGACTTCAAATTGTTACTATTTATTTATTTATTTGTATGTGTTTTTAGTGGCACACAGGCCAAAATACACCGAGGAGGTCAGAGTGCCGTTTCTCACCTCCTGTTTTGTTGAGGCAGTCTCTGGTTTTTCACGCTGCCCTGTACTCCAGGCTCGCTGAGGTTACAAGCGTGGGCCGCCCCATTCAGCTTTTTCATGTGGGTTTCTGGGAGTAAATTTGGGTCATCAGAGCGAATTCTGCCTGCGGAGCCATCCCTCCCTGGTGGAACTTTTGCTTTCTGTGTTGAGGTTATGCCCATCATAGCGGGGGTCCTTAACTGCAAGAGACTTTACCCACAGGGATTTTTGCCAGTGTGGGAAGATGTTTCTGGCTATCCCAGCTGGAGGTAGGGATGAAACAGTAGTGGTGTCTACTCAGCAGGGACTGAGGGTATGGCTGAACAGCCTACAGTCCACAGGACAATCTCCACAGGAAGGATAAGCCTCAGATGTCAACATGCCCCAACATACTTTTTTGTTTGTTTGTTTGTTTGTTTGTTTGTTTTTTTGAGACAGTTTCTCTGTGTAGCTTTGCGTCTTTCCTGGAACTCACTTGGTAGTCCAAGCTGGCCTTGAACTCACAGAGATCCACCTGGCTCTGCCTCCCAAGTGCTGGGATTAAAGGTGTGTGCCACAACCGCCCGGCTCAACATACTTTCAATTCGATTGAAAATGCTCATTGAAGAAGATCCAAGGGGAAAAAAAATAACGAAAACCCACAAACAAACCCAAGGTCATAATTGATAGGTTAAGCAAGATCATAATTGATAGGTTAGAAAGTCACCATATTTTATTTTATTTATAATATAAAAGTAATGCTATTAACTATTCTATAGAACAAAGCTATGTTTTTTAATATCCTTTGAAGAAAGACATTAAGTACATACAGTATTCCACTCGAAGTGGTTTGGACTGTGTACTGCTGTTTTTTTTTTTTTTTTTTTTTTAACCAGAGGGTTGCCCTATACTAATGTCTGAACTCTCCTGATGTGTAAACCAGAAGAATGTCACCAGTCTTTATTCTTTTTTTTTGTTTTGTTTTGTTTTTTCGAGACAGTGTTTCTCTGTGTAGCTTTGCACCTTTCCTGGAACTCGCTTTGGAGACCAGGCTGGCCTCAAACTCACAGAGATCCGCCTGCCTCTGCCTCCCAAGTGCTGGGACTAAAGGCGTGCGCCACCACCGCCCGGCCCAGTCTTTATTCTTATAAGCCCTCCTTGAGAACCCGCCAATCAGTTCTGGGCCTCTGTATCAAACACTTGAGACAGTCAACTCACAAAGAGGAAAGGGTAGGTGGCCTCACAGTTTTTGAGGTCTCAGAACATGATCTGTTGGCGCCAGTGCTGTGGGCCTTTGGTGGCCAGTCATGGTGGAAGCATGGAACAGAACAAGACCTCTCACCTCAGGGGTGGTAATTGAGAGGAAGGGCCATCCCATAACCACGTCGACCAAACGTCTTACAGTTTCCATCATCTCAGTCCCATGCTAGGGACTAAGCTGTCACCACGTAGACCTTGTGGGGACATCCCAGATGCAAATGATGGCAAAAGGATCCAATTGGCTAGTGGCTTTGTGAAGCAGCTAGAGCTAACACCGTGGTCTGTGTTATATCTCGGATGCTCCTCTCCTTAGCCCTGTCTTGTGGATCATGAGTTCGAGGCCAGCCTGGTCTATAGGGTAACTTCCAGGATAACCAAAGTTACATGGAGAAACCCTGTTTGAAAAAAAAAAAAGTATCTGTTCATCTGTCAAGGTCTATGTTGTTCCTTGTTCCTACCTGGGATCCTTCAGCCCCTTGGCCAGATGCCGCTTTGACTTTGGCTCAATTCTCATCTGAGGGCTACTGTGCCATGCTGTCCCTCATCCTCTGATGGCACCTCCTGCTTCAGTTTCCCAGTGATGGGATTATAGGTGTGTATCGCATTGGGCCTGGTCATACTTTTACAATTGAATGTTCACGCTAAGGTTGCTTATGCACTGTTGGGAAGAGGTTAAAATTTTAGTGGCTTAACTTTTTATGGTTCTAAAAAGCCGATGGCAAGTCTTCGGAAGTATGATGCTTAACCTGTTCTTTGCGCTGGGTGAATCCATTTGTTTGAAGCTGTAGACATGTACTAGGGCAAACAGTTTTGGTGCATTTTGGGAGTGGTCTTAAAATTTGGTTGCAGGCCTCTTTGAGACCCTGGAGAAAGGTCTTGCCCTTACCCTCCTCCAATGCACAAATATATATTGAGCAGAAATTCCACGACTGTCAGCAGATAGCCAAGTCATCTTTCCATACCTAAATGACAAGTGAACAGCTTCATGGTAAAAAAAAAAATTCCACACTTCTATAACTAGGTGCTTTACTTCAAAATCAGCTTTCTTTGGCATTTAGTTTGTATATCTCAGAGACACTCCCACCCCCATGTGAATATGGCTTCTAATATGGTTTACTACAGTGGGGTATTTTCCTTTTGGCCACTATACCCATTGCTTAACCACGGGCCGGTCATTATCATTTTGGCCATAGGCACCTTCTTTTGGAAGAAGGTTGCTAACCTCATAACAACTAAGAAGTCCTCTTGGAAAGTGGACTTGAAATGCACCTTGTGTCTCCCACTCCCACAGTCTCTTTCTGAATTAGAGGTTTAGTTTCCAGGGTCAACCCAAAACACTATCAGAAAACGTGAATGGACAGGAAGATGAAACTGGGTGGGGGCAGATCCATCCTGCAGCTGCCCTGACCAGTTCGCAAACCTTCTGTTCTGAGAGAACAACAACAGAGGAGAGACACCTGCTCAGCTTCTTGGCCAACAGTGACTTGTGATGTCATGGGATATCGTTTTAAGATGTGTTCCGCTCGTTGATGCTGTGGAACATTTGTTTAGTGATGCGAAGATACGTTGCCTTCTTTTGTGTTGCATTTATTTAACTCTGTGTCCCTGTGTTACTGTCTATAACACCTGATTGGTCTAATAAAGAGCTGAACGGCCAATAGCAAGGCAGGAGAAAGAATAGGCGGGGCTGCCAAGCAGAGAGAATAAATAGGAGAAAAATAAAAAAGAAAGAGCAAGGAAAGGAGGAGAGAGGACACCAGGGGCCAGTCAACCCAGCGACATAGCAAACCACGAAGTAAGAAGTAAAGAAAGGCATATAGAATAGAGAAAGGTAAAAGCCCAGAGGCAAAAGGTAGATGGGATAATTTAAGTTAAGAAAAGCTGGCTAGAAATAAGCCAAGCTAAGGTTGGGCATTCATAAGTAAGAATAAGTGTCTGTGTGATTATTTGGGAGCTGGATGGTGGACCCCTAAAGAGTAAAGAATTAAACAACAAACAAACAAATAAAAAACCAACTTCACTGTGACTTTATTTTATTCAAATGCTATAAATGACACACAAGAAACTATCCTGAAAAGCTCACAGTGGGGAGTATGTGTGATTTCTGGAAGACTACATGGAGAAGTCAGATGTCCCCAGTTGTAGTTAACAAACTCAGAGTAACAGGAAGAGAAAGCAGGACAGAATGTGACACTATACTCTCTATAATGTACAGAAGGAAAGAAATGGACCTTACTTACTTCATTTATATTTTTCTTAATCTTCCTAGACTATACCAAAGGAAATGTCGAAACACATTGACCCAAGTAATTCATTAGTGAGTACCATTGTATTGAGAACTATTTTTTACAGGTGTGTGTGTGTATGTGTGTGTGTGTGTGTGTGTGTGTGTGTGTGTGTGTGTGTGTAGGCAGCATGGGTGTGCAGATGCAGATGGATGTGTTTGTGTGTGTGTAGAGACCAGAGGTTGGTATTGGCCATTCTCCTCTACCACTCTTCCTTTTATTTACTAAGGCAGAATCTCCCACGGAATCAGGAGCTCATCTGGCTACCCAGTTGTATCTTGTGGCTCTTGTCTCTGTCTCACCAGCCCTGGGATGACAGGTGGGCTGCCCTATGGGTGCTGGGGATCTGAACTCTAGTTCCTACGCTTGTGTGCCAACAGTTTGATCCGCTGAGCTATCTGTCCTGCCTGAGAGCTTATTATGAAAGAAAAACACAGAAGTCAGAAGAAATTGGAAACCTGGTAGTCATATAGACATTTAAGGGTACTATGAATGAGAACAAATAATCCCTTGTTAGCCCAGCAATTCTCGACAGACTGCTTTGTGCCCTGGTGAGAGATGAAATCTGTCTTGCAGTTTGAGCATGTGAGGGGAGGCTTGAGGAAGTAGGGTAGTTGCCTTGTCTTCCCACTTATCTAATCTACATGTAGGACCACTCTTGGGCTCTGTACCTTGAAAGATCCTCCTTAGCCTTTGAACCTGTGATGGCAGAGGACCACCCAACAAATCTGAGGTGGGGGCTGTCAGAGGAAATGTCCGCAGTCATCAGATTCCCTCCCTGCTTAGGAAAGAGACCCTACATGTTCCTCCTAAACCTCCCAAAGCAGGAAAGGCACATCATGGAATGATAAAGGACACTTGGTCTCAGCCTCAGTGGACAACAGAGGGTAGAGAGGATTTAGGGAGCCTGGGAGGCCCTTGCTGATTGGCTCAATTAAATGCAGCCTTGTGGTTGGCAAACCTAGAATGTGCAGATCTGATTTTCCTACAAGAATCAAGAAAGTTAGATGTTAAAGTGGAAGTTGGACTTATACATTTTTTTTTACAAATAGCTAAACAATTTTGAAAAATTCTAAATGCCAGCAACAGCACTAACAAATACAACTATGGGCTGTGTTGTTCCCAGAGGCCTCCAATCTGTAGAGGGAGGTAGAATTGATTAGAGTACACGGTCTTCACCGTCGGCAAAGCTTGGAGACCTGAAGTCCATCATTTGTCTGTCCTTAGGTAGGCTTTCTCAGCTAAGGGGGGAAAATGTGCAAAGAGAAGGGTGATGTCTTCACAGAGACTGTGTTCCTGCATGTCACTGCTGTCCCATTAGAGACAGAGCTTGGGTGGTTATGTAAAAGCAGGGTTGTGTTTTTGGACCCGCAAGCACATCTGTGCGAGACATTGCTGATGGCAATTCTGACGGTACTCTCACTGTCCACATAGTCCTCACTTGAAAACTTGGTGGAATGATTCGGATATGGTCCGAGTTATAGCAAAGGTCCAGAAGCTTGGAGATGGCTGGACGACAGAAGAGATTTTCTAGATTAAAAAAAAAAAATGTAGGTGGTTGGACCTTTGTTCACATTTTATTAAAGGAATCACTGCCTTCTCCAAAAGCTGAACATTAAATTTTAGGAAAGAAACTATCATGATAGAAACTAAGTTAGTGGCCAGGCGGTGGTGGTGCACGCCTTTAATCCCAGCACTTGGGAGGCAGAGCCAGGCGGATCTCTGTGAGTTCGAGGCCAGCCTGGTCTACAGAGTGAGTCCCAGGAAAGGCGCAAAGCTACACAGAGAAACCCTGCCCCAAAAAACCAAAAAAAAAAAAAAAAAAAAACCAAAAAAAAAAAAAAAAGAAAAAGAAAATAAGTTTGTTGGGCATTGTGGCTCGTGTCTGTACTCGCCAGCATTCAAGAGGGGATTGGAGCAGAAAGGTTTAAAAAAAGAAGAAATCAACGACAACACATTGATTCGCAACACATAAAACTAGTACATGTTGGGTCTCAAGCATTTTTTCATTTTCTTATGTAGAGACAGTTAGTTCCAGACATTTAGGTATTTTTCCTAGTCATTGACCATTTTTATGGGTTTTTTTTTTGTGTGTGTGTGTGTGTGTGTGTGTGTGTGTGTGTGTGTGTGTGTGTCTGGTGTGTTCTTGTGTATGACTGCAGGCATGCACATGCCATGAGACTCATACACAGGTCATAGGACAACCTCAGCTGTCAGTTTTTACCTTCCACTTTGTTTGAGATTCTTGTTGGGGGGGAAGAGGATGGGGGACGGCGCGCATTTGTTACCACCCCTGGCTGTATGTGGGCTCTGGGGATCCAAACTCAGGTCCTCACACTTGTGTGGCAAGTCCTTCACTCACTGGGCTGTCTCCGCGGTCCTCCATTTTTTTTTTCCTGGAACAATGAAAGAATGTAGTACCAAATTAATGAGATGTTTAAACATGTTAATTTGTATTTTTCAGTTTTAATTATACAACTATACATAACTTCTGTTACATTTAGTAGTGAAGAATTATCTTTTTACCTAAAGTTCTGGTGAATACTGAATGTTTGTGTGATTAGGAAGAAGGCAATTAGATAAACAATAAGATTAATAAATACAATACATGCTCTGTTTCCCTCCCTCACTCTCTCTCTCTCTCCTTTCCTCCCTCTCTTTCCCTCTCCCTCCCTCTCTTCCTCCTCCCTTCCTTCCTTTCTTCCTTCCTTCTTTCCTTCCTTCCTTCCTTCCTTCCTTCCTTCCTTCCTTCTTTCCTTCCTTTCTTTCCTTCTTTTCTTCTTTTTTTTTGAAACAGGGTCTCTCTATAGCCCTGGCTGTCTTGGAACTCTCTCTGTAGACCAGGCTGGCCTTGAACTCACAGAGATCCATCTGCCTCTACCTCCAGAGTGCTGGGATTAAAAACATGTGTTACTAGGCCTGGGGTATATGCACTGTTTCTTGGGCTAGAAATTAGAAGCAAATGTTGAAAAGGAGCTGCTAGATATTGTGGTGAGACACAACAGTCAGCTATTATGGGAGTCTGCGCAGTTGTAAAATCCCCACGAGTTACCGCAGAAGCTGCTGACTTCTGGTTCTAAGTTTACTACCAGCTTGGTTTCAGTTACTATTTCAGCTCATCAACATCCTTGTTGTGACCAGCAGATCCATTCACAAGACGTTTAGTGAAGATGCTTCCCTGGGTCATCCGCCCTCAGACTTGGTTTTAGGGACATTAGGAACCGGCAAGCATTGTTTCCTGGAATCTCACCATGGTCTTTGATCTAGAAAGATGGAGAAAGACAAGGCTAGAGGGAAGTGGACACAGCTTCTCATGAAGTAACAGCGTAGGAGACCCAGAAATGGGCAGAGTAAGCCTGGTGGGCCGGGCCATAAAAGAGGAATTAATGAATGGAGATATCCCCAAATGCGAGCACATTAGGATGTCTGGAGTTGTCACTCTCTGTCCCCTGTGCCGTGCCAGTGGCTTACTCAAGCTTGAGACTGACACCTCCTGCTTCTCTCTCCTCTCTATTGGAGCCAAATTGAACGTTCTAAATGCTTACAGGACACCCTCTTTAAAATCTTTACACAGTTTCTTAGAGTGTTACATAGCTCTAAGGTCTTTTCCATAGTATACAAAACCTTTGATAAATGACCCCTTACTCTAGGCCCACCTCTTACTTCAGGTCCAACCCTTACCCCAGACCCACCCCTTACCCCAGACCCACCCCTTACCCCAGACCCACCCCTTATCCCAGGCCCATCCCTTACCTCTGGCCCGCCCCTTACCCTAGGCCCATCCTTACCCCAGGCCCACACCTTACCCCAGGCCCACCTCTTACCCGAGGCCCACCCCTTACCCCTGGCCCACCCCTTACCCGAGGCCCACCCCTTACCCCAGGCCCACCCCTTACCCAGACCAACCCCTTACCCCAGGCCCACCCCTTACTCCAGACCCACCTCTTACCCCAGACCAACCCCTTACCCCAGACCAACCCCTTACCCCAGACCAACCCCTTATCCCAGGCCCACCCTTTACCCCAGGCCCACCCCTCACCCCAGGCCCACCCCTCACCCCGGGCCCACCCCTCACCCCAGACCCACCCCTCACCCCAGGCCCACCCCTTACCCCGGGCCCACCTCTTTTCTCGGGCCCCCCAAACCCTCTCTCTGCTCCTCGTGCATTATAACATTAT
Organism: Peromyscus eremicus; assembly: GCF_949786415.1. NCBI lineage: Eukaryota > Metazoa > Chordata > Mammalia > Rodentia > Cricetidae > Peromyscus > Peromyscus eremicus. Next base: position 18,282,673 of record NC_081437.1, on the reverse strand, counting down.
GAAAACGAACTTCTTTTTCATGGCCCCCGTGCTCTGCACATTGCCTTTTACTGTTTTGTTAAAGTGCTGCTCCGCCCCTGACACGTTTTAGCTTGGCAATAGCAAACGCGCTTTTCAATAATTCTCCACCTTCCAGAACCTTCTAGACAGACTTCGGCACCCCGTGAACTGGTTTCCTCTATGCTCTGTGTGATTTATATCGCCGCCTGGATCGGCTTCCCTGGGAATCTCTAAAGAACAAGACTGTACTTTTAGAGACCTCCCTACACAGAAATGTGTCTCATATCTCAGCGAGGATATCTCTGTCTGCCAACATGCTCTTTACTCTTCCAATGTGATCTTTAAACACCAGATTTGTTTCTCCTTCTTCCCATTTCTTGGTCTCCTCTAATTGTTTGTTACTTCATGATAGGCTATCTTCTGTTCCTTCTATCCTTCTCTTTCTCCGACTCTCTAGGTTGGAAGTCGCCATCAGATTCTTGGCTCTAGGAAGTGCGTAACTTTGGAAGCTAGCCATAACCAACCCACACTACCAACTTCTAAATCAGTGGTCCGCAACCTGTGGGCTGAGACTCCTCTGGGGTTGCATATCAGATATCCTGTGTATCAGATGTTTGCACGATTTACGATTCACAACAGTAGCAAAATTACAGTCATGAAGTAGCAACGTAATAATTTTATGGTTGGGGGTCACCACAACATGGGGAGCTGTGTTAAAGGGTCGCAGCGTTAGGAAGGTTGAGAACCACTGCTTTAAAGGCTTGAGAAATCCCAAAGTTCTTTGCAGTATGTTGACAGATCTCCCTCTACTGGGCTCCTGTCTCCCAAATGTAAATATGTTGTTAATCCATTCATAATATTGTCTTAATGAGAAACCGTATTTTAAAGTCCAAAAAACTACTTGGCAAATTCAGTTGGGAATGTTTCACCAGTCCAGGACTTTCTTCATTTTAAAATCACCTCTCTAACTTTTCACAAACGGATTCCTTTTGTTCGGCTGAGAAAGATGGAATGATTTCTTTCCTGTTGGACAATAACAGTGAACTTTGCAGAAAGTTAAATGGGACCTAAAATGCCACAGAATGTTCTAGTAACTTCTGCTTTCTTTTCGGTAGATATGTGCTATGATTTCAGGAGCAAGGAAGTTGATGTCTTAGGTGTGAGGATGAGCCATGTCCCAGTCTCTTGAATTCTTTTCCTTTTAGAAAAAAGAAGAAATATTTGTGGTAGGATAAGTATCTGAAATAAAAAAAGAGAACAGCGGCGTCACTAAGGGGAGCCCTCCAGTTGGATGCTTCAAGCTGTCTAAATGTAACTAAAAGCAAAGGAGGAATTTGAAAGACACTTTTTTTTTTTGTTCTTATGTTTGGCTTTTAGTCAGTTCCAATAAAAAGTCTAGCTCCAAATCCCCGATTCAGAAGCAATTTAAACCGAGATTTTTACCATCTCATAAAAGAGTACTATAAACACGCAGGTTTCTAAATAGGAACAAATGTTTTCACTTATGTGTTAGTTTCATATAATAGTACAGTTTCAGTTGGAGAAGAAAAATAATCCGTATAAGAGGTTTTGGTGGGTTTATAGTCTGTGCACATGAAACTGGTATCAAAAAGATGAAAAAAATTTTATCTTTTAAAATTTATCACTGACAATGATAAAATTGCTGAGGTCATAAAATTGGTAATAATAATAGAGCACTGTATGTCCCAATGTGTTATTCTTGTTTTTTTTTTTTTTCTTGGTTTTTTTTTTTTTTTTTTTTTTGAAACAGGGTTTCTCTGTGTAGCTTTGTGCCTTTCCTGGATCTCGCTCTGTAGACCAGGCTGGTCTCGAACTCACAGAGATCCGCCTGGCTCTGCCTCCCGAGTGCTGGGATTAAAGGCGTGCGCCACCACCGCCCGATGTGTTATTCTTGTTTTAATTTAGTTTTATGTGTATGCATGCTTTGCCCATGTGTGTTTGTGCACCACGTGCATGCCTGGTGCCCATGGAGACCAGAAGAGGGCATCGGATGACCTGGAACTGGAGTTCGTTGTGAATGGCCTTATAGGTGCTAACAATTGAATCCCAGTCCTCTAGAAGAGCAGCCAGTGCTCTTAATGAAGCGCTGAGGCACCTCTCCCGTCCCTGCTCTGTTTTGATTAAGTACTTAGGTTAGCTTATGATGTAATGGGTTTCATCACGGCGTCTTTATACACATGCGTCCTGATACTTGGTTTTCATTTGCTCCCACGTTCCCTCCCTGACTCTGGCTGATTCCCTCCCTTTCCGACTTACTTTCTCATCACATTTTCTTTTTGTTTGCTTGTTTTTTGAGACAAGGTTTCTCTGTGTAGTTTTTGGAGCCTTTCCTGGAACTCACTCTGTAGACCAGGCTGGCCTCAACTCACAGAGATCCGCCTGGCTCGGCCTCCCGAGCACTGGGATTAAAGGTGTGCGCCACCACCACCTGGTTCATCACGTTTTCTTATCACATAGATTTTGTTGATCTTTCTGTTTTCCATCCACCTCAGGACATCTCCCTTCTCTCTCATGATCATCTTTCTAATTTTATTACCTACTACCCCTAAGGATTTTTTTTCCAATGTTTTTATTTATTCGTGCAGTTTTATTGTATTTGAGATTGGAATCAAGCTACATCGCCCAGGTTAATCTAAACTTCTGGACTTAAACCAGCCTCCCAGATAGCACCATCCCTCCTGGATTGATTTGTGCTTTTTTTTTCAAAATTCAAAGATTGAGTTAGACATGGTGGAGTATGCCTATAATCCCAGAATGGGGAGTCTGGAGTAGCCGAATCATGAGTTCTAGGATAGTCTGGACCACACAGCAAGTTCAAAGCCAGCTTGTACATACTGAGACCCTGTCTCAGAAAGTAAACAAGCCCCCCAAAAGAGTTATTTAACGAAACCCAAGGCCTGGGTGGTGGATGTGGCCAGTGGTAGAAGAGTTACTTGGAAAGTGTGAAGCCCTGAGTGGGGTGGGGAGAAGGGGAGGGTCGAGGGTCGGGGCAAGGAATTGTCTCAGAGTTCATCTCACGAGGGTTCGGTGTATTTTGGTAGCAATTAAGTAATACGATTTTAGCTGCATTTTATTTGCTGCTGGAGTGCTGGAATGGGACAGGGCTTCTAGATTGGATTGGGGGGGCTGGGGGTGTAGGTGGGAGATAAGAAACTTAGAACAGTGACTGGCATGGAAATCATTTAAAAAAGACCCCTTCTCCATGTCCTCTTCCTTCACCGCTACCACCATCATCAATTATCATCATCACCCCCACCATGATGATCATCATCAATTATCATCATCATCACTACCATCACCATCATTATCATTATCAAATTCACTCTGAAGTAAATGAAAGAATTAAAGGAATGCAGGGATGTGACTATTTCAGGTCACTTCATACCAGATCTTTCTAAGGTTTTAGAACCACCAACAGAATTACTATGAGGACAAGATAAGCATCTTGAGAAGAAAACACTGATTTTTTTTTTTTTTATATTAGAAAATACAACTGTTTTTCCCAAGTCCCAAATCTGAATTTCTGGGGTAAAACATTTTCTAGCTGCCAGTCTCATTTTGGAATGTCATTTTCAGTTCGAATATGGGGTTAGCATACTAAATCCTAACCCTTTGGTGTGGATGAACACATTCATCTGTATATCACCCACCCACAAGTGTCTACAGCATGTGCACATGGCTTTGTTTCCCACCCAGATCCTTCCAAATGCCAGGAAAGCACCTTTGGGTTGGACTTTGGTGTTTTATGGTTTATTACTAACGCATCCCATGGACTTTGGTATTTAGTTTGCCTCAGCTAATACTAAGTATGGTAGTTTGACTGCCAGTAGTAAATGCCAGAGAGTAAGGAAAAAATACGCAACTGAACCTTGCTATTTTTTTGTTCCCCTTACCGCTGCCCCAAATGCAACGAGGTCTTGTGAGTGAGATGAACTCTGAGCTGCGCCTGTTTGGTACTTGGTACCAGTGTTCCCCTGGGTTGCCCAGACTGCTGTGACAATGGAGCTTATTCATCTATAGACAACATAGCCAGTGATAAATGCTTAGGAGTCAGCACAGGAAGTAGTGAGCATGTGTTCTCGACAGTGCCTAGAAATGGATTTAACAGGCTAAAAGGTTTTCAGATCATGGCGGGCGGGGATACATTTTGGAGTCAGACTAGGGCTTTGGGAATTAGAGGGTAATATGCTATTAGACAATCAATTCAACCTCTTTAGGCCTCTGTATTCTTATTTATGCAGTAAAGATAATAATGCTTAGCTTTTTGGATTTTAGTAGAGTAACTATAACATAGATATTCCCCCCAGCATTGTAACATTCATGCTGTATTTCCAGCAATAAGTGGTATTTTTACATGCTGTTACTGCTTTTTAAAAAAATTCAGGACAAAAAAAAATCCTATTAATATTAGTTAATGCCGTATTAATTTAGTAAAATCCTTTAGAAGAAAGTGATAAATGAGCAGGCAGGACACAACTTAAGACCCAGGAAAATCTTATTAAATAAGCCTGTCAAAGGCAAGATTGGAAAGTAGCTTTAGAGTTGAAGAATACAGTGTTTTCATTGTTAAATGACCTTTGGACTAATGCTCAGCCATCCCTAAGTGTAGGGGATTTTATTCTTTATGTTATCCATTAGGGCCTGTGGACAATGATTCATCCTTGCTGTAAGCACAGGGCCCGTGCTCTGTGTTCAAACTGTCCCAGTAGCTCTGTGACACAAACAGCTTTGACAGTGACGAGCATGAGACTGATGGAGCAACCTGGGAAGGGCAACCGACCAGAGGAAACAGGGTAGAACTGAGGGACAAGCTTGAAAAAACTGGGACTGAAAGCTAAAGTAACGAGACCAAAGTTGAAACAACAACAACAACAATAAACAACAATAACAAACAATAACAACAAACAACAACAATAAACAACAACCAACCAAACCAAAAAAAAAAAAAACCTAACTAGAAAGTGGAAACTAGCAAGAGAATAGCAGTGCCATATTGCAGTTTTTTGTTTTGTTCTTTTTAAATCTCCTAGAGGGTGTGAATGGCTAGCCAGAGATGTGGGAAGCCTGGTTGGGAAGGTGGTGATCATGGTGATTCATGGGCTGCAGTTGTCAGATGAAATAACCTGGGTCAATGCAAAGGGTAAGAGAGAAGTCATTTCTCTGTTATTATCTCTACTAATTTCCCTTGGTGGCTTAATGTCCTTGTCACTCGACCAGGCAAAGGTAGATGAGATGTCAGCTAGGACTTGTGCCATCTTTTGTTGTTGTTGTCGTTGAGACAGTATCTTATTTATCCCAGGTTTGCCTTTCTGTTGTAGAATATTATTTTAAGATGTGTTACATTCTTTTTTATGCTCTGGAACATTTGTTTAATGATGTGAAGATGTGCTGTATTTGTTTATGTTGCATTTGTTTAACCCTGTGAAGTTGTGTTACTGTGCCTATCTAAAACACCTGATGGGTCTAATAATAAACTGAAGAGCCAGTAATGAGGCAGGAGAAAGGATAGGTGGGGCTGGCAGGCAGGGAGAATAAATAGAAGGAGAAACCTGAGAAAAGAAGGAGAAAAGAGCAAGAGAACAAGAAGAGAGAGGTGCTAGGGGCCAGCCACCCAACCACACAGCCAGCCACGGAATAAGAGTGAAAGTGAGATATACAGAAGTTAAAAAAAGAAAGAAAGAAAGAAAGAAAGAAAGAAAGAAAGAAAGAAAGAAAGAAAGAAAGAAAGAAAGAAGAAAGGAAAAGCCCAGAGGCAAAAAAGAGGTGGGATAATTTAAAGTTAAGAAAAGACGGCAAGAAACAAGCCAAGCTAAGGCCGGGCATTTATAATTAAGACTAAGCCTCCATGTGTGATTAATTTGGGTGGTGGGCCCCCAAAGGACCAAAGAGTAAAAAAGACAAATGAGCAAAAACAACCAACAACATCTTTCATTATCTAAGGTGACCACGAACTCCTAATCCTTCTACCTCCCCCTCCAAAGTGCTGGGAATACTGGGACGTGTCACCATACTTTGTTTATAGCAGTGGTTCTCAACCTTCCTAGTGCTGCGTGCGACCCTTTAATACAGTTCTTCATGTTGTGGTGAGCCCACAGCCATAAAATTATTTCTGTAGCTACTTCATAATTATAATTTTGCTACAATTATGAATTGTAAAGTAAATATCTGTGGGTTTTGATGGTCCTAGGCGACCCCTGTGAAAGGGTCATTTGACCCCTCCAGGGGTTGAGACCCACAGGTTGAGAACCACTGGTTTGTATGGTGCTAGAAATCAGACCCAGGACTTTATGTGCATGCTGGACAAGTCGTGTACCGACTGAGCTATAGCCCCAGTCCTCAGCCCCCATCTTTGGTATATGTTTCTTTGGTCTCTTCTCCATGCTATAGCTGTAAGAATTTCTATGATTCCAGCATGATCCTCTTCTTTCCTGTTCACTGTTAGAGGAATAGTTTCCCCTTGTCCTTTGTTCTGTACTCCTTTGTAGCTTACGCTACTCCTCGGGACTTAACTACTTCTACCTCTTTAGTCCTGTCCCCTGCCATATCCAACATTCAGTTATCCCACATGTCTTTCACATGCTCCCTACTGCTGTCTCCTTGCCTACTCTTTGCCTAGCTAAAACACTCCCAGCTCCTAGACTCAATAAGTACTCGCTCCCTACATACTCTGTGCTGTGCTTCGGACTTGATTTTATCATAACCGCTTCTCTAGTTCTTTGTTACAGCATAGAAACAAGAGCTATATGTCTCTGGGTCATCAACTCATCTCCTCCCTTCCCTGCCCTTCAGCAGCCACTCTAGTGCCTTGCTTAGCATCTCATATTTAATACATCCTTAGTATTTGTCACATAAATTCTCTCTCAGAGCCTCAGTATTATTTCTTTTATAGGAGTCAAGATTAAGGCTTTTTTTTTTTTTTTTAACAATGTCACCTGTTTTAGTACAGGATTTAGGTACATACAAAAATTTGTCTCCATATGAAGGTCAGTAATAGTTTTTTTTTTTTTTTAAATGTGTGTTTGGTTGGGCAAGGCTGTACTCAAGAGATAGAGACAGGCAGATCTCAATGAGTCTGAGGCCAGCCTGGTCTACACAGTGGGTTCCAGGACAGTCAGGGACACATAGTGAGACCCTGTTCTCTACCCCCAAAACAATACAATAAGAAGGGGAAAAAACACGTTCATATATGTATAGAGATATTATCTACTATGAGAAGAGAGGGTCTTTAAGAGATTTTGTTTAAGATTTTCTGAGAAGAAAGAATGCTATAGACAAGATAATCTTTGGAAGTTCTAATATTGTTAACATCATTTCAAACTACTTCTCATTAGATAATGAATTCTGCTATCCTGGAGCTAAGAGAAACCCTCGTTGTGGTGTTGGTGTGGTTGCCAGGCACCTGGCACTAGGAACTTAGTCTACAGCCTGACAGTCTTTCTCAGCTTTGGCTTGAGAATTTTCAGGAATGGAATTCCATTACCAATAAGACCATCTACCCACTGCACCCTACTCCAAAGCAACAATATTTTTCAATCCATTTCACTTCTTTTGTCTTCAAATGCCACCACTTCCTGCCACATCTACAAATTGGTTCTGTATTTCAAATTAAATACTCAATTTAAAAAGTGTCAGGTTTAAGTAAAACTTCCCTTGTGACTGGCTAATGTCGAAACCTGGTTTTCTTTTTTGAAAAGTTCTAAGTCAAGAGCCTGAAGTACTCATTTATATCTATAAATTAATTAAAACTGGCATGAAATTGGCCTCTGCTTACTGCTCTTAAAATTGAGTGCATGTGTGATCATCCTAGCTAAACTTGGGGGAAGATATTTTTGATGATAGACTCTTCATAAGTTAAATTAATTTAAGTCTTTTTTGCTATGTGAATGTATTGTGCCTTGGAAACCATACTCAACAAAACCCTACTGCCCATTTAGAATGAATTTTTCCCCCTTGGAAATAATTTGAACTATCAACACTACAGTAAGTTCTAAACTACCAGGAGACTAAACAACCCAAACTACAATAACACTGACATCCCTATTGAGACAATCCCAAGCGATTTAGGATTAGAGTGGTGTTAACCACAGCAAAGTGCTTAAGGATTTGTTAACATCCGGGGTCAATTCTTGGAAACTCTTAATGAGTAATTCATGGAGGTACATATACAACCAAAGTAAGATTTTACACTATGTAAATAAAACCTTTTTTTTTTTTGAAACACATATGAACTGTTTTAAGGCAAATTAAAAAAATTAAATTATATTTATTATTGTTCTGGGGTGGGGATGGTCCACATGCTTTGGCATATGTGCGGAGGTCAGAGGACAATTTTGTACAGCCAGTTCTTTCTCACAATTTTTACCCACATCTAGAGGTAAACTTAGGCCATCAGGCTTTCATAGAAAGCACTTTACCACCTGGGCCCTTTCTCAGGCCCCTAAAAAGCAGAATTTTGAAACTGCCAATTGATTGAAAAAAATCATGCCACCAAATAACTATTTTGAATGTGTTTCTCTTTTATTTAATTTTAAGGTTGAAGTTCACACCAAATCTCAAAAACATCCTGTAGAACTCAGAGGATAGCTTTGGGAATGCTCAGCACCAGGTAGGTTCTTTAGAGTTCCCATTCACTGACTTGAGGTTCCTCTCTGCTGTTTTCAGGTTTTCCAGAGCACTTATAATTTGAGTTGGATGAACCAGTTCTTCAGCCTGCTTCCGTGGTGCCCTTTCCAGGGATGACAACTGCTCTTGACATCTCTTCAGACCTGGAACTTTATCTGTATGAAACTAGATTGTAAGTGCTTTTTAATCAATATAACCAATTACGGTTATATAAGAAACAACCCTAAATACGCCCAACAAGACAAAAGAAGCACACCATGACATTAGTGAGAGCTAAATTTTTGCACGATGAGATTATAGGTCACGTCTTTCCTTGCTGTCCATTTTGAGACATGGATGCCATTGTTTTTTGCCAGCTGGAACCTTGGTTTTTGAAAAGGCATTTGTAGACACAATAAGGTCCCCGTGAATGAAATGTGATCACATGTAAGTGTGCAGGAGACAGAAGGGTAAGTGGAGACACAGACAGGCTTAATGATTGCAGAAACAGATTGTAACCCAATAGCCCAGTCCACTTGGCCCATTACGAACCAGATTCTTCACTGTTCACAAATATAGCTACGACGAATACGGTGACAAGCCTTTAGTTCAAGGTTATTTCTAGCCACTTGTGGGGAACTCAACACTTCCAAGACAACTCAAGAATCATCTTGGGGTTTGGCCTGAAAAACCACTTACAGTCATGTACCACTATTTCCAGCTAATTGCTCAGTCTCAACTTATAAACACACCAATGGAGCTTTCATTAGAGGGAAACTGGGGAAGTGCTGCCCAGAATGTCCTAGAAGAGGTATGAAATTCTTATTATGACTATAGATGGACCCAGTTAAATATAAAAGGCTGACAGGAATTTTTAAAGCTAATTTAAATTAGTGAATCAAACTGAAAAAGAAAAAAAAAACCCAAAAATCTCTTAAGTATCTCTAATTCTCTCACAAATTTACACACATTCAGACACACTTTGGGTAATTTTTATTTTATTCATCCATCAATCCATTCATTCCTAAAATCAATAAATCTTTTTGGAGGAATTTTCTATGGAGAGTTATTACTTCAGGCATTTGAAGAAAGATAAACCCAGAAAGAGAGTTAAGGCATGCTGAGTGGGAGGTGGCATGAGAGAGGTGTTTTTTTTTAAGTAGGTGATCAGGAAACATTTGCTGATAAAGATGGCTTTTTATGAGGTGTCAGAGAGTTGGCTCCACACAACTTTATGAATCCCCTTCCTCTTGTTTTCATTAAGCCATTTTTTAATCCTTCAAGAGCGGCACCCTAGGCACAAAGACATGACTGTATAGAGTGAGTTGACAAGAACATTTTTTTTCCTTTCATCTAGAGTTAGATGAAGCCCACAGGCTCAATGTACGCCCAATGCACAGAGTCACCCAACTGCCATCCTTTGCTGATCTCACTGACTGGTTACAACCATGCCTATGGACATTAGTCATTTCTCCCTATGCTCTCTGCAGTCGACTGTGAGCCTGCTGAAGGCGAGGAAAGAATGATTCCTTCCTTCATCTGGGTAGCTGTTGTTTCTAATTCATTGCCTGATGCTCAGTGATTGCCAGTTAAGTAAACAACGCTGGCGAGGGAAATGAACCCTGACTCAAACAGCTCACCGGAAGAGTCTCCAATTGCCTCGTTTATGCATTCCACTATCCAAAGTGGGTAATGCTTTACAGTGTGGTGGCCTCTGTGGTTCTCCATGTCCTATGATGACCTGGCATCAGAGGCCGACTCTATGAAGTAAAACAGTGCTGTCTCCCCAACAGGGACACTTTTCATAACTGACTCTAAGCCAGTTGCCCCATGGCATTCTCTTGAGTGATAATTGTGATGATCATAATCGTCTATGAATGATAGTTGTGGTTACATCCTCCTTCTATGCTGTGAAAGAGCAGTGCCCTTAATACTAGACTAGGGGACAATGTTCTGACAGCTCGCACTATTCATATCTGTGGGAGTCATATGAGGGGAAGGAAGTCCAGAAGTTTAATTTTAACATGGGGATCTTGCTTCTAGGACTGAAAGATGAGTTAGCTCGGATTAAACTGTTGAGTCTCTGAGGTTTACCTGTAAGTAGAGAACAATAATTGCTGCCTGACAGCATCATTATGAAGGTCTCATCAATGAAGTTGGGTAATATCACTAAAGCTTCTACTGGTGTTTTGAATGAGAATGACCCCATAGGCTCTTATGTTTGACTACTTTGTCCCCAGTTGGTGGAAGTGTTTGGGAAGGATAAGGAGGTGTGGCCTTGTTGGAGGAGGTGTGTCACTGGAGGTGGGCTTTGAGGTTTCAAAAGCTCACACCATTCCCAGAGGCTCTTTCTCTGCCTTGTGTTCATGCATTGGGATGTAGTCCCAGCTACTGCTCCAGTATCGTCTCTGCCTGACACCATGCTCCTCAGCATGATGGTCATAGACTCTAATACCCTGGAACTGTGAGCCCCAATAAATGTTTTCTTTTATAAGTTGTTTTGGTTACGGTGTCACTTAACAGCAATAAAAATGTAACTAAGACAACTACTCCTAGTAATAATGTTACTATTAGTAAGTTTAGGAAAAGTTTGGAATTTGTGCTTATAGTTGTGGAACATTTACATGATCAGTGAGGGTGATGCTCACAGCTACCTTTGTATTCAAAAGTGTGTGTCCCTAAATATATCTGCAATGGCATTTAACTGAGTAACGTGTATAGCATTCCTGAACGCCTTATTATGTAAGAATATGAAGAAAGTATAAGATATTATTTTTAAAATTGTTCAGCTGCAGAAAGGGATGGTATTTAAGACAGAAGACCTCTGTGATCTCAAATCACAGTGCACGCTAAGGGACATTCTGTCCAGGTGTTTCATTGTTATGGAAAATGAGATCATCTGTCAATCTGACACTTTTCTTGTAGAAAATACAGTCAGTGGCAGATGGGCAGGCCCAGGGGAGATAGGAAAACACTCCTTTGATGCGGTATAAAGAGTAATCTTCTCTTCTTGTTCATTTAGTGTTTTCTTGAAGTATAATTAGGAACAGAGGCTCCACGGGGCGAGAGAACCACTGGCTGACACAGCTATGGAGATGATCTGTCTAGTGCTGAAAATGTCTCCAGATTTTTGACAACGGCTAAATAACCATGGGGTCCAGCGGCCTCGGGAAAGCAGCGACGCTAGATGAACTGCTCAGCACATGCATTGAGATGTTTGGTACGAACCTTTCCTCTTTGGGTCCCCTTGTGCACCTTGATGCTGGTACTTGCTTCGGTCCACATGCAGGTTCTTTCTGGAATAGGTTTCTGTCTCTCCAGTTTCACTGGCCTCTGCTTTTATTTCTCTTCACTCCCCATAGCTCATACTCCAAACTGCTTATTTCTGGAACATTCCTTTCTTTTTTTTCCGAGACAGGGTTTCTCTGTGTAGCTTTGGAGCCTTTCCTGGAACTCACTCTGTAGACCAGGCTGGCCTCAAACTCACAGAGATTCGCCTGCCTCTGCCTCCCGAGTGCTGGGATTAAAGGCATGCACCACTGCTGCCCGGCCCTTGTGTCATTTTCTACTTCCATAATTCTCCCATTGGAATTCTCTTCGAGGCCAGCAGTCGTCATCCTGAATAGTCAAAATTCCTGATAATGTATCAGAAATGATGCTCACTTCTACCATCCCACTTCTTGGTGTATATTGTCATGCATATATACATGCTACCATGATGTTTGCCTTGTTCTTTGACTCCTCCCCCACCGTGTGTGTGTATTACACAATCCACTATAATCTTCATTTGTATATATCATGTATCCATCTATGCACCTTTATTTTGCTGTCTGTGTATCCACTTTCTCATTGAGCATTGGAGTCACACGAGAGAACTTCGATTAATCAGTTTAGCAATTTAATCTCTTTAATTGATAGAAAGCCGGAAGCAAGCCAGAGTAGGGCTATTGGATAAAATCCAGAATGACTGGCCAGCAAGGTGGTTCAACTAAAGGCATGTCCAATAAAGGCGCGGCCAAGCCCAATGGTCTGAGTTTGGTGCCCAGAGCTCACATAGCAGAAGGAGAGAACCGGTTCCCGAAAGCTGTCCTCTGACTTCCGCACATGAGGCACCCTACCCCAATAAATAAATACAAGATAATCACTTACATTTGACTTTCAGATAATCGACATGTGTGTGTGTGTGTGTGTGTGTGTGTCAAATAGACCAAGGCCATACTTTGTTCTGACAACTTAATCCCTATTTACTTTCAATTCAAATTGACTTGCATGTCCTGAATTTAGGTTTGCTAAACTTACCAATTGCAAAGCAGAAGAATGGTGACACCACGTACCTTAGTTTGCAGGGAACTCCCGGCAGAAGTAAGAGGCAAAAAAAAGATAATTGGGCTTGGGGCTGGAGAGATGGCTGAGAGATGGCTGAGAGATGGTTAAGAATGCATGCTGCTCTTAAAGAAGGTAGGGTTCAGTTCCCAGAGGCCATGTCTGATGGCTCACAACTGCCTGTTCTTCCCACTAATGCCTCTGGCTTCGTGTGCACACACCTACACACATACACATAATTAAAAATAAATCTTACAAACATATAACAGGGCTTACGAGATGTTGTTGACACTGTATTTTCTCAAGTGATGTTAAAGGAAGAAATGTTTGACCCTGCCATCTCTTTGCCTCTTATTTTATTTTTCACAGATGACAATGGGGAACTGAACGACAGCTACTTGCCAAGAATAGTTCTCCTGATGCACCGATGGTATTTATCTTCCACCGAACTGGCAGAAAAACTCCTCTGCATATATCTTTTCAACTGCTCTGTAATGTTTATAGTCATAAATCAAGATCTATATTTAGATAGAGTGCCTATCCAAAACCAGTAAATGAAGATGAATAAATGGTCTTATTTAGTCAGCTATCCAGATGTTTTGAGACTATATAGATATTAAATGAAACATCTGGATGATAAACCAAATAGTTAACTAAATACTGGGTGTTTTGACTGAACTTGAAGATATCAGTAAGATGTGAAGTGTAACAGGAGTTGTAGGCTAAGGGTTCCCAACTTATCCTAAATATTTAGACTATTAGTATAATGAAAGATTATTTAACACTGATTCAATATTTCCCTTCTATGATGACAACAAAGCCTAGCATAGTTTCCATATTTCCCTGGCTGGTAAGACACGCTGAAGGTTTTAGAAGGTTTCTTTCCCCCCTGTAATTTGTTGGTCAATGCTAATTTTTTGTTTTATTGACAAAACCAAACAAAATATCTGTACAAGGCCAAACATAACATTCCTCATAGTTGAAACCCCATTTTACAATGCGGGCAGCTGTTTACTGATTTTGTATGTAATATAGTCCTGAAAAAACGATTAAAAAGCACATGTATGATAATGCAAGCAGTCTCACAGTTTGAGGAAGTTGATTTCCTAAGGTCCATGTTTGCTGTACAATCTCTAAGCGTGTTTTTACATCTCTGCCTTATATTTACCCAGGAGTCTCTATATGAAAGAGAGCACTTACAGAAAAGGGAGAGCCTGGGACTTAGAAAGTCCGCCCAAACATTGTTGTTGCCTGACAAGGCTATCACAGCCAAGCAGGGATCGAGCCTGGCCACTTCATATTCTTCCCACAACCTCAAGGAAAGGGGAGTGTTAGAGGTTAAGAAGACACTCACCCTGAGTGGAGAGCCTTAGAAGTGAGCAAGACTCTGCATCCACTGGTCCCACTCTTGACAGGTAGAGTGTTGGGAAGGATGAGGAAGTCAACCACATGATCTATACATTGCCCACAGAGCTCATCCACAAACAACTCTCTTATCCTTAGTGTGTTTGCTAGTGCATGAAATACAAATAAAGAGGGATGTTCAGGCATGTTAGAGCATAGTGTGGGACATTTCAGCTGGCGTGAAAGTTGAAGACTGACATTTTCCTCCTTGGGTTCTTTACCTACTCCATGCCCACTGTGTCTGGTTACAGTAGGAGTATTTGTTAAAGGAGAACCAGTGAATAATAGACCTAAGAACAAATAATGCAACCTTAATATGAACACACCATTGTTCCCATTACGGTTTCTTAGGTACTCCAGATAAACACACAAAACAAAAGACTCGGGCCAGGATCCATATATAAGAGAAAACATGTATTTTCAAATACTCATCAGATTAGAGTACTTGTTATATAAAACACCAGTCCTGCCGGGCGGTGGTGGCGCACGCCTTTAATCCCAGCACTCGGGAGGCAGAGCCAGGCGGATCTCTGTGAGTTCGAGGCCAGCCTGGGCTACCAAGTGAGTTCCAGGAGAGGCGCAAAGCTACACAGAGAAACCCTGTCTCGAAAAAACAAAAAAAAAAACAAAAAACAAAAAAAACACCAGTCCTAAATATGAAATCTCTTAGCTAAAATGGTGCTGCTATCAATTTTGAATTATGTATACTCTGCATTGTGCTTGTGACCACAGTTTGTGGTTGTTGGCTGGCAAGTACACAGGAAGGTGTAACTAATTTGAAGTGACTTCTTTACCAGACCAATAATATATCCTAGAGCCTTATCAGGTCAAGTTTGACTGCTTGGTGTGGATGTGCTCACATCCTGCTTCTATGTCCATTTGACTGTCTCTAGGTTGAGTGTACTTCATCCACAATTTTTAAACTCAACCATTTCATACCTTGGAGTTTTAACAAATTTCAGAATAGCTGTACTTGCGTGTTAGGAATGGTCATGGTTCACTGCAGAAAACTTAAACAGTTTAAATGTCATATGCAGCAGATCTTAGAGAGGTTAAAGGACCACAATCTATTAAATACACCCAGGCTACACAAACTTAGTTCCTAGTTACCTGCTTCAGTCTCAAGCCCGAAATCACATGTAGGAAGCCAGATGAAGGCTGTTTCTAGAATCGGTATATATATATATTACACTTACATAATCAGATGTCAATAAGGATGGCACACAAGTCCAAAAACACACTATTTTAAATAGACTCTCATTTGTCCAAAGCATCATATTAGTTCAGGGGTGACATTCTTTTTCCTTGTATTGTTGGCTTTCCAAAAGCTTCAGAGTTTGGGGGCATTTTGCATTTCAAGGTTTTGGATTAGAGGTGCTCAGCCTGTAACTCGAATTGCCTGGGATTTGTGTGAATTGCTGGAACACTGTCAGCTAGACATGTGCGCGAAAGGAAGATATGACATTTTCTTTAACTAGTCTACGTATCAGAACGCCAGTGGAGACAGCTGTGATGAGTTCCGGCTGAAGGTCTGCTATTTCATGAGGTAAATACACTTGCAGATTTAATTTCTCAGAGCTTCTGAAATTGTCGCCAATTTCTGTTTTTTTCTAAGCAGCCAACTCTCCACCTCGCTGCTTTTGTAATTATTAGCTCTCTCTTCCTGGTGGGTAGGGTAAAATTTACCTTCTGAACTAGAGATCAAGTAGGAGCTAACGCCTTACAGAGTAAAACCAGCTCACAGATCCAGTGGATTCAGTATTTTCTGCTCCCTCACCATATACATTACAATGAACTGGGGAGGGGGCTCTCCCCTCCGCTGGGTTCTGTAGTAAGTCAGGAGGAAGTTCAGGATCGCTGGATTCTGGTTCTTGATGGAAGGAACAGAAAGACACGTGGTGGGATTGCTGGGGATACGAGCCAACAACTTGGAACTACAGTACTGGATTCCATGTTAAGTTCAGCTTATAAAATGGTACAATAGTCTCCAAAGAGGTCCAAGTGAAATCTTCCAGCTGTCAAAAGTCCTTTATATGCCTTTCAGGTACTGGATTCTGAAATTCCCTGCAGAGTTTAATTTGGATCTTGGTTTGATTCGTATGACTGAGGAGTTCCGGGAAGTAGCAGGTCAACTAGGATATGAAAAACACATCAACCTCATGGACATATCCAGCATGTAAGAGTGGCGCAAGTCTTTTGGGTCTTCATGGGTCCATTGCTTTGGGGAAGGGCTAGTGATGACCCTGCTTGAATGGAATCTATATTGTTCTAGAAGGAAGCTCCTCCTTTGGAGACAGCCTGGCTATAATGAACGCACCTATAGTAGACATTATCTCTCCAAGTTGCAGTTTGATTGAAAAATGGGATGATACATTTATGGGGTTATTCTATGTTTAAGAAGTCCACAAGGGAGCACAGGAACGTATCTGGCACCTAATGGATGCTGAGTCCTTAGTTCTCAAACTGAACTTAGCCATTGTCTCCTATGTCCCAGCTACTCAGATCACACCACGCTGGTTTCTCCTAGGAGCCCATCAGAAAACAGTCTTGGGTCTCGCCTAAGCCTGCTTAATTGGAATCTATACCTTAATAAGATCCCCATGTGATTCATACTCTCATGCAAGCCCGAAAAGCTCTGTACCCCATCGCTTCAGAGGCTCCCCTGACGTTACATAAATGTTGACCACAGTTGTGTTCTGACTGATCATCTCATAAGCGACCTAATACTAATTAGACTCATTTAATGCAGACAAGCTAACTGCCCAGGAAAAGCTTTTTCATGAACATAGGTATGGTTGTCCATATTACAAGTGTACACTCTATCCCAAGCTGGCCTGGAATCCTAGGCTGTCCCTGAGCTTGTGATGGTTTTCCCATCTTGGCTTGCTGAGTGCTAAGATTACAGGTGGACGTCAAATGCACATATTTTGTATCTTAGGCATTTTCTTTGACTGGAATGCTTCTTCAAGACTAATTGATAATGAATGACCCAGGAATCATCAGGCAGGCTTGTTTACAGTGCCTGTCTTTCAGACCTGTTCCTAGTAAATCGGAACTCTTTGGAAGTGAGATCTAGGCCTTTTTCTTCATAATGAGTTTTTCAGATAACCCATATGATGCTCAAGTGTGATATACACAACCATGGTTGTTTCCGAGTGCCTTGAATCACCTTCTATATGCCAATAAACTTCTGACTTTGTAGGTCTAGCCCTGATCTCTCTTCTTTAGAGTTCAAATCTTTCTTGGTCACAAGGAATACCAAGTAAGAGATTCAGGATGGATCACAGCAAACCTATCCTGCCTAGAAAAAGAACAACTCCAAGTCTGTGTTCTGTTGGCAAAGGGTGGGTGGTTTTCTCTTCAAATATGGAGGGCAGGGTATGTATTTCACATAAGCTCCTGGCAGTAGGCCAAGAGTTACAGTCAGTAGTAGGTTAATATCTTCCACTGAGTGAAATGCGTTTTCGGCACGTTGACCAGACTCTCTTCTTTTACAGTCCTTCCTATGACTGGATGAGGAGAGTCACACAGAGGAAGAAAGTATCCAAAAAGGGGAAGGCCTGTCTCTTATTTGACCATCTGGAGCCCATTGAGTTGGCGGAGCACCTCACTTTTCTGGAGCATAAATCTTTTAGAAGGATCTCAGTAAGAACCTGATGGTTATTCTTCCAAGGGTAACATGCGCTGTGCCAACTTTCCCAAGAGCTGCGTGTTCATACTCCCAAGTGTTGGCAGCCTCTGCCACTGGGCTCCGTTGGAAACATGCCCTCAATTCACAGGAACAATCCCTTTTAACCAAATATAAATATTATCCTGTCTTTAGTTTATAGCTCAGGAGCTATATTTCTGCCACTATATTCAATGTCTCCTTTCATAGAATTAAAGCATGATTTTTCTAAATATTCAGCGGAGATTTAACCATTCAAGGTTTATTTAGTTCGAGTGACCTCTTCCAAGTGAACTGTTTTGCTGGGAATTTTTATTTGTAGCACAGAGGGAGGGGGCAGTTAACTTCATTTGCTGTCTATACAAATGCCTAACTATGAAACAGGTTGAGAATTAAGAATTGGAAGCATTGAAGAGCTCTCAACATTTGATGGCCCCCTTTCTCCGAGGTAGAGGTCCTGCATTAGACTTTCCTTCCTACACATCTTGATGGACCCTCAGTCCTTTCTTACATACCATCTCCCTTTCCATCCTCCTTCCTTCCTCACCTGCAGACCCTTCAAGATGCCTCCTTGTTGCTACTCACTTCTTTATAGAGCTCCATCAGCTCGTGACTTCAGTGTGCCTCGTGAGCTCAGGTGAAATCATTCCCCTTCCAAGGAGCCTGAAGTAAATCACATCATAGCTGGCAAACAAGATGATTTTGACTAGAGGCATGGGTTTCTTTCTTTTTCTTTCTCTCTCTTTCTTTTCCTTTCTTTCTCTCTCTCTCTCTCTCTCTCTCTCTCTCTCTCTCTCTCTCTCTCTTTCATTCTTCCTTCCTTTATTTTTTTTTTAACTTTCAATAGTACTAGGGATCAAACCTAGGGCCTTGTACATTCTAGAAGCTGCATCCTTAGCCCAAGAAGCAGAAATTTCTGAAAGACTGATGCATTCACCAAGCAAATCCTGTTTGTAGAGAACCCTCATGATGCTTCTCAGACATGCCAAGGAAAGCGATTCCCTGAACTTTGTGTAGGATACAAGGCTTCAACTTATGTGGCGGCATCTGCCCTCACAGTCTGAAAATATGTCTGGTTTGATAAAGGGCATTCTTACTTTATTTTTTCCTATCTCCTTTGTCCTCTTGAAATGCAAGAGTCTGATTCTTATTTGAGAGTATTATACTCCATCCATTTCCTGTTCTTTAGTGTGTGCCATTGTATCTTAAACGTGCTTATTCTTTGGCGTCACTGGCAGAACTAAAAATGGAAAACCTTAGTTCTTTCCTGGGGAAGATATTGATCTTATCTGCCTTGGTATTCCCAGGCTAATGGCCTAGATGGATGTGTTTGGTAAGTTTGGAATTCTCTAGAATAGAGCTCTGAATCTTCCCCCGTTCCCCCCCTCCCCTCTTCTAAAGCACTGCGATTTGTGTGTTTGTGGGAGTGATTTTTGAAATGTAGCAAAATGGCCCATTAAAGGTGCAGAGCTCTGGAACTTGAAGGAATTCTTTATAAATGGGAAATGGAAGAAATCACCATGTTGTCACGAAAGGCTAGCTCACCCCCTTTACCTGTCTCATGTCTGATTTTGTGAAAGCTCCATTATAGTTTAGAATCTCTGGTTCCTCCTTTCACCAGTTCACAGATTATCAGAGCTACGTCATCCATGGCTGCCTGGAGAATAACCCAACGTTGGAGAGATCTATTGCTTTATTTAATGGAGTCTCCAAGTGGGTCCAGTTGATGGTTCTCAGCAAACCAAGTCCTCAGCAAAGGGCAGAAGTCATCACAAAGTTCATCAACGTAGCACAGGTTTGTCTCATACTCAGACCTGGGTTTGGGGAGTCTGTGTAGTCATTAATTTTATTGAGAAAAGTCATCGAGAACTTTGGGGTTAACAATAGAAGAGCTGGACAGTTAAACTGCTTGTAAATGTCTAATGAACAAACCATACTGCTCTCACACAAGACTGCTCTTATGGCAGTGCTTTAGAACTATTTAATTGTGTGCTGTGAAATATGATAACTTTCTAAGAGGATTCAATTTTCATCTCTTCTCAAACTGATGTTTCCCTCCCCCCTAGATTCTTGTTATCAACCATGTGCTTATCTTCACCTATAATTTGGGAAATTCAGAATAACTTAGAAATCCTTACCAAGTACTGCTGTTAACATTTTTTTTTTAATTGTAGAAACTCCTTCAACTAAAAAATTTTAACACCTTGATGGCAGTGGTTGGCGGCCTTAGTCATAGCTCCATTTCCCGACTCAAAGAGACCCATTCTCACCTCTCCTCAGAAGTTACAAAGGTATGGTGGATTTTCATCTGAATACAGAGCAAGCAGTATAGATTGCTGAAATGTACTCTGATCCTGACAAGTATTACATGAGAGAGCAATGTTTTTCTTTTAAACCAGTACAAAGTTACCCATAGGGAAATAAATAGGAAGGAAATAGGCCTATCAGCAGATTCGACACAGAAAACCAGATTGCTGCTCATGGGAAGTGCTACAATAAGAATGTTCTGGCCAGGTTGGTGAGATGGCTCAGCAGGTGAGGATGCTTGTCACCACCCCAAGTGACCTAGGTTTGATCCCTGGAACCCACACGGTGGAAGGAAAGAGCTTATTCCAAAGAGTTGCCCTCTGATCTGCGTGCATAGGCTGAGTCATGCACGCCTCCGCTCCAATAAATAAATAAATAGAAAAAGAAAAAAAAATGTCCTAACCAAAGATGAATATATTGTAAATATCATCACCAAATATTCATGTGGCGCTGGCTGTGTGATTAGCTCTCTGATGAATGTGGAAGACATCAGATGAGTAAGATAAATACCCCGTGCTCACCGATGCCTACCCTAGTTACACCGCTGTGGCACACGGGAGATGCAAAGAAAAGGGAAGCCAGAGGTCTCACGTAGAAATATTCAGACTCACGGGGCGGTGGTGGTGCCTGCCTTTAATCCCAGCACTCAGGAGGCAGAGGCAGGAGGATCTCTGTGAGTTCGAGGCCAGCCTGGTCTACAGAGCAAGCTCCAGGACAGGCACCAAAAACTACACAGAGAAACCCTGTCTCAAGAAACCAAAAATAAATAAATAAATAAATAAATAAATAAATAAATAAATAAATAAATAAATAAAAGAAATATTCAGACTCAAAAGCATGTACCTTTGAAAGCCAGTTCACAAATTGATATTCTCTACTCTATTTATTTGCAGACCATATCAAATAACCATTTTACTTACTGAGCAGAGAGGAACATTTCTCCTTATGCTAACACTTGGCTGCAGTCGTGGTACGGTGTGTTCTGTTTTAACCCTAAGGAACATGAAGATGAAGACAATCGAAATTGGTTAAATAATAAAGCAGTCCACTGTCTGACAACCCTGGCAGTCCAGTGGCTGGGGGAACTCCAGGCATGACCTTATCAGAGTCTGGCTCAGTTGCTTCTCCTTCTTCCCAGTATCAGGGATTTGTGGCTGCTTTTGTTCATTATTGTTTTGTTGTTTGTTTGCTTGCTTGCTTTATTAGCCCGGCTTCCCTCCTGGTTGGGCTTTGGGGAGCAACAGGAAAGATCTACTCTTTTATTCATGAAAGACTTCTCACTTGAACTCTCTTCTTGTTAAAGACCCGCTTTCTAGACATGTTTGGCCATCTCAAGTCCATCCTGGACCAGTAACAGTTGTCAAAGAAATACAGCGTACTTAGTGACTTAACCCTCTGTTCCTAAACTGTCCACAAAGGGGTGGAATTCCCATGCTGGAGCAGATGATGATTGGGGCAGATCCCTTTCTATGCCCTGCGGGGAGCGGGATAGAAACAGGTCATCTGAGCCTTGTGGGATGCTTTTGGAAGGGGAAGACTAATAAGAGGGGATTTATTAGAAAGTCTAATTGTTGTTCACTAACCAGCAAAAATGATCTATATAGACATGAATGAATATGCCAGAGAAGCACCACTATCTGGCCTCAAACTCTGCCCTCATCCCAAGTATAAGGGGACTTACTCTGGGCTCTATTTTTTTCTTACGCATTGGACTCAATTTCAAGTAAAAGAAAATTTAAGTTGTACAGAATAAGGTTTAAGTATATCTTTAAAAATTATATGTTAGAAGGATGGAGAGATGGCTCAGCCTTTAAGGATCTTCCAGAGAATGGGGTTTGAGTCCCAGTAACCACATTACGGCTCACAACTGTCTGTCTCAGAGACTAACACCCTCTTCTAATTTCTACATGCATCAGGCCAGAGCACATGCATGCGGACAGAGCACTCATATACATAAAGTAATAGCACACACTCACACTCATGCACACACACACACACACACACACACACACACACACACACACTCATGCACACACACCCTTAAACTCTTCTTTCTTGTAGGAAATTGAAAACCAAACAAGTGAGAAGCCATGTTCACGTTCGCCCCTTTAGTTTAGTGTGGAACCTCAACCTCCAGCTCAGGGGAGCTTTTCCTGCTCCTCCTTGTCCCAGACCAACCTTCAAGTGACATTTGTAATGCAGTTCTTGGAAACTCAAGGGCATTGTAGTATGCCGCCTGCTTGCCTTTGTGAATTGTAATTTCTCCTGACTCTCCGAATCCTAAGCAGCTGTGATGCCACTTTGCAGCCCCTAGGTAAGCAGAGGTAGAAGCCATTGATGTGTTGTTGGAAAATAGAGCAAGCTGTTCAAGGGAGAAAGCCAGGCTTAGTACACTTTTCTGTTTTTTCTTCCTCTCGGTCGACGGTTTCCCCGCATCAACATTGGTGTAGCGGATACTCCTCCCCACAGCTGAGGAATTCCAAAGCCCCGTACTCCAGGGTCGGGGAGTGGACAGGAGACAAAGCTGTCGTTTGAAAATGTCGTCTTTCCCGTCTCTTCCCAGAACTGGAACGAAATGACAGAGCTGGTCTCCTCCAACGGCAATTATTGCAATTACCGCAAGGCCTTCGCCGACTGCGACGGCTTTAAAATCCCCATCCTGGGCGTGCACTTGAAGGACCTGATAGCGGTCCACGTCATTTTCCCGGACTGGATGGAGGAGAAAAAAGTGAACATCGTGAAAATGCACCAGCTCTCCGTTACCCTGAGCGAGCTGGTCTCCCTGCAGAACGCCTCTCACCACTTGGAACCGAACATGGATCTGATCAACCTGCTCACTGTGAGTCCGCAGCGGCCAAACCTGTGCGGAACAGCAGCACTTCGGTCTCTTAATTCCTAGTGCCATAGGAAGACAGGTCGCAACCATTCTCTTTTGATGAAAAATAATTTAGGGGTTAATACGCTCTAAGGAGTCTCAAAGAATGAGGAAAACGGAAACACCCCCATAAGGAGTGTGACTGGAGACTAGAGCGTTGGCGCAAATCCGTTTTTCTTCTTTGGGGTGGACCTAGTCTCTGCCTATATGAACCTCCCCTGTGAGTCTTTCCTCCCTAAGGGCCACCTTGGCTCTCTGCTCTCACTCAGCACCCCTGCCCAACTGATCAGTTCTTTCCTTGTGCCCTCAAGTCCTCGGCTTCTCTTTCCATTGAGAATTCAGACTCCATTTTTATTCTTAATGTGAAAGTTCTTGTTCTGTATTATATGTGTATACATGGTGTATGTGGGGGGGGGGAGAAGGGAAGGAGGGAGAGATAAAGATAGAGATAGATAGATAGATAGATAGAGAGAGAGAGAGAGAGAGAGAGAGGGGAACCTTTGAGCATACCACAGCACACATGTGAAGGTCAGAGGACAAAGGTCATGCAGTTTGCTCTCTCTTCCCAGGTTTGTGCAAGGAGTGCCTTTACCAGCTGAGTCATCTTGCTGGCCCCTTCTTGCTTTTTTTTGTTTTGGTTTAGTTTCCGGGGATTTGTTGTTGTTGTTGTTTGTTTGTTTTAGACTTGGGTCTTGCAATGTAGCTCGGGCTAGTTTTGAACTTGTGCTCCCCGTGGCCTCAGTCTCTGAAGTGCCAGGGTGAGAGCCGAGGGTCAGCATAGGCTGCTTTTAAAGACGTGGTCTTTCCAGAGTACTCTTTGTTCTCTTCTAGAGCAGCGATGAGTCTGTCGCGTGCCATCCTTGTACTTTACATTTTCCCCTAACTGTAGAAAGGCATTGCTCTGCATTCCATAGGTTTCTTCCTGTTCATGTGCTTTTTTTTTAACTGTATACCCAGCACTTTTCACAGTACCTGGCTGAGAACTCAGAAGACAAAGTAAATGCTGTATTTAGGAGTAATGAGTGCCAGCTGCTCCGACTATCATTTATTTATGTTGGCACGTGTGACAGACTGTCTCGATGGTCTTCAGATCTGGAGCCTTTTAGACACAGCATGCGTACAGATGAAGACATCTTCCCTCGGGTCTTCTTTTCGAGGAGGAAGAAGAAGCACAAACAAATTCTCTTACCCTTGCTTAAACAAGGGAGGGCACAACTTCCCCATTTGGCTTCACAACAGTGTAGCACCTGAAACTTGACTGCCACGGTGAATCGGTGTTTTCTTCTTATGTCCATGGAAAATCAAAGCAGTAACTCTTCGAAAGCTCCAACCGCCTAAATCCCCTACAATGGCTGCATTGGTGGAGGAGCCTGACTCCCAGACTTCATATCCACTGTTCCTAGAGCAAGTAATGGTTATCCGAGGACACATCCCTGAGTAGAATGATAATTATTGACTGTACTCAATATGAAGGTGAAGTGGTCAACACACAGATCTCTTGGGTGTGTGATAAAGGATAAACAAAAGGACTTTCTCCAGCGGGGAACTACCTCACAATAGTTCAAGCACCTGCACTGATTAGTCGCTTGCCATGTAAATATGTTTCCATGAATCAGTGCCCAGAGTTGTCGCCACAACCAGGCAACAAACCACAGGACAGACAGGTGATGTCTGAAGAGAAGTGCCAGTGTGGGCCCTCAGTTTCAAGTGTCTGCATCTAAACTGCATTCTTAACCTTGAACATAACTTCACAAGGCAGGTGCCTGCATTTGGACAATGTCTCAAATACCTGAAAGACAATAATAATGTAGGGAAATTAAATTTGAATTTTAAGTACGTCACCCAAGGGAAAGGTTTATCGGTGGTAGAGTACTTGCCTAGGATGCACAAGGCCCTGGTTCTATATACAAAACAACACAAAACAAAACCTAAATGCGTCAAGCAACATTATCCAAAAGAGGTGTTTAGGAAAATTCTGAATTTTCTTTTAAATGAAAGTTCAATGGTACAAATGGGGAACCTTAATTAAAAAGAAAAAAAGTTAAGAAATAATTCTTTTTGTAGAAAAAAAAAACAAAAGAAAAGAAGTGATGCCAGAGGGTGCCCACTCTTTCTTTTGGGAACACTGAGGGAAAAATGCAGAAGCGGCTTAGAACCATATTTAAGGGCAGTGCTGCACAACCCAGAGTGATGAAAAGTCTTGGGGCTGGAGAGATGGCTTAGGGGTTAAGAGCACTGGCTGCTCTTCCAGAGGACCCGGGTTCAGTTCCCAGCACCCACATGACAGTTCACTGTCTGTAACTCCTGTTCCAGGGTATCTGACACCCTTGCACTAATGCACATAAAATAAAAAAATTAGCAAATTATTAAAAAAAAAGAAAAGTCCTGATCTTAGCCCTGCCCCTGTGCTAATCAGTTCTGACTTTGCCTTTTTCATAATGTTTCTGTGCTCATTTATGAATGAATTTCTATGGATCTAGAAATATAGAACAGCAAAGCATGAAAATAAAGAAACGTTTCTGTGGTGTTGGCACATGGCCCACTGACTCCCCAGGACAGCACAGGCCTTCAGAAGGGTCACCACACCTAAGCCAGTTTCTACTTAGATCTAATATCTTTCTTCCCTCCCCACAAGCAAGTAAAATGTTCATTACTCACAAGGTCACATCCATTTTTTTTTTCTGACCTCTGGGGAGGTAATGTCCCCAACATGAGTCTGGAGGAAACATGTGTTCACTAGAGTCTAGTGGCCACTTTATGAAGCACATACATGTCTGGATTAGAACCACACAACTGTAGTTGTCTGAGGCATGAGAGCAAGTCCATAAGCATAGCTTTTAAGAAGTGATTCAGTTTCCTCCAAGTCAAGTTTTTTGCCCAAAGTGACTGTGTTCTTCAGTGACCCACATGAGCTTCAGACACCAAAAGACAGAAAGTGAGAATTCAAATTAATGAGCAATTATTAAACTCCTATTTTGTGCATCAGGCTGTCTACCAATGCTGGAACTTTCCATGACCCCTGATTCACATGACAGTCCCTGTGTATCTCCCTGGTGTATTCTTACAAGGGCCCTATAATGAATCCCGGGAAAAACATAGAAAAATGTCACACCACCTCTGTTCCTTCCTTTCTCAAAAATGAAGGAGCTGAGATTTATGAATACCCAAGAAGTCTAAAAGTGACTAACTTCTGGATACAAGGTTGGGGAACTTTCTCCCTCGGATAATGTATTAGTCGGCTTTTCATCACTATAACAAATGCCCAGTATAAATCAATTTATGAAAAGAAAGGCTTATTTTACCTCAGTCTGTTAGAGTTGGCGCCATTGCCTTGGTTCTGTAGCAAGGCTGCACACACGCAGAGCAACACATGGCAAAACACGATCATTTACCTCATGGCGGGAAAGTGGAAAGAGAGGAGGACATGGCAGAATTCCCACAATTCCCTTGGAGGCATGCTCTCATGATTTGAAGACCTTTCACTGGGCTTCACCTCTTAATGTCCCACTACATCACCATAGTATCGAGCCACGGAACAATCTTTTAACGTATGGGCCTTTGAGGGGGCTTTTAAGATGTAAATTAATAGTGGATGATTGACCTTGATGGACGTCAGCTCTCTATTGTGGGCGTATTTATTACTAACATATAGTTTATTTTGTACCACTAAAAATTTAAGCAATATTTTCCCCCAACCTTTTTCACTATTTATTTAGAGAATAAAACTTACGAGGCAAAGACCATGTTACCTTCGCCATTGTGTCCTTTGTCCCTTGAACAGCATGGGTTAAGTGAAGAGCGGAGGACATGGCATTAGACTGGTGGGATTTAGATAGTTCTCTCTTTCAGGGTAGATCTGGAGAAGGCATTTTTACCCCTTGAGGTCCCAAGTCATATAATGAAGAGTTCTCACAGCTGATGCTTCTGTTTCATGACCTATGAAACAGACAAGTTCTTTTCGTGGTATTTTTAGCCCCATCAGTTACCTTTACCATTTTGAGCGCATGCAAATAGCTGGAAAGCCCCTATGTTTTTATAGTCTCGTTTTTAAAAAGAAAGAAAATTAAAAAGAGAGCGAAGAAGAGAGGGAGGAGAAAGAAAAAAAGGAAAAGATGATTGCTAAACTGATAAGTATAAGTAGCTTGATGATCAAGTGCGTTTTGTTTTATAATAAGCCAATTTTAACATGAAGTCTAACTCCAGATTCACCTGTGCTGACAGGATTGGAGGTAAATGTAACTGACAGTGGGTCAGAATATTGTCTAAAACTACCAGGGACAAAATATGTTCGGCAAAAGCTGATCGTATTATTTAAAAATGGGAAGTAAACAGGGAAAATCCTTAGGTTCCCCAAGGAGATCTAGAGAGGAAATAGGGTTGTGACTGGCAGGGCAGAAATTGTAGCAGTAGCCTTGGGGACAGTTTCCTGTTCACAGGTAAGCAGCACGACATGTGGGTGCTACATTGCCTAGATGCCAAGTCCGTATCTGTGACCTTCTAAGCAAAGCCAGTGGAATAGATACACATTAGCTCATTTAAATCTTTATCAAGGTCCTGACTGGAAGCTGTGTTGATCAGGAAGAAATCAAGAAGCTTAATGGCTTGTTCAGGATTATAACATTTATAAGTAGAAAGAAGACATTTGGAGAAGACCAAATCATGTCCATTATATGCCCATCCGTCATGGGAAAAAAACCTAACAAGCGTACATGTGAGAGCATTTTGTGAATTTAGGGGTGTCTTGTGGGCATTTCTGGTTGAATGTCTTGGAGCTGCTGTTACTTCATTGGAGGATGCTGGTGCCAGTCACTATGGGATTTGGACATCACAGGACTTGGAGGCAAGTCAGGAGGGAAGAAACATGCTTGTCATTCAATGCCGGAGCTAACTCCCGATAACAAGGAATTTGGAAGGAAGACTGCACTTGGCTTTCTCTCTTTATTTATGGAAGATCCTCCATGCAAGGCCTCAAACTGCAATGGAGGCAAAAAGGACAGACGTACTGCCCACTTTCACGAGGCATGGGACCCAGCAGAAACCTTGGTTAGGGGTTTACCAAGTGGTAGATGACTTCCCATGGCAGCTGTGTTTTATTTATATAGTAACGTGAAAATTGATTGTTGTCCATGACCAGTGTTCAAATATTGTCCTAATTCATATTAAACTCCAGATTGCTGACTTCTGACAGACCAGAGCTGGCCAACTTGACATCAAATGTCAGGCAGACAAATATTTATTGTGTCCGAATAATGACTGCTTCCAACTTTTCAGAGACCATATCGCCCCCTATGGCTTCCTTAGCAGAGAGCTGGTGTTCTGTTCCATGTACCATAACAAACTGTTCAGCATGGAGAAAAGACTGAAAACCTAGTAGCATCCACAAGGATCCTTTTGTCCCCCCAAATAAGTCATTGTGATACTGTATCAGCTATTACCTAGTCGCTGACAATATCTGACAATGCCTTTAATCCCAGTATTCAGGAGGCAGAAAGAAGCCAATATTGTTGGTTGTTTTTGCTCTTTTGTTCTTGCTCTTTGTGTGTGTGTGGGTCTGCCACCCAGCTCCCAGATAAATCACACACGGAGACTTATTCTTAATTATAAATGCTCGGCCTTAGCTTGGCTTGTTTCTTGCCAGCTCTTCTTAAATTATCTCATCTACCTTTTGCCTCTGGGCTTTTCCATTTGCTTGCTTCTGTATATCTTACTTTCACTCTTACTCAGTGGCTGGCTGGGTGGCTGGGTGGTTGGCCCCTAGCATCCTCCCCTCCTTGTTCTCTTGCTCTTTCTTCTCCTTTCTAATGTTCATCTTCTATTTATTCTCTCTGCCTGCCAGCCCCACCTATCCTTTCTCCTGCCTCGCTACTGGCTGCTGTTCAGCTCTTTACTAGACCATCAAGTGTCTTAGACAGGCAAAGTCACACAGCTTCACAGAGTTAAACAAATTCAACATAAAAGAAGGCAACACATCTTTGCATCATTAACCAAATGTTCCACAGCATAAACAAATGTAACACACCTTAAAATAGTGTTCTACGACAGGCAGGCAAATTCTGAGTTTGAGGTCGACCTGCTCTACATCTCGAGTTCCAGGTCAGCCAGGGGTTACATAGTGAGACCTCCATCTTTAAAAACAATATGAGAAAAGCAACTTAAAAGAGAAAACCAAATTATTTTGTCGCACAGTTCAAGCATCCAGTCTATTATATCAAGAAAGCCGCTGTGACACAAGCTTGAAGTAGTTAGTCCCAGTGTGTCTTCAGTCAGGAGCAAAGAATGACAGGCTGGTACATGGCTGGATCTCCCTCATCTTTATACCATCCAGGACCCAGCTTAGGGAATGGTGCCACCCAAACTTAGGGTAGGTCTTTCCACCCAATGAAGCTAACTTAGATAACCCCCAACAGCTTTGCCCAGAGATTTCTGTCTTTGGTGAGTCTAGATCCAAAAGAATGGATAATATTAACCACCACAGGTACCAATGTGCCCATCAAATATCCTTTTAGTGCACCCTGTTTAGTTCTTTTGAATGATTGGCTGCTTCCTAGAGGCATTTGTCTCTGACATGAGTGAACAGGTGTGACTACTGTTTAGAGAAAGGTAAATACAGTGTCCATTATTAGCAAACAGGATTTCCAAGACCTGGGAAGATTTGGGGGACCTTTTTATAACAAGGTCAATTTTATTCTTCTTAGGAAGAAACTTCAGGTAACGAAGTGTTTGATTTGAATGACGTATGGAGTGGCAGCTAGGACAGTGCTGTGACTGACCTCTGGCACATATTATGTGATTGACAAAACATTTTCCAAGTGAATGACTGCTCTGGGATGGCTACGGTGTCGACTTCGTTTTTTAAGGAGTTTGAACAAAAAACCCTAAGACATAGTTTGTCTCTAGCTCTCTTTTCATCCATTTCTTTCTGCTCTTCTTTGCTCCAAGTGATGATTTATTCTTCAACAAAACAAAAAACCTTAGAGGACATTTGTCATGCCTCAAGGCTGGTAGCACTGACTCTCACCATCGCTGGTGAAGCGGTGTGATTCCTCAAGTCTCCTGGCACTGAAGGGCATGGGTGGAAACTCATGACTTGCTTTAGGTGAGCGGTAGCATGCACGGTAATTGTATACACTCTCCAACCTTGGTGTAAGCTATTGCCCTTGCCTATGCTGGCCTTCTCTTCCTCTTAATTCTTTCCAGTTGACAGCTACCTCCTGAATCTTTCCTGACCACTTCAGTCTCTGGGGTCCTTGTGTGTAATACTGAATATGTTCAGGACTGAACGTGTAAAAGCTGTCCAGCCAATACCACAAGGAAACGGAGTCCATTGTGTTTTTCTTGATTCTGATGACCAGGCCAGGATTAACTTTTCTTTTTAAATTTTTATTTCTTATCCTCTGCATGCCTCTGTATCTTTGAACTCTTTTGCATCCATCCAGATTACTGGGCACGAGACGTACAGCCTTCCATTTGAAAAGATTTCAGTAATGTGCATAAAGAAATGCGGTCCAACGTAATCACTAGTGTCGTTTGATTTTGTCATAGCTCTCTCTGGACCTCTATCACACTGAAGATGATATTTACAAACTGTCACTGGTGCTGGAGCCTAGAAATTCTAAATCGGTAGGTATTGCTTTTCTCTCAGGACTCCAAACACTGTTATTGTCATTGGCCATTTCGATGGTGTTTTGTGTTCTTAAGATGGGAAGAACTTTGAAGATCTGTGTAAGTCCCATTTGACCAATGGGCCAGCTTATTCCCAAAGGTTTCAGAATTATTTCTTCTCATCAAACGCTGAAGGAGAGGAAGACTATCATCCTTATGCTGTTTTATTATCGACCTTTTATCTTTTGTATCCTCCTCTAAGAACTCACCTACACAAGAGACAGAAAAAAAAGTCATCCTAGTATTTAAGCTCCTGTGTTAGGTAGGGTTTCTGTCCATATCCCTTATATCTTTCCAGGCTTTGTTAAATAAATAAATAAATAAATAAATAAATAAATAAATAAATAAATAATAAAAAATAAATAAATAAATGAGTTGGAAAGAAGGCTTAGCGATTAAGAACACTTACTGCTATTGCTGAGGACCAGGTTCTGTTCCCAGCACTCACACAATGGCTCACAATCACCTGTAACTCTGGTTCTAGGGGTTTTAATGCCCTCTTGTGGTCTCCACACATGAAGTGCATTCACATATGCAGGTGCAAACAATCATACACAGAAAATAAAATAAAATAAAATAAAATAGACAGAAACGAACAAAAATACCAACAGGAACAGCACAAAAACACCCTCATGCCCCATTGAAGTAGTTTAAGAAAATTTTTATTTGTCTCAAAAATTTTGTGACTAAGAATGATTAAAGAAGACACCTAAGGTTGACCTCCAGCATCCACATACCCATGCAATACATGCTTGCACACATGCGTGCACACACATTCCTACACACAGAGCCATGGTGTGTGAAGAAAGGAATGCAAAAGTGTGAGTGTGTGCATGAATCTGTCTAAATTGTATGAAGTTGTTGGTCTTGCTAGTTGCCCAACCAGTAGTACCTACCTCAACATAGTTTGGAGTTTAAATGAATTATGGTTCCTTCTCATATTCTCTTGAAAAAAAATTAGCCCCAGTTCATATCAAAAATAAAGAGCTTCCTAGAAGGGGTTTGCCTGTGTATACCAGTAAAAACACCTCCACTGTACGAAGGTCCCACAGAGAGCCGTAAATAAACCGCACAGCAGCCTCAGCTCGGCTTCCAGTTAGATTGTGTGTCCTGCTTGCATTATGAATTATGGTCACCACATTCCCCAGGTGACTAAGAGAAAATGTCTTGAAAGATAGACAAAACCTACTGGAAAAGCCTGTGGAGAAGTCAGTGGCAAGAGAGAGGATAGAGAGACAGAAGTAATTATCAGCCGGGCGTTGGTGGCGCACGCCTTTAATCCCAGCACTCGGGAGGCAGAGCCAGGTGGATCTCTGTGAGTTTGAGGCCAGCCTGGGCTACCAAGTGAGTTCCAGGAAAAGGCGCAAAGCTACACAGAGAAACCCTGTCTCGAAAAACCAAAAAAAAAAAAAAAAGAAGTAATTATCATCTTAAATGAAGTGTGGGTGCAAAGGACAGGAACTTGGCCTCGTGTTGGTTACTAGTTATTATATGCATTTAATGCAAATTTATCACTAATATGAACTATTTAAAAAACTGATAAAATTAGATAACTTTTGTTTGAGATAGGCTCTTGCTATAAAACCTGTGCTGGTCTCAAACTCTTGATCCTCTGCCTCAGTCTCCCAAGTGCTGGAATTACAGGTATGTGCCACTGTGGTTGGCTTGATAACTGTAATCTATATGTATGCATGTGTGTGTATGCGTTCATAGATACATACACACATATGTAAAAGTCCATGGTACATTATCATGTGAACCTTTAGAAATGATCTGGTGATAATCTATAGTTAGAGAACTCAGGTGGGCTATTTGGGTGGTCTGGGAGTACAGTGTTTTGTGGTTTTTTTTTTTGTTTTTTTGTTTTTTTTGTTTTTGTTTTTTGGTTTTTCGAGACAGGGTTTCTCTGTGTAGCTTTGCGCCTTTTCCTGGAACTCACTTGGTAGCCCAGGCTGGCCTCAAACTCACAGAGATCCGCCTGGCTCTGCCTCCCGAGTGCTGGGATTAAAGGCGTGCGCCACCACCGCCCGGCTTGGGAGTACAGTGTTTTTATACTTACTTAAAAGAATAAAATAGAGGCTGCTATTAAACCAAGAGCATCATCAAAACATATCCTTAGCCATGTGCTAGTGCACGCCTAGAAGACTCACATTCAGAGGCTAAGGCAGTGGAATGGTAAGTCCCAGAGCTACATAGCAAGGGACTTTGTCTCAAAAAGCCCAAACTAAGGCGAAGCATGTTTTGAGTTACTGATTAAACTCTATTAACAAAAGATGTTGCTTTATTGACATGTGAAGCTGCGTATGGTGGTCTCAGGAGGCAGAGGCAAGAGGATCTATACAAACTTGAGACCAGCCTGGTCTATGTTGTCTCAGTCCTGCTGGGGTGCCATAGTGAGACACTGTTCCAAATAAATAGACACTTGAGCACTATATAGACTTAAGTCTTTCCTGCTATTCATATATTAAATTGTCTCTCTTGATAGATCAAGGCCCAGTTAATGTTGAAAAATGTGTCTGTGTGTTCTTTTAGCAGCCTACCTCCCCCACGACACCCAACAAGCCTGTGGTGCCCCTGGAGTGGGCTTCAGGGGTGATACCAAAGCCAGACCCCACAATCATCAACAAACACATAAGGAAGTTGGTTGAGGTAAGTGACTGAAGGAGAATAAGCAGAGAGTTCTAGAAAGACTCCTTCTCTTTCCTGAGTGTTCTATGATTGTCCAGAAATCAGATGACCATGAAAACGGCTTCTGGACAAGTAGGAACAGTTGAGCTTGATTGAGGAACAAGTTCGTCAACTGGCACTCCATGCTTCCTGCATTGGCCCCAAGACAGGGATTTATCAGAAAGAACCTTTCCGTCTCTTGTCTATGCCTTCTTATTTACCCAAATATCCTCAGCTCCCTCTAGCTCCCTTCTTGAGCATTTATCATCTTTCTCACTGCCACAAGCTTGAAGGATGTTAGGGATTAGAATTACTCATGGAAAACCCACTCCAGATGATTTTGTTACTTCCGAGCAGGGAAATATCCTGTAAGCTGGATTGTTTCACCTGCTGTATATTATGTATTTTATGTATATTATGTATTTTATGTATATTATGCTGTATATTATGTATTTTATGACATATCCACTGAGGTCAGAAAAATCACTCAATCCAAGTCAAGGCTCTTTCAGGGTTCTCCCTGTAGAAAGCAAAACAGATTTGGGTATAGTGATGCACCCATGTAATCCCAGCACTTGGGAGACTGAGGCAGGAGGATTGGTGAGTTTGAGAATAGCCTGGACTACAGTGAGATCCTGCCTCAAAGGATGAGAGAGAAAGAGAGAGAGAATGAGAGAGAGAGAGAGAGAGAGAGAGAGAGAGAGAGAGAGAGAGAACAGAAGAGTAGAAGCACAAATGTGGAGGAAGAAGTGGAAATGTTTCTGTCATTGGAAACTGTGATCCAGGCCTGATTAAAGCCCTGCTTTCACAGACTGGTACATTGTCTATTACAATAAGGTTGAATGTAGGAGACAGAGTATCTATGAGAAGGTAGATAGTGTTTTTTGCTGGAAAGGGATGTTTCAGAAGAACACAAAAAATGTTCTTCATCTTGGAAAACCCAGTGATTTGGCAATTGCTGAGAGAAGTTTTATGTTGGGTGTGAGGCAGAAAGAAGTAGTTCAAAGGCTTAGTGTGGAAGGTCAGGTGTGCTAGTGCACATGAGGGGCTGAGACAGGAGAGTTAAAGGCAACCAGAGGTACACGACAGGACCTGATCTCAAGAACAAGTAAGCTGAGTGCTGGAAAGGTTGCTTGGTGGTTAAAAGGATTCTCTGCTCTTCTGCACGGCATGGATTTGATTCCTAGCACCCACATTGGGTGGCTAACAACCAACTCTAACTCCAGCTAGGGATTAAACACCACTGTGGCTTTCATAGGCACCTGAATGCATGTGCATGGACACAGACATACAGGCATATGTCCAATTCAAAAATAAAAATGGATCTTAAGCAAGCAAGCAAACAAACAGAAGACCCAAGCAAGCCAATGACAACCACAAAGGTGGTGTGGAAGGGACTTTTGCTGAGGGAAGGGCCTAAGAAAACCATATAGTCCAGGGCAAAGAGGGACAGAGTTTGGGGGTCAAAAGGACCCAAGGAGGACATTTCACATCAGGATGCTCTGATTACAGAAAATGAAAACTGAGAAGTAGAGATCTTCCTTTTTTTGACTTTCTTTTCCCTCTTGTTTTCTTGCATCTCTTAAAATTATTATACAACCTATTATATTTCATTATGGCATTGTCAAACACACTTTGTGTTTATTTATTCTCCTGGCTTCCTCCTCTCCCCCAGGCTTTGTCTCTATTTGTACCCTCCCACCCCAGTAACCTCCTCTCTGCCTTTGTGTCTCATACGTCCTGTTATTCTCCCAACAGCTCCTATTTCCCTCTCATGCTTTTCTTTTTGCTTTCCCAGCTTATACCCACACCCACATAGACCTATACACACACATAGAAACATTCAAAGCTAAGATCTGCATGTATGAGAGAGAATGTGTGGTTTTTGGTTGTTTTTTTTTTTTCCCTTTTTGGATCTAGGTCACCTCATTTAATATAATACTTTCCAGATCCATCCATTTTTTTCTGAAAATTTCAAATTTCTTTTTTTTAACAGCTGAATAAAAATTTCCCATTGTGTGTGTGTGTACCACATTTTCATCATCTCAATACTTATCCACTAGTCAAACAACTTGAAGATTAAGTGTTTTGAAGTGCCTAATATTTGTCATTGAATATCCATACTTTAATTTATAGAGTACAAGAATTTTGTAAACGGAACTTTAGTACAAGTTTATAAATGAAATGGCCCTTTTATTTGATTAAGCTAATGGTAAGCATTACCCAAACTGGGCCAATCTTTCAGCAAGGAGTTAGATTTGGACTACGGTAACAGGGTTGGGGAAGCAGAGAGAGAAGAGAAGGGAAGGGGGTGGGGAAATTGAGAGTCTCTTCTGAGCAGGGGGCAGCCTGCAGGATGAGGTGGGTCCAGATAAATGCTTTTTTGACATTGCATGTGCTTGGGGACTCTCTGTACGTGCTGTCATATCTGTTGTCAAGTATACCCTTAGGATACTTGATTTCTGAAGGGGAGAGTTCGTGTGCCTCTCTTACCATTCCAAACGATTTTTAGCCTGTATATTGACTTTTATTTGAATTATAGAATCGATTTGTTCATTTGTAAACATTTCTTCCCTCCAAGTATGAATTTTTAAAAAAAAAATCTTTTTAGGATTTTGATGGGGATAACATTCAACACATATTTTCA
Organism: Peromyscus eremicus; assembly: GCF_949786415.1. Classification (NCBI taxonomy): domain Eukaryota; kingdom Metazoa; phylum Chordata; class Mammalia; order Rodentia; family Cricetidae; genus Peromyscus; species Peromyscus eremicus. Next base: position 18,246,499 of record NC_081437.1, on the reverse strand, counting down.
GTTTTGAGGTAATTTAAATTTCTAAAGTTTCATTTTCTATTTTCATGGTATTATAATCAATAAACTCACCAACCTAACTCCTACTCAACCCTGAGGTCTCAGTTTAGACTTTTCTTTCTCTAGGAAATCTTTATTTAAATTCCAACCTCGAAGCCCTCCACAAACCACTTACTGTTTTATAGTGTTCAATAAGCCTTGAGTTTACAGATCCCCCCACCGGATTCAAGGCTCTTTGATTGAATGGATAATCCACTTACTGTTTTTCTCAAGTTTAATGCCTGACTTATACACGCTCACGGTCAACGCTCCTCTATCCTTTGCAGTCCGTGTTTCGAAACTATGATCACGACCATGATGGATACATCTCCCAGGAGGATTTTGAGAGTATCGCTGCCAATTTCCCCTTCCTGGATTCCTTCTGTGTGCTAGACAAAGATCAGTAAGTCTCACTTTGTCTTACTTAATGGATCTAGCTTAAAGCAGAAGATGATCTAGGGGGTGGGGCCAGGCAAACGGGCATCCTGCATCCTGACAAGGCGTACCCCATTGTTCTGATAGGGCAGTCTGGCTTTTCACTCCTTGTTTTTCTTGGTGTCCCTGAACATGACCAGTTGGGTGCTGTCCCAGGGCAGACCACATCTCTGTTAAACGTAAGTGCCCATCTGCAAATGAGCCAGCTCTCAGTTTCTTTCCGTCCTTCCACTACTTTACTACCAGCTCTGAAAGCCCCATCAAGACAAGTAGAAATGATAAACGTGACGCCAGATGCCTGTGGTCCAGGCTACTTGGCAGGTTGAGGCGGGAAGATCAGAAGCTTGGGGTCTGCTTGGCCTTCAGAGAAAGAATTCAACTACAGCCTGGAGGACTTAATCAGTGAGACCATGTCTCAAAATACAAAAAATGTTAAAAGAAGGCTGAGGATAAAGCTGAGGGTAAAGAACTGCTGTGGAGACCCCTCCTCCCTCCACACCCACAATTTAAGTCCAGTGTTCCTGATGATTGGCCAACATTCTTCTTTCTATTAACTCACAGAGTAAGCTCCCGCTGTCTTGTGGTTCTGTGTACATCTTGGTTCTTGGAATTCCTAGCCTATGAGAGGACACACAGTAGACAGGCACAGGAGTTTCTTAAGCTCCTTGCTCTTTGAGGACTTTATACCACGTCTGTTGGAATTTGGAAGCTTCTGTGCCAGGAGATCTGTATGATGTGAGATGGGATATATGCTAGGTAGCAAGTTCTCCTTTCTCTGTCTCTTGAGCCTTGAAAGGACCTGAGCCAGGTTGCTGCCCCGTGGTTGAGTTCCAGTTGCCCTATTCCCTTTATAGTATAATAAATGGATCTCTGGGGCATGTATGATTCACTGATTCTACATCTGCATATATGTGTGTGTGCATGTTTCTTTATATATATATATGTATATGCTGATGCACGCATATGTATGTATCTCAATGAATGTCGTCCAAATTAGACTTTTGTGTCTGTTTGTGATTGATGCATATGTCTGCAGAAATTGTAGGATAATTTTTTTAAGGATGGGAAAGATACTAGATGACTTAATTTTATAAATTCTAAGTATGATTCAAGTTGTCTTGCATATGAGATGAAAACAAGGATCTTCAGTTTGGGGTACAATTATGGCATCGTTAATAGCAACAGGGAGACCTGTGGTAATACGAGTTGGAAAGGAAGATAGGGACTTTGCCGTGGTTGTGTTGATTTTGAGGGGGGTGTACAGGAAGAGATGCCTAGCAAGTTATTGAAGATGTAGTACAAAATGTATGAGAACAGTCAAGCGGTGGTGGCGCACGCCTTTAATCCCAGCACTCAGGAGGTAGAGGCAGGCGGATCTCTGTGAGTTCGAGGCCAGCCTGGGCTACAGAGTGAGTTCTAGGACAGGCTCCAAAGCTACACAGAGAAACCCTGTCTCAAAAATTAAAAAAAAAAACAAAACAAAAAAACAACAACAACAAAAAAAAAACAAACTGTGAGAACAGTTGGGGTTGGAGGTGCACATTAGCTTTTCAGCCCCGCCACATTAGCTGGTTGCTGGAGCTCGGTACAATATTCCTTTCTGGTGGGAAATGTAGGGGAGATGAGCTCAGGGCGTGGAAAACCAGCCTACGAGACTACCCTTCCCACTCGTGGGTGATGAAGGTAACAAGTGGAATTTTGCAGAGGAGACAGAGAAGGGGGAGCAGGAGAGGAGAGAGTGAAGCAGAACGGCACAGAACTGCAGGCTCTACAGAGAAGAGGGTGTCGACAAATAAATCTGTCCCCGTGTCACACACCGCCATGAGGCTGGTGATATCGAAGAATGAGAGGAGGCCACTGAGCATTGTCCTTGGCCACTGAGCATCGTCCTTAGCGACATTTTTGGTAGGGTAGCCGTGGGAAGAACTTGACTGGGTAGTATAGAATGATGGCAGAAAATGCTGATGAGTGATGCTTTGACAACTTTGGGGGTTGGTAAAAGAGATAGACCTGTGCTGGGGAAGACAGCCGGAGCAGGGAAAGAGATCAGAGGAGGGAAGTATTGGGCATCTCTGTAAACTGAAGAAGTAGGTGAGAAAACTGAGCAGAGCCTGGGAGAGCGCAGAGGTCTGTAGAGGCTGGAGAGCGGGGATGGGAGCCTGGATGGGAGCAGCCCTTCTGACGCCATAGGGAGACCCAAGAGAGGAAGAACAAGGGAATCCTGAGCAGGGCAGGAAAGATGGGATCTCTGTACCCCAGCACTTCCCTATGTCACATGGGTTTGGTCTTTACTGATAGACAAGTGACAAGCAGGGTGTGTGGTGAGCGGAGAACACATAGGTGGAAGAGGAGAGTCATTCTGTGTAGAGGAGATCTGGAGGGGTTTGCTCTAGATAAGCAGTGGGTCTGGAGGACACAGATGCAAAGGTCACTGTGGGTGGTGGGGGGTGCAGTATGCAATGAATTAAGCTGAATAAAGTTGGGAATGACAGCAGCGATTTCAGCCTTACTGCTAGTCATGGACTAGAAAGCTGTCCTTCTGGAAACTTGTAATCAGTAATAAAGATAACTCTCTGAGCCATGTGTATGCACACGTGCATGCATGCACACACACCCCCACGCACATGCATACACATGCACATATGCACACGCACGCACATTCATGCACACATGCACACACACACACACACACACACACACACACACACACACACACACAGCATCCACTTATTGGAGAAGCCTTTGACTACTTGATGTGTCTTGTGAGATTCACCCTCCTTTTGGATGTTGAAGAAAAGTGAACATTTCTCGTTCGCTTTTGGTCACAAAGGTTTGGGAGGCGGTGGGTCCCAGAGTGTGGCGACTACTTACTGATACAGTATTCAAAGATTCTTCCCTTCTGTGACTCTCTCTACCAGGGATGGCCTAATTAGCAAAGACGAAATGATGGCTTATTTCCTGAGAGCTAAATCCCAGCTACACTGCAAAATGGGACCAGGATTTATCCATAATTTTCAGGAGATGAACTACCTCAAGCCGACCTTCTGTGAACACTGTGCGGGATTTGTAAGTCAGCTTTTCATTTCTCATTTTTTTTTTTTTCAGCGCCTTGGAAAGGTAGGGAATAGGATCCATTTTTCTTCTTTGCCTCAGAAGTAAAATGTGTGGCGATTCCCTGAAATTAAAGCCAAACTTTGATCTATTGAGTTTAGCTATGCTCTGGGAGCACCCCAAACCAAGACAGGGAGGGTTGCTGAGCCCTGTTAGGTTGAGAGAGAGCTTGTACTCCTAACGCCTGCCAAGGGAAGTATCAGCGTAGAGAACTCTGGCATTCATCACCACCCTTGGTGATGGTTGCTATAAAGAGGAACATTTATCTTAGCCAGTTCTTTATAGCACTCATTTAACATGATATTAGTCACTACATCCATCATGGCATGGCTCAATACTTCCCAACTCAAAGAGGGGAAAAAAAACCCTTTGGGGATAAGGCAGTCATGATAATAAATAACATTTACTTAATGCCTGACAGTAACAAAGTCCCTGCACAGTGACGTAAGGCATCCCCACAGCATGCCTTTGAGGTAGGCATTTTTTTCTGCATTCGGCCAATGAAGATGGAGAGGTGCACAATGACTAACCCAAGTCCTCCAGGATTGCGAAGTCCTAATCAAAAGAGCATGGACTCAAACACGGGTGCTCTGACTGTGAGTCCTATGCTCAGCCTTCACCACTGCAGCCCATGAAGACTCTATGCCAGTAGTTCTCAACCTGTGGGTCATGACCCCTTTGGGCGTGGGGGTCGGGGGTGGGAGGCGCGAATGACCTTTTCACAGGGATTGAATATCAGATATTCTGCACATCAGATATTTACATTACGGTTCACAACAGCTGCAACATTACAGTTATGAAGTAGCAACGGAAATCATTTTTTCTTGGGGGGGGGTCACCACAACTTAAGGAGTTGTATTAAAGGTCACAGCATTAGGAAGGGTGAGAACCATTGCCGTATACCCACTCTGGGTAACGGGGCCAGTTTTTGGCCCTCTCCTTACCAGATTCTTGGGCTCTGATTATCTTCCAGTTGATACTCAAGGAAAAGAAAATGATAAATTTGAGGTGAAGGTGGCCCAGCACCTAGGTATGATAACTGCCAAAGCTTAACTTGCTTTTATTCAGCAGTCACAAGGGTACACCTATCTCTGAGAATGGGTACGGAAGAGGCAACTTCTACCTTCTTTCTTTCTTTCTTTCTTTCTTTCTTTCTTTCTTTCTTTCGTTTTGTTTTTCAAGACAGGGTTTCTCTGTGTAGCTTTGGAGCCTGTCCTGGAACTCGCTCTGTAGCCCAAGTTGGCCTCGAACTCACAGAGATCCGCCTGCCTCTGCCTCCCGAGTGCTGGGATTAAAGGCGTGAGCCACCACTGCCCGGCTGTTTCAGCCTCTACTGTCAAGACCGTTCCAGGTGCTGACAGCAGCCCCCAGACCACCCTAGCCAGCTTGTCTCACCAACCCCAGGGACAGAGAAGTTCCTTTTTTTTGTTAGCATCTCCACTGGGTGCTTCACCAGACCCCCCTATTGGACAACAAATGCGTTTCCTTTTTCATGTGTCTCTTGTTTCTCTATTCTCATGGGGGATTTGGGGAAGTCAATAAACCTGAAAATGCAAGTGAGGCGAGACCATGGAGGCCGCTGCCCTGCAAAATGTGAGCCTCTGAATGCAAAGGTCAGACTGAGTGGACTCCCCAAGGCACAACTGAAAACCAGGATGACTATTCTGCCTCTGGTGGTGTATGAGGGATTTGAGGTACTTATTCAGTCTCAGAGTGTGAGCTGTTGCTGCCTCCTCCTTACATGGGGTTGCCTGTTTCCTAGAAGAAGGATGATGGTCATTCTTGGGATTCCACATCTTCTGCTGATTCATCTGAGCACAGGTGCTGCTGCACCCAGTATGAAGTACGAAACTCTGGACCCGGAGTCTGGAACCTTGGCTTTGAACCTCTAACAAAATCTCTTAAGTTTTGCCCCCTCTAACTCCGTGTTGTGGACCCAAGTTCTTGACTATCAATACGTCTGTTTTTCTTTTTGTTAAAGACAGTCAATATACACTCACCTGTCAAGTTGTTGGGGAGATGAATAATGCCAGGCATGTTATGAGTCTGAAAGCACCAAGGGGATGGGAAAAAAAAGAAAACAACATAAAAATTTTTGAAAGTGTTCTCATGGCACTTTTAGAGGTTGCCTGAAATTAGCTCTTTTAATTTTTATGGTCCTTTTTATTTTTCAAAATATATATATATATATAATTTCATTAGTACAGCTTGACTTGATCTCTGCTGACATAATACCCAAGGGTCCATTGATCTTCATGGGATTTATAAATACAACTCTGAAGATATATCCTTGAAAAGGATTGTGAGACTGCCAGGAACCATTTTCCAGCGCCTGGGCCATCTGCTTTTGAAATAGATTCTATTTTAAGGGTAAGGAAGGCAGGGCATGCATTTCAGAATCAGAGTGCCAGAACTGAAAGCGTGTTGGTAATCCCCGTATTTTATAGAAGAAGAAACCGAAGGCTGGAGAAGCGAGGAGACTTAGTTCCCCAAGGTCACACAAGTCACTGGCAGCTGAGGCACAAAACCCAGGCAGCTCTCCTCACTCTCCTAACAGTCCAGTGTTCTTTATATGATAAAGAATGTCAAGTACTGCCGGGCGGTGGTGGCGCACGCCTTTAATCCCAGCACTCGGGAGGCAGAGGCCAGCGGATCTCTGTGAGTTCGAGGCCAGCCTGGGCTACCAAGTGAGTTCCAGGAAAGGCGCAAAGCTACACAGAGAAACCCTGTCTCGAAAAACCAAAAAAAAAAAAAAAAAAAAAAAAAAGAATGTCAAGTATGGTAGCAGCCTGTGTTCTAGGGTCAGAGGAGCCTGGGAAACGCTCCTGAGACTCACCTAAGTGGGGTTGCCTCCAGCTGTCGTTGGCTGGCACACTGACCCAGTGCCTTTTCCTGGCAGTTTTCCCGCCTGGCTTCTAAGTGAGCTCAGTAGACCATGTCCTGAAAGGACTCTTGCTTATATCTCTTTTCAGCAGCTCTGCATTGGTGCTAATAATCCATATTAGGGTGCCCTGTTTTTAGGGGTGGGGTGGGTCTCATTCAATAGTTCAGGATGGCCTTGAACTCAAGACCTTTCTTTCTTAGTCTTCTGAATTCTGGGATTAGATTCAAGCACCACCACACCAGGAAAGATGCCTCCTCCTCCTCCTCTTCCTCCTCCTCCTCCTCCTCTTCCTCTTCTTCCTCCTCCTCCTCTTCCTCCTCCTCCTCCTCTTCCTCCTCCTCTTCTCCTTCTTCTTTCCCCCCCTTTTTTTTTTTTTTTGGTTTTTCGAGACAGGGTTTCTCTGTGTAGCTTTGTGCCTTTCCTGGAACTCACTTGGTAGCCCAGGCTGGCCTCGAACTCACAGAGATCCGCCTGGCTCTGCCTCCCGAGTGCTGGGATTAAAGGTGTGCGCCACCACTGCCCAGCTCTTTCCCCTTTTTATTGAAAATAGATTTTTTTTTCTCACACAATGTCCTCCCTCTGCTCCTCCCATTTCCTCCCCATGTAGCCTCCCATCCACATGCACCTTTTTTATGTCTTTCACTAGGAAAAAAAAAAACAAAACAAAACAGACTTCTAAGAGACAATAATAAAATAAACAAAAACTAACACATTGGAATAGGACAGAACAAGCAAACAGAAGGGAAAAGGCCCATGAAAAGACACAAGAAACAGATACGGATGCACCTGTTCAAACTCTCAGGAAGCCCATGGAAACACTAAACTGGAAGCCATCACTTAGATTCAAAGCACCTGTGCAGGGCCTGCGCATGCTGCCTCAGTCTCTGTGAGTTCCTCTGTGTGCTGATCCTGTTGATTTAGAGGGCCTTGTTTTCTTGGTGTCCTCCATCCCCTTACACTCTTTCTGCCTCCGCTTAAGCAGGATTCTCTGAGTCTAGAGGAGAGGGATTGGATGGAGACATCCCATTTAGGACTGAGTGTTCCAAGGCCTCTCACTCTGCATCGTGACTGGCTGTGGGTCTCTGTGTTTGTTCCCATCTGCTGCAGGAGGAAGCTTCTCTGATGATGGCTGAGCAAGGCTCTGGTCTATGAGTTTAGGAGAATGCACTTTGGAGTCATTTTATTGTTATGATCCTTTAGCAGCACGGTAGTATTTGGTTTTCCCCCCAGGTCTCTGGACTATCTAGTCTCAGGTCCTTGGTCACCCAAGTAGTGTTGGGTATGGGTTCCATGTCGTGGAGCGGGCCTTAAGTCAAATCAGATGTTGGTTGGTGACTCCCACGAGCTGTGTGCTGCCATTGCACTAGCCTGTCTTGCAGACAGGACCCCAATGAAGATCAAAGGTTTGTAGGTGGGTTAGTATTTACATTTCTCCTCTAGTAGCACGCAGAGACATGTACTAAAGACAGTAGCACATAGAGATGAAGGCTCTATGTAGATACCAGCTTGACTTCTCTATGTTCAATGAGTTAAGTGGGTGTTGTCTTCAGCAATAAGACCTTCCATCAGTTTGTGGAGAGCAACCTTTAGTCTGTCTAGGCAATGGTCTGGGTTGTGTGGGGGTTCCCATGGAAACCCATTGGCCAGTAACTCCATTAGATGTCACCCATTCCTGGTGCAGGGAGCTTCCTTTGGTGACAAGAGATGTCCAGTTGGGACTGTGTCTTTCCCATTATTCGGAGATTTTATTTAGACCAATTTCATATGTGTATGTATTTTAGGAGGCTTCCATTCTACCCCTCAAATGGCCCTTAATTTTATTTGACTCTCTTTATGTGAATTCTCTCCCTTCTCCCCACTTTCTCCTCCACTTGATTTTCCCCTTCCACCACCCCCAATCCGTCCATAATTAATTTATTCTATTCTATTAGGGAGGTCTATCTGTCCCCACTCGTCCCCTACTTTGTACTTAACCTCTGTGGTTCTATGGATTGTAACATAGTTATCATTGAATTAACAGTTCATATCCACATATAAGAGAATACATACCGTATTTGTCTTTCTGGGTCTGAGTTACCTCACTCAGGGTGATTTTTTTTTTTTCTGGTTCTACTCATTTACCTGTGAATTTCATTTAAAAAAATTTGCTCCTTCTTAAATCTCCTTCTGGTCCTACCCTGGTGGCTTTGTTCACACAGAAAGGACCCAGAAGCAGGGGTAAGAATACTTGCAAGTTATTTATTTCCCGGATCACTATCTTCACCACCTCCTCTATGACAGAAGCCAGCTAGATGACTTTTAAAGCTTCCGGGGCTCTTGAGAAGGTGTAACTAACCCGACCGCCCGCTTCCCTTTTCTGCCCTATCCGGTCTTCTGTGGTACTCTACCCTGAGCCCGACCTGCCAGTCTGTGGTAAAGAAATGGTAAAGAAGTCTTTCCTATCCAGAGGCAAACTGTGGCCCTGCCAGAAGGCATTGATGTCTTCATGTGTTCTGAAAGACCTTGGGACTGTGAGGGATCAAAGGAATCTCTGGGGTCCCCTGCTGGAATTTCCTTGTCCGCAGGAGAGAAAGAGGCAGGCTACCCCCACATCCTTATGTCATTCTGCACTGGCAACTTCTTTTCCGATCAGGGCCAGATGACCATACTCAGGGGGCTTGTTTGGCATGATGCATTGTGAACAGTGTTCTCACTGGCCTCAGGAGGCCATCGACCCAGCAACAAGCACCTAGCCCAACCCATTAACAAGTTGGGGAGTTTTCTCAGCTTCAGCTGAGCCGAGTATTGTATGTGCTGGTTGGTGTCCCTGCTGCCCCTGGGCAAATGGCATGAGAAGGTAGGAGGAAGGACAGGGCAAGGGTACCTTCCTCACCATGTTAAGAACCACGAGGAAGGCAAAGCCCCCAGAACCTCGGGGCCCAGGAGCCCCGCCGAGCTAGGCTTAGCCCCCTGACCTCGAGATGCCAATTAGACAAATAACAGGCAATTCAATGTGGTCCCATTGAGAAGAGGAGCCAATTGAAGAGGCACAGTAAGGCTCCATCACGTCTCCCTTCTGAGTGCCGACACTTCCGGTTTAGGCATAAGTAGAGCAAGAACTATACACGACCAAGCTGTCCTTGCTGAAGTGTGGCTTGCCCCAATTTTGACCCATCGTTGTCTCGGCTGGCTCCAGTCTCTTCTGCAAGGTGGTCTGAGAAGCTGTCAGAGAATTGTGGGAAGGCTCTTGGAGGGAGACAAGCCCCTCCTCTTGCTGGCCCGGGACTTCAGCCTTTTCCTTCTCCGGGCATGAGATTGCTGGAAGCTCCAGTTCCTTGGGGACCATTGCTTCATTCAATAGCTTGAGGGGAAAAGGGAGGGGAATTGGAGTCTCTTTAGACTATCTTCATTTCTGCCAGGATGTTACACCACAACCAAGACTCTGCCCAGAGCAGCTTGCAAAAACACCCCTCGTTGAACCCGAGGCATTTGTCATGTCAAAGGCCAAAATTACAGTTCCAGTTAAAGATCCTAGGCAAAGCTATTTTAGGTACTAAAACCAGGCACCACCACGTCATTCCACAAAACAGAGTAAGTTTTCCAATGCGTTCAGCGGCAGAAGCTGATTTTATAGACCGAGAAGCCTAAGCCATAGCAGATTGGTCTCTCCCTCTGCATGGAAGGTGGAGGGAGGCAGGGGCAGGAAACAATAGAAAACAAGCCAGGCTTGAAAGCGCATGCTTGTAATCTCAATGCTTGTGAGGCTGAGGCAGGAGGATTGGGAGTTCAAGACCAGGATGGGCCACATAGTGAGAGCCTGTCTAAACAAAAAAGAAAAAAAATTGATAGCATGTGTTTCCTTCACCTTCCTGTTTAAGAGTTAAGGTGTAGGTGTTGCTACATGACCACACATGTGCTGTTCAGTAGCCAAGCAAGGGGCCTTATGTCCTATGTAATCCGTGTGCTGGGGGATCGCGTAATTTGCACACAGCGTGATCAAGCAATCTATGTGCATGCGTGGTGTCGCTATGTTAGCCCTATGTGCATGTGCCGGGGGAGGGGGGGACACAGTGTCCATAAAAAGTGGGTCACAGACTCCTCCCCCACTTCTTCCTCTCTCTCTATGCACAACCTTCCACAGGCCTAAAGCACATTCCTCTGTTACTTCTCCTAATAAACTCTTATAGTGGGTTTTGTCATACCTCGTGGCTTTCCTCACATGGTAAACAGCACGGCTTAATGAATAACATTGTTCCACTGCATAAAACTAACAGTAGGTAAGAAATTGAAACTGGCCAATTTGGTTGTTGGTTCCTGGGAAGGCCAGATTAAAAAGCTTCGTTTCAGCATTGTGTGTGATTGTATTCTGATTTTTATTCTGGTGTGTTGCGGTCCTGTGCAGCCGCTAAGTCCTTCACAAAGCCCTCCCGTAACTTTGATTCAGCAATCACTTCCGACTAGCTAACTTCATGGAAATCACCACGTCCTTGGTTGGCAGAGTGGGAGCCTTTTTGACATCTCCCACAGCCCTGAGGCAGACATGATGCCTTAGATCATTTGCCCCTGCTTTACCCGGCAAAATCCGAATTAGTAAAGTGCACGCTGAGGCTGCTTCCTTTCCTGCAGAGGGTGTCAAAAGCAGCCGGGATCGTTAAGAAGAAAGACAAGACCCACCAGTCAGTTTTCCTACACAAAGTCGAAACAACATACCAGCTTACTAACTTTAATTTCCCATGCCAACTACCGTTTGGCTCTGAGAAAGACAAAGGAAGCTCTCACCACAGCTGGAGGGGGCTGGGAGAAGGCTCCTCTCCGACAGGAAGGGTGTCCAGAGCAGCGACATCCTGTTTGTGAGCTGCCAGGCACCGAACTTCCCAGGACTTCCTTCTCTGCGGCTTTGTTTTCTTTCTAGGCTTCTCTTCCCATGCTCTGACATTTCCTTTGTCTTCTGTTTCAGCTCTGGGGCATCATCAAACAAGGCTACAAATGCAAAGGTAATTTGGACATTTGGGGTAGGAAACAGATCTGTCTGATCAAACCATAGACGCTCTTGGCCTCGTGGAGAACTTAGGTCCCTTGGGACAAAGGAAGCTGAAGAGTTAATGTGAGCTGGAAGAAGGCCCCTGAAATTCTCCGAGTCATCCCTGAAATTCCGATGGGGGGAGGGGAGGGCTAGCAGCTCCTTTGCCACCCTAGAAGCTGGGTCAGGCACACAAGCGTCACACTCACCTGTGGCACCTTTGGGATCTTTTCAGACTGTGGAGCCAACTGTCACAAGCAGTGCAAAGACCTCCTGGTTCTGGCCTGCAGGAGACTTGCCCGGGCACCCTCCTTGGGCAGCAATCCTGGGTCACTGCCTGGAAGCCCAGCTTTGCCCCCAGGTAACGCTCTCTGTGTTCTTCACTGTCACAGCGTCTCTCCACACCTGTCCTTCATCTGTGTTCTGCATCTCCTTAGGGTCTGAGTCATAAACAGCAAGGATACTTGCTTCCTTAGATGCTAAACCCTTAACTCTTTTTGCTTTGTTGGTGAGCGGACTCACCTGCTCACCTGCTGCTGCTCGTTGAATTCTAGCCCTAGCCAGTTCCTCCGGGACCTTGCATATCAGATTTCTGGCATCTGTACTAACAGTGATGGTTTGCTACTGAGCAGACTGACGTCAAATAATCACGACTCTCCTCTCCCTTCTAGTGCAGGATGAGGTGTTCGAGTTTCCTGGGGTCACTGCTGGCCACCGGGACCTGGACAGCAGAGCTATCACACTGGTCACAGGCTCTTCTCGTAAAATCTCCGTGAGGCTACAGAGAGCCACCACTAGTCAGGCTACGCAGACGGAACCCGTGTGGTCAGAGGCTGGCTGGGGAGACTCGGGGTCCCATACATTCCCCAAAATGAAATCCAAGTTCCATGACAAAGCAGCCAAGGACAAAGGCTTTGCCAAGTGGGAAAACGAGAAGCCCACGGTACAGGTACAGGCTGGTGTGGAGGTTGTAGACCGAGGCACTGCATTCGATCCTGACCAGGATGAAGGACAAGATGAAGCCAAACAGGATGGTGAGGTCAGTGTCGCGAAACCATAAGTAGTATCAGAAAGGAGGGGGCTGAGGGGGCTGATACGGGCACTGTGGCTCTGGAAAATAGCCTCATGACTTCAAAAGCACTATGATTGGAAATCAAGTTGTATCCCTTTTAGAGCTACTGCCTGGTCGGTCGTATGAGCCTGGAACGATGATTTCTTATCCCTTGGATCTGTTTCACCGTACAGAAAACTAAAATAGAATTCTGCAGTGTAAGGAGGTCGTGTCTGTAGTGAAATGATACATCAGGGACCTGTAAGTGTTGCATATATTCAAATACCAGTGTACTGCAGGTTATAGCTTCATTTCCCAAGACAGAGTCAGGGCTCAAACTCAGGGAAGACTTGTAAATAGAGAATTAGATTCTCGCCGGTGCTAAAACAGAGACACGGAATAGTATCGCAGAAAAAAGAGGGGTGGGAATCCAAGATGTGAAGGCTCAAAGGTTCTATAAAGCGGGGCTCTTTCACCCAAGAGCCACACACTCAGGTCACCCGAAGTAAACTGGCATGCACATGGAATGTTGGAATATGCTGAAATTATAAATCGATTCAAGATGGAGATAATTTAATAGTCAGCAGTCCATGGTGTATTAGGAAAGTAGATTTGAGAACATCAGCTACTCCTAACCTCTAGAGTAAAGCAATCATTGGGAAATCGAGTTCACACTGTATGCGTATGTATGTATCTGAATTTTCTCGGTGCCCTTATATGTTATAGCATGGATTTCTGAGATGGAAACATTTGAATGGGGAGCATTTTGAAGGAGGGACTAATGTTTTGTGCAGTACCCTATGGGAACACCACTTTTATTGTAAATGAACTCTATGAGAGTAAGACTTTCATGTGCTGAGTGGACAGTCTGGGTTATTTTTTATGATTTACTTGTTTGTATGTATTTGAGTATGCTCACGGATATGTGTAGGAATATGTGCACCTGTGCCCATGTGCCTGGGCGCATGCGCTGAGGTCAGAAACAGGTGTTGGATGGCCTCCTCTCTCTCTCTTTTTAAATTTTTTTTTTCTTCAGGGGTCTATCTCTGAATCTGGAGGTCATGTTCTCCTCTGCTAGGCTGGAAGCTAGCTAGCTCCAGCAATCCATGCCTGTTGTCTCTTCCCACCACTATCTCAGTGCTGCAGTTAGAGGGGTGCCCAGGACATCCAGCTTGTTTCGGGGGTGCTAAAATCCAAGCTCTGCTTCTCACGATTACACAGCAAGGACTTTGAAACATTGACCCATCTCTCTGATACCTGTACTTTTTATTCTTGTTTCTGTTTTTAAAGTTATTTTTGTGGTACGAACACACTAGGTTGCATGAGGCTAGCCCCCAACTCCTGGGCTCTGGTTCTTAAGGAGCGGGGACTACAGGCGCAGGTCAGACCTGGCTGGCTCTATGATCTTTTAGTCGTCCCCGTGCCCCCCCCCACCACCCTCCAGATATGGAAAATATGAGGCACTGGTCATTTGAGGTCTTCCCTGACATTCCTCTGGAAAACAGCTTTCTGGGAACACTCTGCTTTTATTAAATGAGACCCAACTGTGCAACAAGTTCCGGTGTGTCTTGCAGGATGGCTGAGCTCAGGCTGGGGGAACTGAAGGCCATCGTGTCAGCTTTGGGGAGAGAGAAGAGCTCCACCAAGCACTTCTGACTCTGGAAGTGAGCCGGAAAAGAGATCTGCGCATGCTCACAGCCTCACGCCAACCTGGGATCTCCATGACCAGACAGAGGATTTACCCCAACTCTGAACTATTTATTTCCCACACTCTGCCCCTGCCGAGGTGCCACGCCCACTGTTATTTATGGACTCAGCAGTTTCTCACATCTCTCTAGAGCCGTTTATACACAGGGGAAGGAGAGCTTTGGCACATGTCATGATACCCACTCTCTAAATTCAAAACCTGGCTCTTTTGGACAATATTATTTTTTATAAATTGTGGGGTGTGTGTGTGTGTGTGTGTGTGTGTGTGTGTGTGTGTGTGTGTAGGGGTGTCTCATAAGGAGCTGAGTGTAAACTCCTTTTGTGTGCCTTTTAAATGGGACCAGGAATTGAAGTTTTGCTGACAGACAAAGGCGTTCTTCAGACTCAGGAAGGCAGTGATTCCTCTGATGATAATTAGCTGTGAGAAATGTTTCTGGCATTCTACCACACAGTGGCTGTGGTGTGTCATGCCGTGTGTGTGTGTGTGTGTGTGTGTGTGTGTGTGTGTGTGTATCACCTAGGTCTCACCAACCCTGCATCACCAAGGGGAATCATAGCCCCCAAGCTCCCCTAATATTCATACTAGCTACAGTGAAAAAAAATTATATGCCTGGCCACCTAATTGTGTTCCCCAATTTCTGAAGAGTCCCAAAATAGAATGTTAATTAAGAAATCAAATCAAGTTCTGAGGGATAAAATTTAGTAGAAAAAAATTAAAACAAATAAACAAAAAAAAAAAAACTCCCACCAAATTTCTAGGTGAAAAGAACAGCCAGTTTGGAAAGCCGAAAGTAACATTAAGATTTTTGTTTTAGATAACTGCTGGATGCAGAAGATAACTTAATGTCTTAATAAATTCTTACCCCCAGGTGAAGAATATTCACAGAAAGAAAAATCATCATAAACCCCACTATGGATTGATATTCCATTTCTACCTTTAAAATATTAATACTTTAAATGTCTTCCTTTGGCTGTCTATCTTATGAAATAGTGATTCATGACGTGCAGAGACAAGAGACGAGGCCAGCCAGGCTGGGGTTACGCACCATACCTGTATTCCCTGCACTTGGGACATGAGGTAGGAGGACCCTCAAGTCTGAGGTCAGCCTAGGAAACTTAGCAAGATTCTAAGAAAACTAATAATAAAGATATAAGAAAAACTGGGGTGACTGAGCCTGTCATTGAGGGGACCATCTGATGCCAAATGACCAGTCAGAAAATCTTTCACAGTTGAGGGCTAACATGTATGCATCCCACGTAAAACCAATTGTGTTTTTCATTTGGGAAAGTCACTGGTGGTTCTGTTCTGGTCCTTAGAAATTGAGAGCAGGAGAACATGAAGGTTAAGTGGTTTTTAGTGTCTTCAGCGGCCGTGTGGGTGCGGGGAATTGAACCCAGTCCTCCGGAAAAAGCAGTCGGTGTTCTTAACCACTGAGCCATATCTCCAACCCCAGTGTCTTAAAACTTTGGTGGAGCTGATGTAATCTGCCCCGAAGGTTCTGGAATGGGAAAGGATTCAGACTGGGAATACTGAAGAGTAAGTTAAGACAATTAATTGAGGAGCTGAGATTAAGCTAGAGATATACTCACTGAACAGTGTCAAGCACCTCAGAGGACAGTGGTGTTGGATCTATGTATATACACTATGTTATTATTCATAAATACAGCTAAATGTATGTTAACAAATTAAAAACAGAAAATGGTAACAAGTACAGGAAACCCTTCTGAAAAAAAAAATCAGAAAGAAACCTGTTAAGGAATGTTGGACTTTTTATATTTCTTTTCGAAGGAGTTATTTTACTTGCCATTTGACTTAGATATTTATGAGTTTTTGTACACAGAAGGAATTTTGTATTTCCAGTCTTCCCATGATAAGGAAACAAAATGTAGCATCAATGAAAAATAAACATAAAAAGAAATACAATGTGTATTGTATGCATGTATATAGCATGTGTATGTCGGTGCATTATGCACACACAATTGTTATTATCCCACTGAAGAGGAATTTTAGTCCATAATGAAGCTGCTTCACAATTTTGATTATACCATTGACTTAGAACCAATGGTGACCTCAACGGTGACTTCATCAATTTTCCAGAGTCAATAAAATAAAATAGACAAGCCCATGGCAAAGCAAAACAGAACAATTTCGCCTCCTCAAGACCTCATTTTGTAGTAGATAGATTTTCTTCTTTTTTAAGAAAAGTCTTATTTTATAGGTATGGATGTTTTACCTACATGTATGCAAGTGTACCACTTACATGCAGTGCCCTGAGAGGCCAGAAGAGGGCGCTGGATCCCCCGGAACTGGAGTTAGCGCTGTTAGCTGCCATGGAGGTACTGGGAATTGAACCTAGTTCCTCTGGAAGAACCACCAGTGCTCTTAACCCCTGAGTCATCTCTCCAGCTTCACTTTTATTTTCTTGGAGGGGGCGTCATACTATGGGTAACTAGGGAGATAAGAGTCTCACTGTGTAGTCAAGGATGGCCTCTAATATCCTCGGTAGTCCAGGCTGGCCACACACTTGAGAGCACTGTACAGTACCCTGTCGCTATTACCTTTAAAGGCAAAGGCAAGTCTTCACGGTGAATTAGGTAGGTCAGGGCATAGCAGCTACTTTCATTGATTCTTCATTGATCTGCTTAATCCAGCGCAGCTGCGACTGGCGTTGAAGCCTTTTGTTGACGGTCTGCCTCCCCAGCAACGTCCCCAGACTTCCACAGTACCAGCCTTTGGAAAATGAGGACGGCGGGCTCCTGGGGTAGGAGCGCCCAGCTGTTAACTGGTGACGGGAAGTGCATAAGTTCCTTGAAGAATCACAGTATGTTTGTCAGAACTAATGACGGCAAGATTCTAGACTGACCGAGATAAAACGCAAACTATTTCTAAAGCATACCTTTGGAACACAGCTTACACCTGACTTACACACTCCTTCTCCACTGTCTGTAGTCACGGGATACAGGACACGTCAGAGACATCTATGGGAACCTCAGTTTCTTCATGCAAAAAAGACATTTCATCACTTTCAAACTTTAGAGAGCCATTATTTAGAATTTGTGTCAAAAGTTACTGTAAAAAGAAGTATCAATGAAAATGCTTCAAGATCATATTAAGATGATGTTTTTTTTTTTCTTTTTTTCTTTTTTCTTTTTTTTTTTTTCCCCGAGACAGGGTTTCTGTATGTAGCTTTGCGCCTTTCCTGGAAGTTGCTTTGTAGACCAGGCTGGCCTCGATCTCACAGAGATCCACCTGCCTCTGCCTCCGGAGTGCTGGGATTAAAGGCGTGCACCACCACCGCCCGGTTTTTTTTTTTTTGTCTAGCACTTGTCTATTCTTCCGAGGTCAAGACGCAGGAATTGAATGTGTAAAATGTAAATCAGTTTAGAGGGGGGAAAAAAATCTATACATTGTGCACATGTAAATAGGCCAAAGCATACATATGTTTAAAAGGCTAAGAGAATTTAGCTTTTTACAGTGAGATAGGAGGAAAATAGAAATTAGCTTTCAAAATTTAAGTATATGATGCACGGACAACTGGGTTGGGGTTTAGAATTAGAGACGGTGGCTAAGCACAGGAAACGCCTTCCTTTTCAAGACTTCTCAGGAAGCAGGTTTCTTCTGGCTGCACCAGACTGAGCTGGGTAAAACCAGGGGGCATATGGAGCTCTCAGACGAAAACAGTTCCTGCACCTTGTGCTCTAGTCTCAGTGGCAGGCACACTGGGATTTGTGCCCCCTGAGAATGTGTCAGGAGTTCATCTGAAAGAGCACAGGGAAAACATCACTTGGGTATTTCAATAAGCAACTGACCTGAACACTTCAAAAAGAATACATTACAAAATCAGGGGGAAAGAGCGATGGGGGGTGGGGCTGTTCTGGTCAAATATCATATCCAAACGCAGTGTTAGGGACCATGGTTATATTCTGGGCTAAACATTAAATCATTCAGTTTTTCTATAGTAACTAGGAAAATTGAAATGTGAACTATATGTTATACCATGATAGAGTGAGTATCACTAGACTATAATAATTTTATGGTTATGTGAGAGCATAGTTTCAGGAGGAGCCTGTAGACTAGTCAGGGAAGAAGTACCAACACTAGCATGGTGTTGTTTTCCCAGACCTAAGATTACCATGTAGCTGGGGATGCCTGGGGCAAAGTACTTTTCAAATGGTCTTTTTTTTTTTAAGTTTCTACTGCACAGTGTGATAACACAATATGACAAGATTTTTTTTTTTTTTTTTTTTAATATTGACTCCAGGTAAAACATTTAAAAACTTTCCTGGACATTTCTAGTTCTAAAAAGTTTCAGGGAAAAAACACATTTCTCCTTACTATACATCAGTTTAAAAGTAGCAATGAATATAAAGCAAAACACGGAGAGAATCCTCAGTCTTAAACCCAGAGGAGGAGCTGGCCACAGGTGAGTTATCGATCAGGTCTTGCAGGAGGGTGTGGGCAGAAGATGCTGTGGTAGACATGGATTCAGTGGCTGCTGCATTACTTAACAAACCAACACAACAGGCAATATTCATCCCTGCCCCTTGTATTTTGGATGTAAGTTCAAAACTAAAAACAGCCTAAGAACCCAGAGCACACTAGGAATGACGCTGTTGGCTGGGGGAACACAAGCAATACCTGACATCTCCTGAGAAAACAAATGGCTACAGAGCATAGGAGATCTGTCCTTTAAATTGCTCCAAGAATTCAAGCAGCTTTCACACAGTAAGCGTTTACGGCTGTTCAATGTACTAAGCTTTAGGGTATCTTGCTACACCATAGACAATGAGTTCAGGTCAAGTACACCACAACCTTGGGGATTATCCTGTCCACTGGATAGAGATGTATACATCTCTGGCAGATAAAAATCGTTTGTATGTCATCAGTTTTCTTCAGGTTTGCACTTGGACCCTAATCTATAGAAACCAGAAGTCCAACACAGAAATCTGTAACATAAAAGATTTTTTTTTCCACTTTGCTCAGTGTTATAACCAACCAACAAGCACACAGCAATAAGGCACTAGACCCACATCATCCAATGCAGTAGCTAATAGCCACATGTGGCTATGAGCTCCTGAGATGTGGCTAGTCCAAACTGACTTGTGCTGTGCATACAGACGATATCAGATTGCAAAGACTTAGCCTAGAACAGAGGGGGATAAAAATACTATTAGTTTTTATATCGACTGTGAGTCGCAGTAACAATTTGGATGTTAACTTTTCAGTTTCATTTTATTTTTTATCCTCTTAGTCACTTGAAACTTAAAACTGCATATGTGAGTTAGGCTATATTTTAGGCAGGGATGCTGTGGGCTACATGAAACTCTTGTCTTTAAAAAAAAAAAATCACTAGGAATCACCAAGATTGTTCTTTATTTTTGACCCAGTAATTAGGTATCTGGGAATTTATTCTAAGTGAGGCTGACAACTAGTAGAACTGCAATTACATATGGAGGCTCATTGAATCTCTACACTAATCCCTAAGTTCCTGGTGATGTGGGACCAAGAACATAGAGGAGTAACAGCCCCAAGTTATATATAAAGTGAGTGGTGGAGCCAGGGTCCACTGTCACCTACACCCAGAATCCTTGCTCTCATTTTTGACCACTCTAGCTACACTTGGACATAAAAGAATTACAAAGAAAACGAGGTTTTACACACACACAATTTTTTTCTGGAAAGGAAATGGTTGGAAACAGCTACAAATCCACGAATAAAGGCATGGTTAAATAAAGTGCTATATAAACACAATGCAATACCATTCTTTTTAAAAATTCATTTATTTGCATTTTACATACATTAGTATTTTGCCTGCATATATGTCTGTTATGAGGGTGCCGGATCCTCTGGAACTGAAGTTACAGACAGTTGTGAGCTGCCATGTGAGTGCCAGGAACTGAACCCGGGTCCTCTGGAAAAGCAGCCAATGCTCTTAACTGCTGAGCCATCTCTCCAGCCCCCAATCTTATTATTATTATTTTTTAATGAGTGAAAAATTAATATGGGAAAGTGTCTGAGATATTTTATGTGTGAACCAAACACAAATCACTAAGCAGTAAAAAATAAAGAACAGATTATATATATGTATGTTTTAAGCATGGTGGTGCACACATTTAGTTCCAGCACTTGGGAGGCAGAGGCTGGCAGATCTCTGGAGTTCGAGGCCAGCCTGGTCTACAGAGTGAGATCCAGGACAGCCAGAGCTACACAGAGAAACCCTGTCTTGAAGCCATCATTTGTGTATAAATACAGAGAAAAGAATGAATACATTTATTCTCTTCAATGTTTCTTTGAAAGGACACAGACACGTGTCCGATCAATCGAGACGTCAAAGAGCCAGAGAAACAACAGGCTCTCAGGCACCCCAGGCCTGGGAGCTGCTCTCGCAGGGTGAGAGATCCCAGAGTGG
This sequence comes from Peromyscus eremicus, assembly GCF_949786415.1. NCBI lineage: Eukaryota > Metazoa > Chordata > Mammalia > Rodentia > Cricetidae > Peromyscus > Peromyscus eremicus. The sequence goes on along the minus strand of NC_081437.1, from coordinate 18,225,866 downwards.
GCAGTGCCAGCGGCTGCCAAGGGCTACACAAACACTGTGACACCCACCGGAGGCCCCGCCTGCTGCTGTCGTCACCTGCCTGATGCAGGTGTTCACTGCAGCCTCCACCACTGAACCGGAGGGGCGCAGAAGCGTTCAGGTCAAGCAAAACCACAAAACCACCACGTGGAGTATCGTTTTCTCACTTAAAAACTTCCCATTTTGCCATCTCATTACTCTCCAAATCTGTACCTTCTCCTATCCCACAAGTACATCAAGCCTCACCGCATCTCATTTTAAGCTCTGCTTTCCACCCTGCTATTAAACCTCTTTTCTAGCTCGTGAATTAGATGAATTGTAACAGGTCCCAAATCGGTACTCACCAGCTCTTGTTGATGTCATTGAACAAAAGGAACATTTCTAATTATAACCATAATAACGAGGAATAAAAACAATAAGGAAATCAGGGAGAAGTCTTACAGAACACTGTATGTGGTGCTGAGCACTGCATGAATGTATTTTTCTACTTAAACTCAACGGTTTTTAAAAAGGCAGGAGTCGGCTGGGCAGTGGTGGTGCACGCCTTTAATCCCAGCACTTGGGAGGCAGAGGCAGGTGGATCTTTGTGAGTTCAGGGCCAGCCTGGTCTACAGAGCAAGATCCAGGAAAGGCACAAAGCTACACAGAGAAACCCTGTCTCAAAAAAAAAAAAAAAAAAAAAAAGGCAGGAGTCAAGATTCGGACATGGTGGTGCATACCTGTAACCTCAGCACTTGGGAATGAAATGCAGGAGGGTCAGTTCAAGGTCATCCTGGGTTAAATAGGGAGTTCAAGACTAGCCTGGGCTATAGGAGACCTTGTATCAAAAAAGCAAACAAAAACCACAATCAAATACCATTAGTGAAGGTGGTGGGCGATTACCTCCACTTAAAACCTATTGTTGAAAGGATATGAGCAGAGTCCAATAAGAACCCATACAACAGAAATAAAAATGTGAAACGCTTAAGGAGAAAGGTGATTTGTCCCCTGGCGATCAGTTCTGTGCATGTAGAAATAGTTTCAATTCTTTCCCTCAGCCTGACTTAGTCTATGTCTGGTACAGCGGGACATCAGCCAGGTTGGTTCTACAGCATGATACGAACAAGGCTGGTAGTAGGACTTAACAGTTCTCAGCACTGATGCCTGGTTCCAGCTCCCAATCTCAGAAATGTACAAAGCACTATGAGGTCCACCTAGTCTGTGCCAGAGATGTCCTACTAGTTCATGTAAAAAATTATCTCCTAAAATCTTTTTGATTCTCCAAGAAATCCCCATATGCCTTTCTCCAGTAAGCCACTACTGATCACAAGTTTAAGAGTGTCTACAAGAAAGATCAGGACAGGTGTGGTTGGTGGCACCTGCCTGTAGACCCAGCTGTTTGGGAGGCAGAGGTGAGCCCAAGAGTTTGAGGTCAGCTTGAACAACACATTGAGATTCCAATCCCAAAGAAAACCAACAAAATCAGATTGTGGTCAAAGAAACACTATGTAAAACCCGAGAATGCTAATATGATAAAGTTGGTGGTTGGGGTATCTTCTCTAGAGAATTTATGGTGAAGAAGAGAAACTAAATTCTTTTATGGCTTCTCAATGTGGAGAACAATGTCTAGGCTGAAGCAGAAACAAGGATGTAAAATTTAGGGCCATCATGCATATGAAGACAAATCTACCATTTGTCTTCACATGTGATCATATTTGAGAAAACAACCTAGTAAGAATAAATCAAAATTCTACTTTTCAAGAGTCTAACAGGAATACTGCATAGTCTTGGGTTATGAAAGCAATTAGAGCAAATGTCTATCTAAGGCATTATTTCAAGACATGTGGCTGTGGCAATTATATTTCCAATAGGGAACACCTGTATCCAGGAATCTATTCGATGCTTACACTCTAATTCATTTTAATAAAACATTCTGCACATCTTGGAATCACAAAAGCTAGATGAAAATTTGCTAAGAGTATTAAAAGAATCATGGTGGTCTTTCCAGGATGGTTTTACTTACCAGTAAGTCTTTATTTCAATAGTAAAATATTTTTAATGATAAGACACACTTTGGTTTTACCATCTACTTTAGGGCTTGTGAGATCGCACAAAGAAAGTGTACTTGCTACCTAGGCCCGACTTGATCCCCAAGTCCCTCTATGCAGGGAAATAACCAACTCCTGAAATTTGTCCTCTGACCTTGACACACATGCCACCGCTCACACACATACATTATACATACATAGACCATAATTAACTTCTAAACATTTCCACTTAGAAGATACAATTTCTCTTCTAATAAATATCTTTGTATTTTTCACTTCACTTTAAGAAAACCAAGTCTCACTCACTTTTTTTTTTTTTTTTAGGAAGAATGGAAAACCAAACCTCTCAAAGATTAGGGAGGAACATTAATGTATCTTGCCTAACATGTGTAGCAACAGCTACACCCAGTGGACAGAATTAGAGTGAAGCTTTCTAGCCATACTGTCATAAATAAGGTAAATTCAGAAATAGCTAATTTGTTTTCCTAATTTGTTTCAACTAGAAAAAGGGCTACCTTCTACTTAAGAAAACACCCCTTGGGAACAGAAGCCTTAGGCCACAAGCCTGACACAGATATCCACAACAACCTGGTGTGAAAAACAGCTAAAATAAAACTCTCAAAGCAAGGAGAGAATGTACAGGTACTTTATTGCTCACCTCTCACACAAACACACCTCCAGCCACTTTCCTTCACAGCTTGACATGTTTACATAACAAAAACCCGGCAGTAAGCATCGTGTGGTTTCAGTAAAGGATGTGGAGAGCGATTCAGCCAGGCTTTTGTCTTCTGCAGCAATAATAAAGGGCCTCCTGCGCTGAGCAGGACTGGATCTGACTTTGTAGTGCACTTCCATCACAAAAAAGGTCTCCTGCCTAAAGCAAGATCTGCTGGAGCCAGTGGCATTAACTCCTGTGTCAAACAGATTTCTGCTTGCCATTCGTTCTTCTAGCCCATTTCAAGTAAAAACAAGGTTGAAGGAGGAACTCTGTCTCCGATGGATGCAGAGGTCTGTTCGAGTTGCTACACTTACTAAGTGCCTACAGATACTATAGTTCACAACTTAGTTCGCTTTTGTCGTCTTTACGGATTTTGGCCGTGTTCATGGTTTTTGGAGGAGCATATGGTACAGTATTCCACCAACAGAATAAGGCTACTGAATGTGCTATCTGCAAAAGAGCTCATGTAATAGGAACCAACCCAACAGCTCTGTCACAAAGTGATGTGACAAAACCTCTCTGAATAAAATGCCAATCAGGGACAGAGCTATGCTTGGAGAACAGACATCAGAAGATAGTTTACGAAAAACACACATGGGTTGTTAATATGAGGAAAGTTTCCCAGCAGTAAATATAAAAAAATTCTAGGCAAATCCTCATTTTCAAAACTTGCATATTGAAAACATGAAAACTTTTATTCAAGTAATTTCTTCAAAAAAAGCATGTATGTTCTAACTGAATTAGTCTACTGGTCAATTGAAGGCAATTTAAATTGCCTTTAAAATTTGTTTTCCATAGAAAGGAGAGATATGTTTCTTAAATAAACAGTGTTATGTAAAACTGTTTAATAATAAAAAGAGAGAATTGAATGAAGACCGACAAATGGTTGTCCCAAGCAGGAGTATGCCTGCCACCCGTGGTCTTACATTCATTCAAAAGAGATGTCAGATTCAGAATTCTGAAACTAAGTTTCTATTACTTGAGCTCTAGCAAAATGTAAGTTTCGGTAGCCTCAACTAGTATAATGTCTTCCTTGTCCAAATCCAGAATGACTATACTGATAGCCTCCATGTTGGAAGTGCTGTTCAAACTGGCCCCCTTGGTGATAAGTCTGGCTTCCTCTTCCTCCCCAGCCTCCTCCCTGGCCTCCACGTCCACCTCGGCCTCCTCTACCACCTCTTCCCCCACGACCACTGCCTCGATCCCCATGGTGCCCACCATCTTGGTATCTATTGTCTTGCTGGTATCCACCGCCCTGGTACCCACTTCCTGTATAGGAAGCTGTTTGGAAACCACCATAGCCTCCACCTTGATAGCCACCGCTGTGGCCACCGTGGTAGCCACCGGGCTGGAACCCTGCATCTCGATAACCGCCATCCTGGTAGCCACCTCCACCTCCGCTCCCTCCATCTGTCCAGCCTCCTTGGTGTTTATTTCCTCTTCCTCCCCCTCGGCCGCCATGGTCGTAGCCACCACGTCCACCTCGCCCTCCTTGTTCGTGACCTCCTCGTCCTCCATATGAGGAATGTTCATAGCCACCTCTCCCTCCTCCTCGGCCTCCTGCTTGCTGCTGAGGGCCATCTTGTCTCTTCTGCCACGGAGGCATCTCTGGGGGCGGAGGTTCAATCTCATTGGGTCGGCCGCCTCTGTCAGGCACCCTGCCCATCAGGACCTATGGAGTAGGAAAGGCATTGTAGACATCTCATGACAGACAGACAGACAAATGTGAAAGAAAATCAGAGTGTTCTACTCACCTTATTGATGGCACAGGCAGTCTTTTCTCTTATGGACCCACTGCTTGTCCTTAAAATCTTTGACAGGTCTTGTCTGGCGGCCAAAAGATGAGCAACGGAAATGTTACCTTTAGGAGACAAGACTGAACGCTTTGGCTGGTAAACCTTCGCTAATTTTTCTGTCTGACTCTGTTGGGACAAAAGTGTTCAAAGACAAGGGTTAATGTTGAGAAGGGCACAGGGAACACTACAACCACAGAGGTTCAAGATAAAGACTTTACTGGGCTCCGATTGGCACTGGAGTGGTTTTAAACTCAGTGCTGGTTCCGCACTGAAGAACTATCTTGTACAAATACAGCTGCCAGAGGTGTTGACACAGCACGAGGCTTACGTGAAGTTTTCCTCCCAGGGCTTTAGGGACTGTGGCCGCAGACCATGATTTCGTGTACCTTAGCTCTGTCAGACCAGCCAAAGGACTGCACGGTGACATCCAGACGTTTGATCAGCAGCTTCCTCCGGACTTCATATTCATTGGCTATGGCTTGGTTAATGGCTTCTATCTTTTCCTGAGGCAACATTGAAGAAAGCAGTTAGAACTGACCCATGCGCTTGATCTCGATGCCCTGTTCCTAAGGCAGGGAACTGTCTGCTGTTTTCACAGCGACTCCCCAGCACTCGGCACACGCAGGCCTTCCCACTGGCTTACATAGAACAGCTGATAAAGTGACAGGGCAGGAAAGTTAGTCTCAAAACAATAATAGATGTAAAGCCAAAAACTTCCATTTAGCTTTCCCATAATTCACTGTGTGAGGTTGGTTCAGCTCAGTCAGGTTTGGTTTGGCTCCATCTGGCAACTAGAAAAATGTTTCCTTCATACCAAACTTCAATTTATCTAATAAGTGCATGAAATATTTACAAATTATGAAGTAAGGGCTTTGAATCATATACAAATAAATTTTTTTTCCAGAATGGAGGTTCCCTGAAATGATTTGAAGGCTGTCCACGTGGCAAACCGCAAATCAGAGTATAATTAAGTCAGGTGTCATCACAGTACTTGGAAGGCTGAGGCAAGGCAACCGCCGTAGTGTGAGGCCAACCTGGGTTACGGGCGCTGACATAAAGGACAGTTCCTTAGGAAGTTGACTCAGGAGGATCGCGACTCACCCAGTGGGCTGGTCCCATCGACTTCTTCAACAACGGCTTTCCCACATGATTAGGTGGAACTTTTGCTAATGTTTCCTTTAACTGACACAAAAATAGATGAATGAATAAAAAACAAAAACAAAAACAAAAACTACAAGTAACACGTATCTTGCTCACTTTCCCAACTCCCATCATATCTTGCCATCAAAAGAAGACTCCTGACAGAGGCAAAGGTGGAGGCGGCTTTGAAACGTAAATGCAAAGACCTATGAGGTTGAGACATTGGCTTGTCTCGTCCTCTGTGACTAGAGAAGCACGGATCCTTCACTGGACCTGGAACTGTGCCTGACACAGTGGGCACTGAATGAGCATTAGCTGAATGGGTGAAGGAACACAGAGGATACGGACTACGGACACACTGTCGTGCCCCACAGCATTCACCCCATGGTGAGACAGGAAGTGACTTTATACAACAAACACCATTTTCTTTTACTCATCCACTTTTAAATGAAAATTGATTGTTCCTAATCATTTACATATATATATATATATATATATATATATATATATATATATATATATATAAAAATCAGTATTCTGTTGATAATGTGTGACATAAAAATGATTCTATTTTCACATACTAAATTAAGTTCATAGCCAGCAAATCGAGTCTGCTAGTTGGAATATATAGACCCAAAGCAACTGGATTAGAAAACAGAACTTATTAATGTCCTGTCTGTCCAGTCAGTGGGGGAAGCATAGCAATAAAGATAAAAACTGGAAAAATCGCCTCAAAGTTCAATCATTTTAGTAAGGTCTTAAGAATCTTAATTATTTTTACATTATAGCTAGCTTACTTCAGTTTTTAAACCAAAGTATTGTTTTGGTTTTTGAAAAGAAACATGTCAATGTCTTAAAAATAACAAAAGCAAAAAGCCCACTAAAATATTAATTTCTCTTTAAGATATCTAGGACTTAAAACCCAAAACTCATTTATTAACATTCTTTATTAATACGTACATTAGGTTCCCATTAAGAGAAATAAACTTAATGCTTCATTTCAAACAAATGTAGGACTATGCCTTTAATACGCTATAATCGGTACTAAAGGTCTTACTTTTTTCTCAATCCCGCTGAAGAATTGGAACATAGTTATATTGGCTGGAGGTTTGGACATTCCTAGAGCAATACATATGCCTTTCAACTCTTGAAAGACCTCACTACCGCCTCCTTCTTGAGCTTTTTTTGGAGGAGCATTCACACAGAGCATTCTGGCAGCTTCTAGTTCTGAGATGAGGTATGCTGAAGTAAACAAAATAAGATTTCAAAATAAGATACTACAGTTAATAGCCGTAAGTCTGGAGTTACAACTTATAGACCTAATGATACGTAACTTTTAAAGCTGCAAGAATGGAGAGAACAAGAAATGAAAATCACTTTTACCTGCTAATGACAGAACATATACACTGCTTACATGACTCAGGCATTTATGCACTGTTTACAGGTTAATTAAAATTAGGCAATACTTTGAAACCAGAGACCAAGGTTGATCACACCTAAACATCTGGATTCTTGAATTCAACCATGCTACCTTTAGAACAGGGGTTGGCGTCTTTTAAAAATCTTGCACAAGGTGACAGGACATTTTCAATGATTCTTGACTTTGAGCCACTTCTAAGCACGATAACAAAACTGCCCTGCCCACTCTAGAAATTAGCCTGTCTGGAACTGATATGAAACGCTTGTGTGAAGGCACTGGTCTTCCTAAAGGTCCTCTCATTCTCCAATAGCCTTATGTTACTCTGGGGGTGCTCCTTCATCTTTATCCTTCCCATCTGCCCTTTCTCTCCGCATTCCTCACCTTTTCCCCCAAAAAACAATGAAACTTCCAAATTACTTCTGCTTCTCAGTATTTTGTCACGTGTGTGTGTGTGTGTGTGTGTGTGTGTGTGTGTGTGTGTGTGTATGCGTGTGCACACCATAGCACGTGTATGGAGTTCACTGCAAGTCATTAGTTCTCTTAACTGTGTGGGTCAGGCTTTGAGCTCTGATGGTCTCGGTGGGAAGGGCCTCTACTCTGGGAGCTGTCCCTTCGGGCTCTCAAGTCACTTTCTGTCAGTATTCCCTTTGTGTTGAGTGCTGTCCCCTTGTGAGTTGTTTTAGCCTAGTAGAATGAGGGCCACATTCTCAGGTAATTCAGCAGAAGGCCTAACTAAACACTGAATAACATTCCTGTATCTGTCCCAAAGACACTTCCGTCTAAATCACAGGATTTCTGATCTTCAGCAAAGTTAGACTGTACTCTTTTGAAAGGTGTTTTCTAGGTCATTCGATCCTATCAGAAACACCAAAGTGTGATCAGCTTGAATACCTCCCTTGCTATCCCCAGGACAATAGGTCGAAGCCAAGGGGGTCATGATTTTGTTAAGTCACTTCTAAGAAGCCTCTAATTCCTGTTCTAAAGTAGTAAACACAGCTAGTTCCTGCAGAGGCCATTCCACGTGGCTTTAATAAATCTTGGTAGGTTCCATGTAGCAAGCTGTACTTGGGTGTTAAGACAATGAGAACAGTAAAACTGGTGGTTATGAAAGTAACTAATGCTGTTGTAAACAGGTTTTTGCCAGGGTCCTGTCCCACTTGCTCCCTCATACGTCAATGGCTGCTTTCCTGCCAAACACTAAGTTGGGTAGTTGCCACTAAGATCCCATAGTCTGCTTAGCCAGGATTACTTACTGTCTGGCCCTTTAAGGAAGTTTGCCAACCCTTGTTCTAGAAAACCATACATGATCTAATAATACACTGGTTATTTAAATCTGGGATGAGCTAGTTCAGGTATCCATGAACTTAACTAAAACCATCATCACATCAACAAACTTTAGAGGACTTGTTCAAAGCACTAGAACGGCACTGGAGACACCATGAAAAAGAAAACCCAAACCAATGATGATCTCTCCTGACAATCTAGTCAAGAATCAAAATACCTCCCCCCTCCATCTATTAGGAACTCAAGTCTGACTTAACTTACACAGGAGTATCAACTGAAAACCATAAAAGGCCAGTAAACAGCCCCGAGCCTCTCCAAAGACTATTCTATTCTGCTAATTCAAATAAGGTCCCTTTATTTTTCTCTTAAAGGAGAACGTGCTAAGCAGTTCAGATTAGTGAGGCGGGGAGCTGGAAGAAGAAAATCCTAGCATCAAGATGCAACAAAAGTGACACTTGGCAAGATGAGAAGTAATTACAGAGCGAGCAGCAATGAGCACGTGTATGAAATACCACAATAAAAGGGGGATGTTGAGGAAGGCAGGCTGCGGTGACAAGCAGAAAAGGGACCAGGTGAGCACTTGGGAAGGACATAAAAAGCAAGTAACCTTAGCTGCTTCAGTTATTTACAGGAGCACGTGGTTGCACACTCTTGATGTGCTCTTCAGGTATCGGCTCATAAAAGGGAAGTTTGTAATTATGACCCTGATTCCAAAACAGTTAGTATAGTCTGCTTGCCAAGTGGCAAGGAGCTAAAGGCACTTTATGAAAGTTTACAGTCAGTGTGGTTTTCTTAAGCGTCAGGAGGAAAAGGCTGAACTCTGAGTCTGCGGAAGACTCAGCCATCCAGGGTCACTGCCGAGCAGTGAGAACAGTGGTCAGCTTCCTATGTAGATAAGGTAAGTGGCAAGCACGACTGGTCAGGATAAGCCACACCACAGATTAGAATCAGCTGGACCGCTGCTGCTTGGTCAGTCACAATCTGAAGAAGACTGAATGAATGGACAAAAGCTAGATAGAAACATCAGTATCCAAAGCAAGTCTTGACCCTGTGTGCATATATTCCCAGCAACAAACACTGGACAATGTTAAGTAACTGCAGAAATTTTTAGTACCTAGGCATAATAGCTGCAACACATTTTCTCCCCTAAAACAAAAATAAAATAAATAAAAAACATAAACCTTCAAAAGTGGGGTTCTAGTGTTTTTCAGACACCACAGCACAGCTACAAAAACAAAGAAACTCCCTGGACTACGCTTGTTCTAGGACACTCAGTTAAGCACAGCCGAATGCAGCTGAATTCCAGAATGCCACCCAGCATCTGAGTTAAGATCACTGCTTGGGCTTACTGGAAGTTTATACAAGGAAGTTTATACAATTTATGAGTCTACTAACTGTATTTCAGTAAAAGAGTTATTAGTATCTTTTTAAAAGACATAGAAGGAAAGAACTTTTCATAAAAAAATGATTCCCCAGAATGATCAGTAAGTAGAATAACCATTCAAGTCTTGATCCTGTCTGCTTAGAAATCAAACCAAACCCCATTTACCAATCCAGAGAATCAGCAGTAAATGAAAACACTTCTACATTATCATCATATACGCACTGCTTCTCCCTCTACGGTCTGGCCCATCTATTTAAATGTGTGCTTTTAGTCTAGAAAAGGCTCACGGTGACATGCTGGCATGGCACCCCAGCACCTCTACTGGTCACAGCAGGAGAGGCACTTCAGCTAGGGGAACACCAAAGCGGAGGCCAGGAAAGAGCAACAGTTATCAAAACAGAGTGCCACGGGTGTGCATGCATCCACCAGCTTCTAGCTGCAAACGCAGTGAAGTCTTCTTTTAAAAAAAAAAAAAAACAGGATCTGAACTCAAGTCACAATGAAGCAAACTACAACACGAACAATCCACACATTACTCAAGGAAAACAGAGCAGAGCTACATTTTAGTAACCACGAACTTACTGAGCAGGAGAAGGCAGTTCTTCTGAACAAGAAGGCGCTTGGTTACATCCCCAGATGTCAGAGAAGGATATGGGCAGTTCATCTCCCCAAGCAGCCCACTCACCTCAAGCTGGAATTCTTCAGCTTCACTTGGACCTTGGAGTAAAATCATTTCGACAGCGTCAGTCACAGGGTGGAAGTCTCACTGGGCTTTTCCTGCCCCAGCTCTTCCTGATTCATCCTTTCTCACACCACTGCAGAACCCTTTCATGGTGTGCAATGGACTAACTCCTTACTTGACCATTAACAATTATTACGTATTGTTTTGTGTGTGTGATGTCTGTGGGGAGCACACAGGTGCAGAGGTCAGAAAGACTCTGTCGAGTCGGGTCTCTCCTTCCACCTTTACTGTGGGTGGCAGGGACCAAACTCAGGTCACCAGGCTGGCATGGCAACTGCTTTTCCTGCTGAGCCACACACTTCACCAACCCTACCTGAGAGTTTTTAATGGCACCTACCTTGTACCTCATCCAGTTTTTCCTGCCTGCTTCTAAAGACGCTTCCCAACTGTTCAAGCGTGCCAGTACATCCAATCACAACCATCTAAACACCACTTCCACAACTACCCGCTCTCCTGGGCCACGCCTCTCTCCTTAATGTCCCAGGAAAGCCTGTCTCGATTCTACTTTGGGGCCTTTATTTAAGCTCTAAGTGTGAAGGACAGACAGGGCGGCTACACTTTTTACTGGCAAACCTCTCTCATCCATCAAAGCCCAGTGGGCTTCTCCTCCCCGAGGCCTCCCCTAAGCACTCTCACACTCACTGATTTCTTCCCCCGAGAACCATCAAGGCAAGAGTTTAATTACTGTAGTGTTTGAGACCAGTTGTCTCACTTGTAGCTAACATTCCCAGTTAACTGAAACCGGAAGGCAGCAAATGTGGTGACTGACAGCTCTGTGATTCCAATAACGTGCAGAAGAAAGTTTGAGGTTTAGTGGGTAAGTCAAAGGGGACGTGATGTCGTCTACCCTGCTTTCATTTTTCTCTACGCAGTATCACAGGTGGGTAGACATTAGGAAGTCTTGGGAGTCATTTTTAAGACCCACATCCATTTTCTCACCACATGTTTACCAAACTGTGACTTGTCAACCCTAAGGTGGAAGAGAGGAGAGCACACCAGTGTTTCATCAGCTGTGATCAAATCATCCCAGAGTTCCACAGGCTCTTTTACAGACAGCTGGGGAGGTGAGGAAGTGTATGCTAAGGGTGCTTTCCCTCTATACAAGCAGAGTAACCACACTGTCTTATCTGTTTACGTGTTGACTTCTCTATGACCCCAGTTAAGAACAGTATCCTATCCAGTATTTTCAAAGGTTTCTACAATTTCCGATACAGTAAGTGACCAAGTGGTTAACGACACTGGTTCTTCAACCTTCTCCTGGACTGTATCCTGGTTATGTGACCCCAGGCAATGTATTTAACTTTTATGGGCTTTTGTCACTCAATGTGTAAGACTAATAAAATCTAACTCACAGAACTGCCCTGAGGTCTAAATTAGTTAACCTGTGCATACTGCTTTGAATAAAGGAATAAATATAATGTCTGCTATCATTATTATGACAGCAGACCTTATTAATTGAATTGGTAAGATGTGGGCTAGGATGTGGCCCAGTGGTCCAGGTCCTGATCTGATGAGGTACTGGGTTAAACCCCCAACATACATACACACATACTCTATCCCTTCCTCCCTCTCTCTCCTACCCCTTTCTAGAATTGGATACAATCAACCTGCACATATTGAATATACTAACAAGCTAGGTGCGTAATCCCAGCACTTAGGAGGCTGATGTAAAATTTCCTCAAACCAGCCTGAGCTATGAGAGGCAAGTCTGAGTCTCAGCAAGACCAAAGTACCAAGAAACAAAGTACATACAAGCAAGCAAGAGTGAGCTCTTCAAAATAGGATTATGTGGAGAGATACTGTCCCAAGGGTACGCTAACAGGCAGATGCTCTTATTTGCTATCCATTAGAGCTTTACCTATGGCAGGAGGGAGCAGAAGGTAGAGTGTCAGGTTCCAAGCTCTGAATTCAGAGTCAACAAACAGTGGTAAATGTCGAGAAACTGGCAAATGTAAGAGTGCTCTCAACCCTATAATCTGGGGGTGCTGCACCTGGTTGTGATGAACCTAATGGTGGGTTCCAAGGATATGAAAGAAGCCTAATAGAGTATCCCCAATCTTCCCAAGAACGGTAGAATTAAAATGCACACACTTTACATACTCTGCATGGTTCTGGAATTTGGCAGACCTAAAAGAAGAACATCTCAAATTCTACCAGCCTCCAATCCAGGATCTCACAATTCACGTTTCACAAGACACAGACAATGTAGCCCATGCCTATAATCCTAGCACTCAGCAGATTGAGGCAGAAAGATCATGAGAAAGGCCAATCTGTGATACATAGTGAGTCCTGTTAAAAAACGTAACAAATATGGAAAACACATATAGTTCATATTCGAACTCTATTGCCTCTGTTTCGGTAAAAGGATCTTCTCAGCCTCTGCATATATTTTATCCAGTGGCCTTAGTTAGAGTTACTTTATCCTTGAAAACAACATCAAAAAGCAGTGTGAGTGTGTGTGTGTGTGTGTGTGTGTGTGTGTGTGTGTGCGCGCGCGCACACGCGCGCATGCTGGGGAGCACAGGGCCTTGACGTGTTTCTTTATGGCTAAAAAACATTGGACATTTTAGCTTCAATTTTAATAATGAAATTCAGAATGCCTCGATTTTATTTTTTAAAATGTGAAGGTTTACTTACTGTTAGTTGCTTGCACATTTTCTTCTAGTTTACAGAGTACTCTTAATTCAGACACCAGCCAAGCACAGAGTTTGGTAAACTCGGGAGAAGTGGCTCCAGCAGAGACTGCCTGTGACAGTGCACCATCATCCAACAACGGGCCCTTGTAACTGTGAGGAAGGAATACATGTTAGAAGAAATGCAAGGCGCGGTATGTTCCAGGTAAAATTCATCTATTTTCTTTTATGTAAAGAAGCGATAATTTAATAAAGTATGAACACCAACCTTTAAACTTACATATACATACGTGTGTGTGTGTGTGTGTGTGTGTGTGTGTGTGTGTGTACTATAATATATCATCAGAAAAATAAAGTCAAGAAAAAAAATGGCTGAGTGGTTAAGAGCATCAGCTGCTCTTCCAGAGGACCCTGGTTCAATTCCTAGCACCCACATGGGCAGCTCATAACTGAAACTGCAGTTCCAGGGGATCCCATCCTTCTTTTGGCCTCTGTAGGCACAAGGCATACATGTGGTACACCTATGTACATGCAGGCAAAGTCATACCATACACATAAAAAAAATTTAAAATTTTTAAATAAAGAAAAAGAAGTCAAGCTGGGCATGGTGGAACATGTCTGTAACCTCAGCACTAAGGAAACAGAGAAGGACCTTCGCCTAGAGGACAGAGTAAGATCTACATAGTGAGATCTTAAAAACAAAAACAAAAACAAAAACAAAAAACAAAACAACAAAGAAGCCAACCCAACGAGCAGTCCAAACGGCGACTGCACTTCAAGCCTACAAACACGTGAGGGCTGGGAATGCAGCTCAGCTGGGAGACTGCTTGCCTAGCACACCTGAACCCTGGTTTAGATCCTGGGCATGGCAGCATATGCTTGTAATCTCAGCATCAGAGGTAGAGGCATCTACCTGGGCATGGCAGCATATGCTTGTAATCTCAGCATCAGAGGTAGAGGCATCAGGATCCAAAGTTCAAGGTCATTCCTAACTATGCACCCAGTTCGAAGCTAGCCTAAGATACAGGAGACACTGTGTTAAAGTGTCCCCTTCAAACAAACAAAATAACCCCTCTACACGAAAAGCCCACAATTATCAGTAGATACTTAATGAACATAACCAAGTATTAGTAGATAATGTCAACTTCTACACATTCACTGCAAGCTCTTCTGCAGGATCCGCTTTCTTTTTTTTTTGTTTTTTTTGGGACAGGGTTTCTCTGTGAAACAGTCCTGGCTGTACTGGATCTCGCTCTGTAGACAAGCCTGGGCTTGAACTCACAGAGATCCACCTGCCTCTGCCTCCTGAGTGCTGGGATTAAAGGTGTGCACCACCACTGCCCGGAGAGAGGAGGGGTTTACTTTTGTACCGTAACTGGATTAAGCATTAAACTCCCGTTAAGTAGTAAGTACTCATACAACAACCATGTCAGAAGCAAAACTTACTTTCTCTAGAGATTTTTTTCCAAAAATCAATTAGATTTTATTTTTGGTGATTTGCTTTAGGAACCTTTCCATGTAATCATTTATTTCATAATTATGTTGATTTATTTTATTTTATTATTAAAGACAGGGTCTCATGCTGCCCAGGCATGAGAATTTAAGAGTAATCAGGACTGGGTGCTGTGGCACATACATGTAATACCAACTACTCAGGAAACTGAAGCAGGGAAATCAAGAGTTCAAGGCCAACCCAGATAACTTAGCAAGATCTGAATCCATCAGTCAATCAAGTAATCTTAGGTTATATATTGTCAGGCAGGTGAGATGGCTTGGTGGGTATAGGCACTTGCCACCAAGGCTTGATGACCTGAGTTGATTTCTGGAACCCATGTGGTACAAGGAGAGAATCAACTGCAAACTTGCCTCTGACTTCCACAAGAACACCACGCAAATGCACACAAGTAAGTAAATGTAATTTTTTTTTAAAGACAAGGTCTCTCTCTCTAGTCCTATCTATCCTGGCACTTGCTATGTAGACCTGTAGACCAGGCTGGCCTTGAACTCACAGGCATCTGCCCACCTCTTCCTTGCAGGGATTAAAGATGTGCACTACCACTCCCAGCATAAAAAACAGTTTAAGATTATATTCTTTAATATAAAGAATTTTCTAAGTGCAATAATGAATAAAAATACTGTTAGCAAAGACACATTAAATAGGCTTAACATGGTATTTAGAGATATGGGTATGGTAGAGGAATTACATGTTGAGATTCCTTTAAAATATGCTTACGTATGAAATGGATTAGAATAAAATCTTCCATACACATAAAAGAAATTAGACATCATTCTGCAACCAGATTGAAAGGAGTTGGGGAGCTGGAGGGATGGCTCAATAGTTAAGAGCACTTGCTGCTCTTTTTTTTTTTTTTCCCTCCCAACAAGGCATGGTTGCTCCGTGTATCTTTGGCTGTCCTGGAACTCACAGAGATCCACCTGCCTCTGACTCCTGAGTGCTGGGATTAAAGGCGTGAGACATCACACCTGGCTAGCACTTGCTGCTCGTACAGAGGGCCTGGGCTCGGTTCCCAGCACCAACACTGGACAGCTAACAACAGATATAATCCAGTTCTATGGGATCTGGCTCCTGCTTCTGCCCCCCTTAGGTATCAGGTATGTACATGGCATACATTGACATGCATGCATATATATATACAATATATGTATATATGTGTGTGTATATATGTATATATACGCACACACACACACACACACACACACACAATGCAACATGTCTTAATAAATAAGTAACAGTAGAGACACTTAAAAACCCAGGCCTAGAAATTTCTCCTTGTGTTCCACATTCACTCAACAGTAACTATTAAATTCCTACTGTGTGCCACGTTAGAGAAAAAAAGATAATATTCAACTGTAATTTTGAGTGACTTTTTTAAAATTTGTATCAATCAACTAAGGGCGACTTAACACTTGAACGCAGCCAAAGTAAGTTACGATTTTTTAAACTTTCAGAAAAACCCCATGGTTTCTGTTACAATTCGCCTCAACTATTTATTTGAGGGTAACTGTTGCAAGAATAATTAGCTATAGTAAGCCAGACAAGAAAAACACCACTCAGTTAAAAGAAAAATGGGAAGCAATTTCATCCATGGCTGCTGGTCAACTGACCTTTACCCACCCAGAACGTACCTTTCTTCTTGATCCACTCCTTCAACACTAACCTTAAGTGTCAATCATTTCTAGAGCATCATTTACTTACCAAGAGAAAAGAACCTCTCCTCGGAGCTGTGATGTGAACCTCCCTTCCACATGAACTTACACCCCAGGGAAGCCCCACACTGGCACACAGCAAGTGCCCCTCAAAAAGCGTTTACAGAGCCAGCAAAATACCCTTAGACGCATATTTAAAAGCACCCATTCTGCAGAATACGACTTACTTATGGCCCAATGCAGGACTAAGTTGCCTAATGTCTGGGTCATTCACAGAGCAGGTTTTAAAGACATGATAATGGTGACTTCACTTTAACAAAGAAAGAAGGAAACTATGCTTTCTTTCTGAACAGTACCTAGTAGGAGCACACCAAGCTATTACATGGGTTGACTTTAAGATACCTCCTCAAGGTGTCCTTCCCTAAAAAAAGGTTTCTCTTAAGAATTTCCAGGCCACTGAAAAAAAGTTAAGCTTTGATTAAAAAAAAAAAAATTATAGTTAAAAATACAACTATCAGCAGGGCATGGGGGCTCACACCTTTAATCCTAGCTCTCAGGTGACAGAGGCAGGTGGATCTTAGTGAGCCAGAGCTACATAGCCAAGGTTATTGCGCAACCCTGTCTCAAAAAACAAAACAAACAACAACCCCCCCCCAAAAAAAACAACTAGCTAAATCTGTGCTGATCCCCCCCACCCGAAGTAGTTACCTGCAGGCAAATACTTAATCACACATTTTTCTTTTTCTTTCTTGAGTCACTTTTAAAGCAAGAAATTCTAGGTTCTCAAATTTGAGTACCTTGATCTGGGTGACCCAAGGACATAAGCCTTATTTCCAAAGTTCTAAACACGGAGGACTTTTTATGACTGGGTAATTATCAGAGGAGAGACAGGATGGAAAATAAGAATGTTGACTCTTGGTGGGTGAAGACGGCCCTGGAATGCTGGAGTTTCTGAAGCAGGCTGTGCTGGGGTCAGGAGTCACTGTCTGTGATTCCCAAGGCAGGTGGTGAAAGGTTAGGTGCACAGCTGGGCCGGCTAGCGAGACTGCTTGCTGCACCGCCCAGGCGTGCGCCTTTGGAAGCCTAGGTGCATGCAGAGATGACTGAGCAAACATTTTTTTTTTTTTTTTTTGAGAGAGAGAGAAGTAGGGTGGGGGTAGACGCTCAAGACGGGAGTGGGAAATCTTGGGGGAGACACTTAGGAAAGCGGAGACAACTTTAGCAAACCAAAAAAAAAAAAAAAAAAAAAGTGGGGGGTAGGGTGGGAGGACGGGGAGGCAAGAAGAGGAGCTGGCTCGGGGAGTGGGGGTGGTGAGAACCGGAGCCCAGACAATGACACGCGTGACTGACACACGCTGCGGGGAGCCGGGCTGGAGGGAGCACCGGGGAGGACGTGGGGCGACCGAGCCCAGCCGGCAGGGCAGGCGTGGACGTGGCACCGGGGTCCCAGGGCCAGCGGGAAGCTACAGCGGGAGTCGGGGTGCGGCGTGGAGAGGCAGGCGGCTCCGCCGGGGGCGCCCGAGGAGTTCCCGAGGGCTCCCGCCGAGTGAACCTGGAGACACCCATGCCCCCCGCGCTCTTACCCTAGATCTTCCAACGACTCCAAGATGTCAGTCTCCATGAGGTCACACTCCATGCTACTGTGGTATTCAAATTTCCGAGTCGTCAGGCTGCCCTCTCGCCGGCAACGCGTACACTCGCGCATGCGCCCCTCCCCCGGAACTTCCAAGTCGACGGCTGGCGCCTCAGTCGCCGCACTGCGCATGTTCCGAGCCTGCGCGAGCCGCTCGGGCCCGCCCACGGCCCCGCCTCACCCGCGGAAAATGGCCGGGCAGGCGCCTGCGCGCTATGGGACAGTGAAGCTGACTGCCTGAAGTAAGGGCAGGAAGACTGGCGGCGTGGCAGCTGGGCTCCCGGGACCCAGCCAGGGGGGCGCGGAGCTCTTGGAATGCGCATGTGCACAGCTTTGGGCGAGGCGGGCGCGGGAGGAGCTTGAGGCGGGTCGAGCCCGGGGCGTTTTAGGGTTTCAGCTGCGGAGTGGAGGCTGTGCGTGCTCTTTCCACCAGCGGGTCACCAGGGAAGGGCAAATTTCTGTGGCCTAGGGCAGGAGTAGCCGGGTCAAGAACAATGAACGGCAGATAAATGCCACTTGATTTTCTTCCGAGAAGCCTCAGTGTTTCAGGGTTAGAGAGGTCTCGGCTTTCCCTTGGTGTGGATGCTCCAAGAAAGTGGTGTCTCAAAAGTTTTTCCTCCCTGTCCTTATGAGCCTGCTCCCAACACCAAGCATTTTACTTTAACGGGAAAAGGACCTAGCTCCATATCAAATATAATAGGGTATGTTTGATTACGTGCAATTTAGACAGCGGATCAACTTTTTGTTTGTGTTGTTCCTCCCCTCCCCCCTCTTTCCTTTTTTTTTTTAAATATGTAAAAATACAGGGTCTTGATATATAGCCCTGGCAAGACTGGAACTCATTTGTAGACCAGGCTGACTGTGAACTCACAGAGAGCCACCTACTTTTGCCTTCCCAGTGCTGAAATTTAAGGCGTCCGCCACCATGTCCAGCTTATCATTGCTTTTGGCCATACATGATTGGCCAAATGTAGCTTTCATTTATGATTATGTGCTTAAGAACTGTTGAAAAAGTGAGAAAAGCTTTTTCAAAGTGACGACATAATTAGAAAATGATATTTATATTCCATAAATTGGTGTGGTGTTATATTGTGTAGTCGTTTAGTTTTAAAATTGCTCCCACGTTTTATTTTATGGTTCCCATTTTTTTTCTTTTACAACTAATGGATAAACATTCTCTATCCTTAGTAATCCACTTTTCAGTTATTCATTTTGCATTGTGTGGATTGGGAGAAGGTTATGCACCTACTATGTGCTACTCATTACCCTCTTGACCCACGTGTGATGTAGTTGCACCAAGAAAGCTGCACCAAAGTTAAATGTTCTTCAAGGCTTCCTAGTTGATTCTCACTCCCTGACTATGAAGAGTTGCAGATCCAGAGCCAAGGTTCAATAGGATTGTCTTTAGTTCTCTGAAGAGCCTCTCACTGCCCAACTCTGTCTGACTTCACTTTGACTACAAGGTAAAGCTTTGGGAATGGGTAAACTTATCAGATAAGCTTCTGCTAACCCAAAGCCAAGATATGTCATCAGATAAGATCCAAGGCTCAGCAGTTTTCTCCACATTACTGTAAACTTCTCACCTGCTGTCCCCGCCAATGTATTTAGAAAAGAGATCCTTTGATTTATGACTTTGTGTTGTGTAACTATACAAACAAGGGAATGGCGGCAGTGGCGCACACACCTTTAATCCCAGCGGAGCCAGAGTTCGAGGCCAGCCTGGGCTATAGAGCGAGAGCCAAGACAGGCACCAAAACTACAAGAGGAATTCTGTCTCGAAAAACCAAAGCGGGGAAAAATGTATGTAGACAAACAAGGGAATCTGTTCCATCTTGGGATGTGCTATTTGGAGCAATCTGAATCTGTGCCTGGCCCATGGCCACTCATATTTAGCTCAAGAAAAAACTATTTTGCTCCATTTGGGATAGGAACTATGTTTTCGCATCAACACTTTATGGTACAGGCTCACCATGCTGTGTAAATATTGTTCGCACTTTATAGATGAGCACACTGAAGCCCCATGTTTTAATAATCCTTAGCACCCAGGAGTAGTAACTGCATTTTGAAACTGGAACATATTTCCATCCATATTCTTACTTGAATGTTCAGACAAGGATTTAAAGCAACATTTGAAAAGACAAGGAAATTAGCTATCTGAATTTGTTTAAGAATGTATATATTGTATATAATTTAGTAAAATGAGTCTTTATCATGGAAATGTTGAAGGTGTTAAAAAAAGCAACAATACAAAATCATTTTTTGCTGGGTGGTGGTGGTACACACCTTTAATCTCAGCACTCAGGAGGCAGAGGCAAGCAGATCTCTGTGAGCTCGAGGCCAGCCTGGTCTAAAAAACAAGTTCCAGGACAGCCTGGGCTGTCACACAGAGAAACCTTGTCTTGAAAAATAATTTTTTAGTGAAAAGGTTTTATTCTTAGCTCAGCCTCTCTTTCCCTAGCTGTGTTACTCAAGACTGACATTTAATTTTTAATAAAATAAAGCAAAGCAAAGGTTATCATTAGAAACAAGATGCACTGTCAGGGTTTTCAGATATTACCATATTTTAACATTTGTAATTCAACAAAGCATTCATGAGACAATGTGTAGTCTGGCTTTTATAAATACCTTTAGGTAGACATGACTACTCTACATTATTAACTATGAATTTTATAAAAATGTTATTGCAACAGAGTAGCTGATGATCTTCCCCCAACTTCCTTGAAAAGACTTTCAAACTGTGGTAGAATGGGTGTGGCTCTTTCCGAGGATCACAATCCCTTTGGTTTGCAGGTGGAAGCCCACATATCTCCTTGTGTTTGTAGACTCTTCAGGTGACCTACTGTGTCAGGATTTCTGACAATTTTAGAGAGGCAGTCAATCAGTATAAACTCAAAGACTTTGTACCTGGAATCTTCACCAACCCCGCGAGGACTCACGGAGCCCCACAGTGGCACGTAGCTCACTTCTGGACAGTAGACTAAAGGCTTCAAGCAAACTGACGCTGGTTCACGACATGGCTTGCTCTGAGTTGTACTTTTAGAAACTGGGTTTTTGTAGCTACCTTGGTGCATGTGAATCCCAACTATGATGTAATGCCTTGAACCACAGTCTTATGAGCCAGGGAGAGAACGAAAAGTTCCTGTAGAGTTCAGACAGCTGATGATACTTCTAGCCAGGGACCCTGACAAAGCCCATGCACACCATTGCTTCCTCTAAAGCTCCTGGATGTGCTCATTTGTGTTGCAGGATATTTGACCACACTGTGACCTGAGATTGCGTTATTTACTGGAAAAACCTGTTTCTAGTTGTGGCATGGGTTCAGCCCTATCACACCCCTTTAAAAGATTAAATAAAATCAACCAGAGATCAAGAGGCAGGGCAAGTGACCAGTTGACAGAAAAAAAAAAAAGCCATAATGAGTGAGTGGAAGTAAGGGAGATGGATAGAGAGACACACAGGAAGTAGTAGGGAGGGACTTTGAGTCTGGTGGTCCTTTTTGTTTTGGGATAGCAGGAAAAGAAGCTCTCTTTGTTGGAAGGTGGTAAAAGAGGAAGCAGCTACGTGATTTTTCTGCCTCTCTGAGCTAGCAGGTTTTCACCCCAGCATCTGGGTCCTGAGTCTTTATTGGTAAAATAAAGAATAATAGAGACTTAGTTACAAAAAAATTTGGTGGCAGTGGCGGGACATAGGTAGAAGTCTTTCCAGACCTTAGCCTGAGTAGCGGGTCAGTCATTGCAGAGCTGTGGTCGGTAGCTGAGACAGCAATAGATTCAGGTGCAGCCGCTGTGCCACCACTAAAACAACACATACGCACGATCTCATACACACACATGAGTATTAGGGGTGCACTTGTGCCTCACTAATACATTTGTCAAATTCACACCTAATACATACTCTAGGACAGCCCTGTCTAGACTTGCGGTTGCTTCACGTATGCTGTGTCAGCTTGTGAAAGCTAAATTGAGGTCAACTGGAAGACTGTTAAGTGATGATGTGCCTTGTTTCTTGGTTTACCTGATAGCTGCTACCACTGGCAAGTGTGTTTTTGTACAAATTGTTTCCTCATGGTTGGAGTCCTCCTCTGTCTCCAGTGCCTGGAAGAATCTTCTCACTCAGCCTTCAAGACTCAGTTTAGGAGGTGACATCTTTGATTGCCTCCCCGAAGTTTACTCAGCACGTTGGCACAGGCAGCTCCAGTGTAGCTTTCCTGGCTGCTGGTGTTCCTGTCGCTCAGCTCACCATCTACTCTGTGGCCAAGGCTGCATGCAATGCTGATGCTCCCCACAGGAGGAATTCTCTGTACAGGTCAAGATGAAATTCCCTCCCACTTGGATTTTTAAGGTAATGGTATGTATGCAACTCAACTGATTTCTCACAAGCATCCGAGAAACTTACATGTGGGTGCCTGGGCCATAACACTCATGGCACTATGTTGGCGTGTTCACAGTTTACAGGGTTTGTAGTCTGCAATTCTTGAAACTGCCTCAGGTGACTCCATGGCTAATCAATCCTTCATAATGTATCGTTTATCTGTGTTTTATTTTTATATTGCTACATCGAATGCTCAAATCAATATTCTCCTGTGGTAAGCAGGCATACCCTACATCTTGCCTGTTACATTGAAATGGACACAAAAGGCATCAATAACATTGATTGTTAGTTCCCTTTCTCATAACCAGATATTTTTTTTCTGCTGAAAGAATAAAGTGATTCTTTGCTGAGAAAAATAAGTATACAACAATGCATTATGTTTTGGGCACTTGGATCATTCTGGAAATCAGTCATGTTTATTTAAAACTTGGCTATTCTCGTAGGATGATTTATGCTTTGCTGACTTAGACTGCTATTAACAACTTTGTCCTGTGATGGTTTATGGCTTTGTGGGGCTATGGGTCCTCAAGGAGACTGCCCCCTGTTCTGCAGTCCACAGCAAGACACCAGGAAAGTCCAAGCATTAGGGTGGAGATGCTACTGATCTGGAGTGTCCTAGAAACGGAAGGTAATTAAAGTAGAACCAAGTGTTAACATCCCAGTCCTGGGGAGAGCTTGTACTTGTGATTAGATGGACAAGCTGGGCTGATTTTGAATGTCCTCAGCACATCGTAGCTTCCAATTCTTAGTATGAATTATACTTTATTTTTCATTGTTATTGAAATAGGATCATTGTATACACACACAATAAAGGTAAAGTGAAAACATATTTTAAGCAGAAACCAATTATATTTGAGAGTTGCTGTGTTGGATGGATTATTACAAAAAGCCTGGGTTAAGTCATATAAGTTTAACTTTGAAGAGAAACTTGGAAGGTTATGCTAGATGAACTCTTCTCAACCACTTTTGAGGCAGAATTGAACCCTCCTATTCCAGGGTATTTGTTGTATTTAATAATGAACTTCTTTTCTTTTGTGTCCTTTAGAATGTCAGCTCTCTGCTTGGAAGAAACCAGTGTCACTATGTCCTCCAGGGATCAAGTCTCTGTTGTGACTGACACAGGGTGAATTATCCACAGTCCTGTGGTTTCCAAATTTTGCTGTACATCTGAGTTACATAGGGGTTTTGAAAAAATACAGATCACTGTCTTCTCTCTGTCCCGGTTCTAGTTCCGTAGATCTGGATTGAAGACCATGAATTTACATCTCTCATGACTCCCCAGTCTCTGGCAATAGCTGGTGCTTTGGTCTGGCAACTATAATTTGAAACCGTGGAGTCACAGAGGAACAAGATTATCAGATAAGTTTTGGACAGGTAGAAATATTTTCTTTTCTGGGATCTGTCAAATGCAGAGTTAGATAAAAGAATGAAGCTGAGTGGAGAGGGCCGAGGTGGAGATGTGAATGTGGGTACTTCCTCCATATAGGACTTGAAATTGGAATGTGAAAGGCATCACGGGAAGAGAGAAAACAGGAAAGAAATGAGAGCTGGTGAGATGAGTTAGTGTGTAGAGGTGCTTACTGTCAAGCGTGATGACCAGAGTTCCATCCCCTGGACCCACATGGTAGAAAGAGAGAAATGACTCCCCCAAATTGTTCTCTGACCTCCACACACATGTCATGGCATATACTATTGTTAACAGTTTCATCCAAGATTGAAACATTCAATCCTGCAAGGATGCTTCTTAAGATAGGAAGTAGACAACTCAAAATAGCTTCAGGAAGTCCCTGAAAGTGATCAGATTCACTAGGCTGCTTCCTCCACAAGAGTATATAAAGACTACTGAGAGTTACTCTTAGACAAGCCGAGCTGAGAAGAAGATTGAGACAACAGCTTCCTGGAAGAAGCTGTGGCCAGCCAAACTAGAAGAAACAAAGACCAGCCAAGCTGCCTGGGAACCCAGACCAGTGGAGCCATTTGCAAAGGACACTTTCTGACCTGTTCAGCTGCCTTTAGCTGTGCACTGTGCTCCAGGTTTCCAGATTTTGTGAGCTGTCACTCATGCTGGGGTGGGCTTTGGTGATGCAGCTGTCTTTGAGTCATTTCTGCTCCTGTAAGTGACCCCCCACTCATATTCCTGTAAGGAACCCCAATAAAACTCATTGGTTCACCAAGTTGGATTTTGATGGTATTTGTACTTTGGTGGCATTCCTGTCTTGTGGCATTCCTGTCTGGGGTGAGTAGTCTACCCAGGAAAAGTCATACAATGTATACACACAAAGACACACAAATAAATAAATCAGTGCAATATAAAAGAAAGAAAAAGATCGCCTCAATCAGCTTTCATGTATGTGGTGACAAGAACGGGGGTCCACAAAGGGGATAGTGAAGAGAGAGACACAGGAGGGAATGAGAAGAGAGTTGCCATAGGAAAGCTAAGAATATACATTTCTAGGATGTGTCATAGGTCTAACAGTGATCGGAGATAGAAGGGACAGATAGGGAAGTTTTCATATTCTGTATTGTAAAGGGCCCTCTTGTATTCAGCATTGTAAAAAGGAATCTGTGTGTACGTGTTATTTACAGCTTAATATGTCTGTGGTGGATCCTCCTTCTCTCTTGGTCTGTCGGCCACCAGGTTGAGAGGGCAAGAGGCAGTAGTGGCAACAGAAAGCTTTGTATGCTTGGCCCATGAGTACTAACTGAGACAGTCCTCCTAGAGACTTACCAGTGAGTCACATCAACTTTACTCCAGAGTATAAGGAACATATAGGATTTGGGAGCCTGGGGACAAACCCTAATTTGCATTAAGTGGCGTGCTCTTATCATAAAGCTCCTAGCACAAGTCTTAGTCATCATATGTGCAGCAAGGGAGCCTTCTAGCAGGGATCTTTGCTAGGGTTCAAGCTAAAGATAAGTCAGGCATCTGGTTTAGAGACAGCTGTCAGATAAGGTCAGCCCTCCAGGGCCAGGGACATTCTCCAGATAAGGGCAGGTAGAGGCAGGAAGTTCTGCTGGAGGGAGGGAGCCCCATGTTGCCAGGCTGTTGAGACAAGCTGCCAGGCCATGAGGAGACTTCAACCTCTACCAATCAGCAAAAGTCTTCCAACATATGTCCATGCTGCTAATGATTTGCTCGTAGTTAACCACTTGTATTTATTATTTTTCTGTGCTGTGAGAAAACACCCCAACAGAAGTAACTTAAAGGAGAAAAAGGTTGTTGACTCACAGTTCCAGGATACAGTCCATCATGATGGGGAGTCATGGCAGCAGGACCCTGAGGGAGCTAGTCACACTGTGTCCACAGGCAGGGAGTGGAGAATGATGAAAGTATTCAGACCATTTCCTTCATTTTACGTAGTCCAGGGTCCCATTCCAAAGAAGAGTACCACCCACAGTGGGTGAATCTTCTACTTCTGTTAACCTAATCAATACAATCCCCTACAGTCATGGCCTCTGGCATACCTCTAAGTGATTTTAGATCTCACGAATTTGACACTCCAAGGAACAATCTTGGGGGAGCGCAAGGTTGGTACCAACAGACACTTACTAGGCTCCGTGTTTCAAGAGTATCTGAGCCTAAACACCCACAGAGCTCTGGGATGATTGACTGTCTTTGTCCTTGGCTTGGTTTCCCTATGTAATCTGCTGGCTAGTGTGGAATAATCTTTTTGTACACTGTGAAGATGTGTCACTTTGATTGGTTTAATAAAAAGCTGACTGGCCAATAGCTCTGCAGGATTTCCAGGCAGAGAGGACGCTGGGAAGAAGGCAGAGTCCCTAGCTAGACACCTAGGAAGTAGGAAAGCAGGATGGACAGTACATAGATGGGGTAAATGAGCCTCAAGGCAGCACATAGATTGATAGGAATGGGTTAAGTTATAAGAGCTAGTTAGAAACAAGCCTAAGCTATCAGCCAAACTTGAATAATTAATAGTAAGTCTTAAGTGTTTGGGAGCTGGCTGGAGGGACAGAGAAAGACTTGCTATGTACTAGTGAGATGGAAGACAGTTTTCTAGGATGTTAGCCCTCTGCCTTCTCAGCTTTCCGGCTCTCTAAATAAAGTGCAGCTTAAGGATTCAATTCTTGCCTCTGCTCCTTGACCTCCACAGTGGCAATTAGCATTAGCTAGTGTTCCAGTCACAATGGGTTGAAGATATTTTAAAATGCCCAGTCAGTTTGCTTATACAGAGTCATTGATAAACTTATAAAGAGCTGTTTTGGCATGACAGGGCAGGGTAAAGTAACATCAGAATGCATCATGGTATACGAAAGGCAGAAAGGCGGAGGCTGCTGATTTTGTGTGTGTGTGTGTGTGTGTGTGTGTGTGTGTGGTGTGGTGTACATGCATGCATGTGAACATACAAGAGCACACGTTCGGAGGTAAGAAAACAACCTGTGATGTTGGTCCTTCCTTGCCTCCCAACTTGTTTGAGACAGAGCCTCTTCGTCACTGCTGCATAGGCCAAGCTAGCTGGCCCATGAACTCTGGGGATTTTCCTGTTTCAAATCTCCTAATGGAAGTGTTGGAGTCACACATGCCTGTACCATGGTGTCCAGCTTTAATATGGGTTCTGGGGACTCGAACTCAGATCCTCACGCTTGCATTGCTTGTCAAGTTCTTTTCCCACTGAGTCATCTCCTCAGTCCAGAAGTTTGTTTCTGATGAGACAAAGGTGAAAGCAAGAGGTATATTACTAGATGAGTACCTCCAAGATCCAAGAAATTTCATGCGTTTTACTTTTGTAATTGGAACATGTTTATAAGCTAGTAAATGGGACTTGAAAGTAGGGGAGTTTATAAAAGCAGTGAGAACAGAAAAGGAAAAATCAATATTTTTAAGTGTTGTGAGGGAAAGAATTTAAAGTCGAAGTATGTGGATGAAGATTGGAGACTGGAAGAATCTCAAATACACATTATGGAGTGGTAAAGCAGCTATAAAAACAGCCCTTGCAATTCCTTGGGAGAAAAATTACATAATCTAATGATACTTGGCTTTAAGCATCCACGTGAGAAACAGAATATTAGAAACCAATGTGAGTTGCTATTAGTCGCTTTTGCAAGGTGTTATTTGAAAGATATGAGCTCAGAGAAACAACTGCTGTGTATGCAAAGAGGAATGCAAAGCAGAGAATGTTTGAGTAAGGGTAGGGGATTGGAAAAACTGGGGGTGTGAGTCGCAGGCTCTGCTAAGACCCTCGTCCCTACTCTTCTCTAGGAGCCTAGCTGCTGTGGCCGGACACATGCACATTTCCTGAGGCTAGGCAAGGATTCCTAGGACTTTTTGCCTATCTCCAGGGTGTGCATTCTCCTTACAAGTAATATTCTCTAGTAAAAGCATCTACTTCACCGGAAAGTCAAACAAGGTCTTCCTTTCATCTTTGGTCACTGTCTTCCAGAGTTAGCCTTCCCCACCTTGTCCAGTACTGGTCAGGACCACCTCTTCTGTGAGCCTCGTAGCCTGTTCCTTAAAAACTTTTTGTGTCAAGTCCCATCTAGTCAGTTGAGGCACTCTACTGCTGGCTGGCCACACTGGGGAATGTCTGCATTGTTAGCTACTTGGGAGGCTGACAAAGAAGGATGTAGATTTGAAGTGAGTCTGGGCAATGTAACCATTAGCATCCTCGTTTTTTGAAAGTAATAGAAAAACCCAGGCACTGATTCATCAATGCATTTTACACTATTTAATGAAAACCCATCCTGTAGTTTCAAATTTAATGAATATCTAAGGCCCAAGGCATCCTGATGTTCCTACACTAGTGGGTTAAACAAGAGATCAATTTTAAATTAGGAAGTGGTATTTCGTGTGTGAGATTAATGAGAAGACATTCAGGGTCGCACAGGCTGGGCAGTAATAAAGTGTGTGTCTTGCATACACGAACCCTGGATTCCATCTCAGCACATTAGAAACAAATAGTTCCAATAACATGGTGTCTTAGCTGCTCCAGGATCCTCTTATCAACTAATCTCAAATTATAACAGTCTGAAAATTCTCAAGATCTGCTTGAATTGTCTTGGCTCGAATTTATGGAGTTGCATTGAAAACTTACCTGTTATCAAGATTCACAAAAATACTTCCTTTTTTTTAAGCTTGCAAAGAGATAAAGAAAACAGACACAGATCTAAATGCAATACTTTATCAGAAGGAAAATTATACGTTATTGTTTGGTGAAGGCCATTATCATTGCCTGCCTTACCCTTGGTTTCTATTATTTTTTTTTTTTGCTGTTGCTAAACAATAAAAAGATATTATCTCTCCCATGTTAGTTATGCATAACTATATCCCACAAAGCAGTGGTAAAATTTTCCAAACTAGTAAAATGAACAACTAATGCTTTTGAAGCATATCATGGTTCAACATTCCAAAATGTACATACCACACTGGTGTTATTGACTATTTGGAGGTAAAGGCAAGGGAAAAAGAGCAGATAAAGAAGTGTTCTATGGCCTTCTGCTGTTTGCCTAGCAGGAGAGGCATAAATCTGTCCCCTTTCCTGTACCTGGATGAGGACAAGGGCATTTATCACTGGAGACTGGAGAACCATATTCCAGTGAGTCTGCACAAATGGATCTTACTGGAAATAACAGCTGTCTTTGGGTATTTCCTAGTCACTGTGTTCTTGTGTCAGTCCCTTAAAGGCCCAGTCCCTTTCCTTTATCTACTACTCCAAAATTTCCTGTTCTTTGTTAAAATAATATAAGTCTTGATGTTTGATTACTTCTTTAGATTCTTAATTTCTTTTCTGTGAAACCTCTGTCTGTGCAAACAAAAATATCCTGGATTTGCTGCCTGCTTTCTTTTGTCAGTTTGACACAAAGGTGAAGTCATCTTGGAAAGAGAAACTTCAATCAAGAAAACAATCCGCAGACTTGCCGACAGACCAATGTGGTGGAGGTATTTTTTCAGTGCCGTTTCCCTCCTCCCAGATGACTCTGGCTTTGTGCCAAGTTGGCAAGGGACTTCTGTCTTAGTTCGCTTTCTACTCCTGTGATAAAGCACCATGACCAAGGCGACTTACAGAAGAAAGGGTTTATTTCGACTTATGATTCCCAGGGTTAGAGTCCATGATGGCAGAGGGGAGGCATGATGGCTCTAGCTAGAAGCTAAGAGTTTGCATTTTGATCCATGGGCAGGGACCAGAGAGAGTGAGCTAGCAATGATGTGAGTCTTTAAACTCAAAGCCTCACTCCACATTCATATTTCTTCCAACAAGGCCCTACCTCCCAAGCATCCCCAACCAGTGCCACCAACTGGAGACCAAGCATTCAAATGTCCAAGACTATCTCATTCAAACCACCATACTGCCAATAGAATTTGTGTGACTTCTAGTCTGTTAATATGAATTCTGTCGGTTTAGTCTACAGTCTTCAGTTATTAATTTGAGAAGGGAAAGGGATAAGTTACTTTAGGATAAAGCCAGGCATAGTGGTACACACCTTTAATCCCAGCACTAAGGAGTCCAGGTAGGTTTGTCTCTGTGAGTTTAAGGCCAGTCTGGTCTACACAACAAATTCCAGGCCAGCCAGGACTACATAGTGAAACCCTGTCTCAAAAAATTTTATTTTAGGAAGTAAAATAATTTTTGTTCTCTTTTTGCCAAAAAAAGTTATGTCTATATTCTTTTGCTTGTAATTCTAGGGAGTAATATTTTTTTCTATTTGAGGAAGGAGGTTTAGAAGAGGAAAAATACTCCATCCCTGCCATGTGTGTATGTGTTTATCTGTCTTGGTGAACTAATGACTTTATTGAGGTTACTTACAGGAACATAGATGACTTGAAGGTTGCTACACCAGTAAAGTTCATCCCAGGAACATGATGATGCATAAAAGCTGGATCCCTGGAAGTTACTGAGGCTCTTGCAGGCAGATCAATTGGTCAGAGTCTCCTCTGCTCAGCAACTGTTAGTGCTTGTATAACCTTGAGGAGGTACATGCCTTATGAATCTGGTTTCAGGAACTTCCTGAAACTTGTGAGTTGTTTACTCCCAAGAATTAATGAGTCTCTATTTAGGACTTCTCCAATCTCAGTGAGCCTCCCTCAAGGATTAAATATTTGAACTTGGAAGAAATTGCTACACAGCAGCAGGCTATGAAAATAGAGAGATGAGACTATCTGGCTGGAAAGGGTGTGAAAGGATAAGGGGACAAGAAAAGTTCACGGGTGAAACAGATATACCTCATTTTTCTTGTATGTGGAATTTCAATTAATCTCTCTCTCTCTTTCCCTCCCCTGTGTGTGTGTTTAAGACTTAAAGGAAGAAGGGAGACTATTTGCAGAAGGAAGAAGAATGGGAAAAAGGAAGACAAAACAGGGTGAAGGACAAAAACATGTTATAATATATCTCATTATAGCATGCCAACTAAAAACTAATGATAATAAACCAATAACAATAACAATAATAGTAATAGTAATAATAATCAAAGTGAGTTTACCTCTATCTGTCTCTTTGGGGAGACAGATTACTTGAACGTATTCAAGTAATCGAGTTTGCAAGAGCATTGACAACTCTCATTAGAATCTCCATAATCCTCTTCTGTGCAACAATAGAAGAAATTTCTATTAATAACTCAGTCTCTGGTACTGTAAATGTGTCCTTGGAAGCAGAATCTAAGTAAAGTGAGCGTGTGAGTTTGAGTGTGGTGCCAGCTCATGCCTAGGTTCAGGACAGGGTGGAGGTGGAAGGGGCTGGATGAGAATTTAAAAAAAGCTATCTAAAAGCTCTGTTTTCAGGGAGCGAAAGGATTTTAGGGGTTCAAAATTCTCCCATTTCAAGATAATTACTTTTTTATGACACAGCAACATATTTTTGGGTAATATATTCCAAACATTAAAAAAACCCTCTTAAACAGTATAAAATGTGTTACATTTTAAAAATATATAGAGTATTGTTTCTCTCCTGTTCTTTTTAGAAAAAAAAAATCAACGAAAAGAGTAATCACTGGGGAGTGGAGTGGGAGGACATAGTTCAGTTGCATAGCATCTGCTTAGCATGCATGAGACCCTGGAATTGATCCCCAGGGTTATCAAAGCCAATCATCAAATTAACTGTACCCCAGAATCTCCCTAGATAATGAACAATGATAATATTGAACCCTAAATGTATGCTATTTTTAATGGATCTTGAATAATGGAGCTTTGTGATCATGAATTCCCTTGAGGAAACCTCATCAGGAGCAGGGGTAAATGGTGGTATTCATGGTGTCTCTCCTTGGTCCAGGTATGGTACCCCTTGGAAGGGGATGGAAGAGGAGGCTGACAACTGACGGAGCACATTGGTATGTTAAATGAAAATGCAATTAACTTGTAATAGCTCTTACTTTCTTCTTTGTCATCTTCTACAGTTTGGTTTTCAGTCGGTTGTCACTAAGGCCTTAGCAGGTTGTCTTTATTTGATGTGGGTTTTTTTTTTTTTTTTTTAACTTCCATTATGACTTGCCAGGTTGGTTTATTCTAGTATCTGCGGAGACTTAGGTGCATTTTACTTATTTATTTTGTAAACTAGAAAGATACAGTTTAGAGAAATTATCTTTTTCCACTCTATTGTCCTCTGATGGAGCTGAGAAAGATATAAGAGAAACTGAAATGAAATAACGAAGGTATTGTTTTCTTTTTTTTTTTTTTCTTTTTTTTTTTTTTTTGGTTTT
This sequence comes from Peromyscus eremicus, assembly GCF_949786415.1. Lineage (NCBI taxonomy): Eukaryota > Metazoa > Chordata > Mammalia > Rodentia > Cricetidae > Peromyscus > Peromyscus eremicus. Next base: position 18,193,887 of record NC_081437.1, on the reverse strand, counting down.
TCGAGACAGGGTTTCTCTGTGTAGCTTTGTGCCTTTCCTGGAACTCACTTGGTAGCCCAGGCCGGCCTCGAACTCACAGAGATCCGCCTGGCTCTGCCTCCCGAGTGCTGGGATTAAAGGCATGCGCCACCACCGCCCAGCGGTATTGTTTTCTAAATAAGAATGAATCCCGGAGTCAATGGGCATGGTTCATTGTTTTTTGCACTCTTTCATCTCCTCTGTTCTCTGCTGTTCCCCATTCATCCTTCTCTCCTCCTTCAATTCTTTGTCTTTCTATCCTTTTCTCCTCCCTGTCTTCTTCCTTCCCTCTGTTACAGGGGAAATTGGGTGCCCCTGGAGTTCCTAGTTTCATTAATAAAATAATTTAAAGTGGACTTAAAGAGAAGCACAAGGAGTTTAAAAGACAGAGTGCACAGCAGGTAAGCCGTAATCCTTCACTCATTCAGAGGAGAACGTGGGGAGGAAAAAAACCATGCAATGGAATCTGGCATGAAGGTCAGACACATGATTGACAAGCAGCCGTACGATAGGGAGGTGAGCTTCAGAGAAAGAGAGGAAGACCAAAATATTGGAAGAAAAACTCAAAGGGTTAAGAACAGCATGCTTAGAAAAAGAGAAAGAAGGAAGGAAAAGCTGCCCTTTTCTCAACAATCCCCTCACATATGTGGCTGCAGTCCACAAGCTTCTGCTTTAGGCGTGAGGATTCTGGGAAGGGAGAGTTTCGGAGCTAATTATTCTGCCCTTCTCTTAAACACAGCTTAAGGACAGCGCCCTTCCTAGGGGTGGTCCCTTAGCCAAAGTGTTTGATGGTGCCCAGCTGGAGTGTTACCTTTCTACCCAAGCCAGAGTCTACTCTTGACCAGAGTTTTTTCTACTTTCATGCTCCTTCCTTTCTTCCTCCTCCTTTTCTCCTCCTCCTCCTCTTCCTCCTCCTCTTCCTCCTCCTCCTCCTCCTCTTCCTCCTCCTCCTCCTGCTCCTCCTCCTCCTCCTCCTCCTCCTCCTCCTCCTCCTCCTCCTCCATTTCTTTCCTCTCTACCCTCTCTTCCCTTCCCTCTAACACATGGTCTCACTAACGTGAAATCCTCCATGCCTCCCCAACCATGATGAATGGAAACCCTTTAAAGCTGTGAGCCAAAATAAATATCTCATCTGTTTAGATTTATTTTCTTTGTGTGTGTGAGCATGTGTGCTCACTGTGTTGGTTGTATGTGGGTACCTGCAGGGGCCAGGGGATGGTGTCTGGTTCCCTGAGCTGGAGTGACAGGCAATCGTGAGCTGCCCCAGATGGGTGATGGGATACACAGTCTGGTCCTCTGGAAGAACAGCGGCAAGTGCCCTCTCTCTAGGAAGACCCTGGGTTCTCTTAAGTTATTTCTTTCAGGTATCTTGTGACAGACCAGGTTTTCATTAATCAGCGCAGCCAGTGTTCTACAATGGCCTTGAAGAGAAGCAACGTCTCTGGTGCATCGCCAGTAACGTCTTCCTGATGATGGCAGATGGCAACTTAATTTTAAGTTTGTCTGGAAAGGGTGATTTCCCCCCTCTTGGCTGAGGTGAGGCTCCCGGGGAGACAAGGCCCCATAGAATGCTAATTCTGAAAGATCGGATTTCTCATGGAATCTTAATTGGAGGAACTGGGAATAATGACTGTAAGTTGACCAATGAATAATTTCCACATGGGAAAAATCTCCATACAGTTGTTGTTAGAGACATCCAAGTCTCCGGCTTCTTCTCTACCTGATGGCTCTCATAAATCCAGACTTTTCCCTGGTGCCTTATCTTGGTACTATGCTGTGAAGACCCCTTGTCCTCCCGCTGCCACAAGGCCCCTAAACATTCTTGGGTAACTGCTATTTTATATTTATGTTTCCTTGAGGACTCTCTGGAGCCGGTAACGGCATCTGCTCCCACGGTTTTTAGGACATAAAATCCTGAGCTCCTCATATGATGTATGGCGGGCGCTGCTTATGCACCCCATTTTAATCAGTTTCCCGTCTCTGCTGCTGAGGGTAAGTGTTTTCTGCATCATGACACTGACAGATAGAGGCCCTCATCGCCCGTGTTCATAAATTCATGAGAAAATTAGTTTACAGTTATGAAATAGCACATTATATTTTCCGTAGCCAGGCCGATTTCTCTCACAAGGGGAAGATGGACTGTTTGCTTAGGAAGGGCAGGCTGAGTGGGCTCTGCTGTTGGACAGAACACAGGACGACACTTGGGGCGGCACCCCGTGTGTGTTCCTTCATTCTCAGAGAGGACGACATTCATCTGTTACATTGCTTGAGCCGCATTAGAGAGTTTTTAGATAAAAAGCAATTCTGTAGATACGAGCCGTGCTTTGAGACAGTTGTTTTATGAGAATTTTATTTCTGAAATGACATTTATGACCTGGCATTAAGTGACTTCTTATGCCATCGTTTCATAATACTAAGGAAAGAAGTCATGGAAATAAATGATTTAAGTACATGCGTTTCCCAGCTCTCTCTGTTCTGCCCAGGGACCACGGTCTGTGTGTTATTGCTAAGGAGAGTTTGTGAGTTTTGTCATTTCTGATGGTTGTGGTTGTTGTTATTGTTTTATTTTATTTTTTGAGACTGGAGCTTGCTGTGTTGCCCAGGATGGTCTTGAACTCCTGATCTACCTGCCTTAGTTTTCTGAGCTCTGAGATCACAGGCATGCACAGCAAGCCCAGATTAGCTATGGAGTTTTATATAATGAAGGAAATTTCCAACGTTCATTTTAGAATTTACCCAAGGGTAATATTTTTCTACTCTTTCCACAGAGTTCCAGTTTGGAAATTGCCAGTGGGCTTAAGTTAAAGAACAAAAAGGTAATAAGAACTTGGAGTCCAATAGATTCATGAAGCAGATTAAATAAAGTTTTCTTTATTGCAAGTTTTCAAAAGCCTTTAAAATGTTATTGTGGGTTATGGTCCCCAGGATGCAATTATATTGTTCTCTCAAGATACTTTGATCACAAATTCAATTTTTTTTTTTTTTTTGAGACAGAGTTTCTCTGTGTAGCTGTGGCTGTCCTGGAACTCGCTCTGTAGACCAGGCTGGCTTCAAACTCACAGAGATCCACCTGCCTCTACCTCCCAAGTGCTGGGATTAAAGGCGTACGACCACTACCTCCTGGCCACAAATTCATTTTTAACATATCACTCTGTTGAATTCATGCTTGATCAAACATAGTTGCACAGGTGCTGATCTCCCACGTTTCAGTGAAAAAATAGGACCTAGAGGAGAAAATTGGTGTGTCTGAGAGGAGGCGTACGGAGACTCAGATCTGGCGCCGGACCTCCTCATGTCTCTGTGATTCTCTCCCTGTTTTCATACCAGCTTCCTTGGCTTATGCTCCCTCACATGGTGACCATCACTGGAGGAGCTCCTCCACAGTCTTAGAACATATTTTTAAGATTTTATCCAAATTAAAAAAAATAGAATGATTTATAGAATTTTTTTTTGTTTTGTTTTGTTTTTTTTGAGACAGGGTTTCTCTGTGTAGTTTTGGTGCCTGTCCTGGATCTTGCTCTGTAGATCAGACTGGCCTCAAACTCACAGAAATCTGCCTGGCTCTGCCTCCCTAGTGCTGGGATTAAAGGCCCACTGCCTGGCGATTTATACAATTTTAATTATCTGTTTCTCTCTCTCTCTCTCTCTCTCTCTCTCTCTCTCTCTCTCTCTCTCTCTCTCTCTCTCTGTGCAGGCCAGAGGTTAACATTGGTTGTCTTCCTCAATTGCTCTCCAACATATTTATTTGTGTATGTAATTATTTATTCTTCTCTCATATATTACATCCTGACCAGTTACCCCTCCCCTCTCTCCTTTCAGCCCTCCTCCCCCGCCCCACTTCCCCATTTTTTGAGATCATTTTTTTTTTTAACTGAACCTAGAGCTTGCTAAATGGCTAGTCTGGCTGTCTAAACAGCCCAAGGGGACCTGTCACCATCACCCCAGTGTTGGGATTACAGGTGCTCCTTTGCACTGGTACATCTCGCGTTGTGTTTAACGTGACTGAAGGGCCTGTGAATTCATGCTTGTCTGGCAAGCACTTCAATGACTGATTTGCCCAGACCTCTGTATTTTGTATTAGCATTCCTTGTATCTCTGTATGTTTCTTTTTATACAGTTTTTGCTTTGGTTTTGACGTTGCTTTGCTTTATTTCTTATTTTGCATCTATTTTGGAGATGGGGGAGGGTCTTGCTTCAACTTAAACTCTCCCTAACCTATCCTCCCAAATGTTGGGGCCATAGGTGTGCCCCACTGTGCCTGACACACCTCTGTAAATTGTGAGTATATATATGACTGTCCATGTTGCCTATCTCTACATATTCATGGTGTCCCCCATTATTTCTCCACATGCATAATTTATCATTTTAACCATTCTAAGTAGATTTATATTGTTGTGAGACCAAAAAACCCGAGAACTTTTAATAGTAGGATTTTAAAATACAGAGTTTAATTTTTATCTTTTTCTTTTCTTGAGTCCTAGAGATCAAACCTAGGACCTCATGCATGCTGAGCACACATTTCACCTCGGCTTCTTCTTCTTCTTCTTCTTCTTCTTCTTCTTCTTCTTCTTCTTCTTCTTCTTCTTCTTCCTTTAAATAAAGAATATATCACTGTGTTGGCTAATTTTATTTCAATTGAACACAAGCTAGAATCATCTGAGAGGAGACCCCAAATTAGAAAATGCCTCCATTAGACTGGGCTGCAGGCAAGCCTATGGGGCATTTTCTTAATTAGTGATTTATGCGGGAGGGCCCAACCTATGGTAGGTGGGCCATCCCTGGGCTGATGTTCCTAGGTTCTACAAAAAAGCAGGCTGAACAAGCCATGGGCAGCAAGCCAGTAAGCGGCACCATTCCATGGCCTCTGCATCAGCTCCTGCCTCCAGGTTCCTGCCCTATGTCTTCTTTCCATGATGTGATGTGAAATGTAAGCCAAATAAACCCTTTCCTTTCCAAGTTGGTTTTTGGTCATGGTATTTCATCATAGCAACAGTAACCCTAACTAAGACAAGTTGGTCGGGACAGTGGGGTATTTTTGTGACAGAGATGACCATGTTCTTTTTGTGGGGGAAAGGGGATTACAGAAGGACTTTGGAACTTTGGGCTAAAAGAGTCACTGAGTGTTGAGAGCTTAATGTGCTGTTCAGTAGGAGTTTAGAAGATAAGATTGTTCCGAGGTCAGGGGCTGGTCTGGAAGACACCCAAGCACCTACCCGGGCCCCACAGCCCAGGGTGGCAGGAGTCACTATAACGAACAAACAAACATGTGATAGAGAGATAGGAAAGATAGAGTACGTAGTGGAGATATGGGAGAGAAAGAAAAGTGGAGCGGTTCATGTGCTGTGGAGAAGGCAGAACTGGAGACTCGATGCTAAGGAGCAGGCTGGTTACGAGGAGCCTGTTGCTGCAACCTGAGGCCATGTTGATGTCTGTGTCCCTCCCCCCACCCCCCCACCCCCCATTCCCCCTCCCCCCACCCCCCATCCCCCCACCCTGCCATGCAGTTGCGGGGGGGGGGGGGGCAGGGGCTGATCTGAGTGGCCAGTGCTGCCCCCTAGGGCCGTGTCTGGGTCCATGGTTCTACTGCAGCCCGGGTCTCTGTTGATGTCCGAGGCTCCGGGTTACTACCAAAGGTCATTCGGATGTCTGTGGTCTGGGCCACCACCTGAAGCCTTGTTGAAGTCGGAAGTGCCATGTTGAGCTGTTACTGGCCCTCCCTGACCTGCAGCATCTGTAGGGATGTGGCCCAGGGAGAGCTGTCCTGATGGAGTTGGCCCACCCCAACATCTACCCCTACCTATGAGCCGCTAGAAGGCGTGAAGGGACCGGTCCTGTGGAACCACAGCCGTAAGATCCCCATGACTCTGGGCCACAGCAGGATGTCTGAGCGGAGTCTTGGAGAGAGCCCAGTGCTGACGGTGTAGCAGAAGCCAGGGGCCTTGAACCAGACCCATGAAACTTGGCAAGTAAAGCTGTTTGGGCAGAAGGATATACTGCGTGACGCGCCGCACCTCCCAAAGCCACTACTAGGATGGAAGGAGAATGTGATGGAGAGTCGGGAAAGAGGGAGGGGCGGAATGATATAGGTTCGGCAGAACTGGAGATGCCACAGCGGCGGCTGCCGTGAGTGAAGGCTGCGATCAATAGAGAAACAGGTCATTGCCCAGAGGAGTCGGTGAGATGTTTTTCTTTCTCTTTATTTTTTAAAATTTAAATTGAATTTTTTTTATTGTCTTTTGGGGGAGAGGTTATAAGGGTGGAGGGTGGATATGGAGGGACTGGGATATGAGTAGATTTGGAGTGCATGATGTGAAATTCCCAAAGAAGCAATAATACATATATACATATATATATATATACATACTTTATATATATATATATAAAGAGTGTTGAGAGAAATGCAGCCAATGGAGGCCTGACTTGCGAAGTTGCAGAGGCAAGCAAAGACTACCAGGCCATTTGTGTGAAGAATCTGTAGTGTCTGGTCAGCTGGAGCTGAAGAACTGGTTAAGTCAAACCTTTGTTTTGCCGGGACAATGGATGCTGGTCAGCTGGAGCTGAAGAATCAACTGTGATTAAGAAGAGACCAGCATCACTGAGATGAAATCTTCTGGGAAGTATTTCCTCAGAGTCAGAATATGCAAGCTGTGTTCAGAGATGTTCAAAGTTGTTCCTTGTGCTAGAAGTCGAACTTGATCACGTGTAAGAGTCTCCCAGGGAGTATTGGTTTTGAAGGCATGAAGGGGTCACGGGGAGCAGCTGAGGCCTGGCATTGTGAGAGGCCAGGAGAGGCTGTTAGGAATTGTGGTGGGACCCTCAGATGCAGTGGGGGGGTGGGGGGGGGTGGGGGTGGGGGTGGGGGTGGGGTGGAGGCAGGGTGGCCCAATCCATGTAGACATGGTGGTGGGGTGGCATGTGGAGATACACAAACCAGACTCTGCATCCTCGTGGAAATGGTTTAACATAATAGAGAGATGAAGAGGCAGAAAGACAGGAAGGGAGAGTGGGGGTGGGGTGGGGGGGAGAGGGGGGTGGAAGGATGGGGAGAGGGAAAGGAGAGAGAGAGAAGGGGAGTGAGGGGGTTGAGAGGGACAAAAGAGAGGGGAAGGGGAGGGGTTTTCCCTTAAGAATAGGTTTGCCTGGCAGCTGTAATGCATGCCTTTAGTCCCAGCACTCAGGAGGCAGAGGCAGGTGGATCTCTGTGAGTTCGAGGCCAGCCTGGACTACAGAGCGAGATCCAGGACAGGTACCAAAACTACACAGAGAAACTGTTAGTTTTTCGGCTGCGTTGTGTTCTTACCCTGCAAGGAAATGCCACGAAACACGACAGAATCCGCTAACAAAGAGTTTTATTAAAGGTAAAGGGACAGAGAGTGAACAGGCCTGTGGGAAACACGTGTGTGGAGAAGAAGGAACCGGGAACATGGCGCCTGATTTTAAAGGCTGGGCATGCACAGATTAACGTCATTACTACACGCAAGCGCGCGTAGATCACATGGCCACGTTGCGCGCTTACGTGGCTAGTGGAACGTCACAGATCTTGGTCCCGCGAGATGCCCTGACCCGGAAATGGCTATCCTGACCTGGGCCTGGCTAGGCGGAAGTGTCCGCCAGGCATATGCGAACACGCCTGACCGTGGGGGCTTGTTGTGCAAACCTTTCAGAAACCCCATCTCGAAAAACAAAACAAAACAAAAACCAAAATAAAACAAAACAAAAAAAAAGAACAGGCTTCTATGTCAGGGCATAGGGTGGCGCCAAGAGGCGGGATCAGACTGTTAACAGAGGCCACTGGTGAAAGGAAAGCTGGAGTAGCCGTGGAAGCCCCAGGATTGAAGGGGTCATGGGGAAAAGTTGAGGCTTGGCACCATGAAGCGAGCCCAGGAGAGTCTATTGGTGGACGTGAAGCCCGGTTGCAGCAGAAGACCCCAGCGTTTTGGAGATCCTCGTACCGTGGGATGACCACCGGGAACAGCAGCAGCAGTGGAGTGGAGCTGCCCCAGTTTAGAAGACAAGCTGTGTGTGCTGCAGAGGGCAGAGCTGGAGAAGCGACCCAAGCCCCTTGGAGGAGCCCAGAAGATGGTGAGTGAACCCCAGATACTGAGCACTGAGTTATTTACGCCCTCGGAGTGTGGTTTTGCTTTGTTCAGATTGTGACTGTGTCCTGGTTCTTTCCTCTTGAAGTAAGAAAGTATTTAATTTATTTTTGATTTGATAGGATCTCACGTGTTGAGAGGACTTGAATTTTTAACAGAGATCTTGGATTTCAAAGGAGACACTGGATTTTTATAGAAACTGAACTTTAAAAGTATTTAAATTAGTAAAGTCTGTGGGACATTTTTAAGTTTGTAATATACTTTTTATTTGTGATCTTTATTAATCTGAGATCTTGGGGATGGGCCAAAAAAAGGAAAGGTTATATCTTAAAATGTTTTTGCGTGTCAAGTTGACAAGGGGCGAATTGTGCTGGCCAATTTTATGTCAACTTGACACAGGCTGGAGTCATCTGAGAGGAGAGAGCCCCAGTTGAGAAAAACCCTCCATAAGAGTGTGTGAGGGTCTCTGCAAACACCAAGGTCAGCGGAGTGTTAATCTGTTAGTGGCAAGAATGAAGTCCGGTTCACAAGGACTCAGGAGCTGATGTTGGTTCAAATTTTGAGAGTCCGACACTGGGTAATTTTAGGCATTATTTATCACAGCACAATTTGGGAAAAAGTTTCCCGGTGATAATTAACTCAGCCCCATGTGCATAACAAAGCTTAAGACGTGACTGCATCGAAACTCTTTTATAGTACAAGTGACAGCTTCAGTAAAATGGGTTCTACAGATTAACTGAGCACTCAGGCTCCCGATAAGCTCGTGATAAGGGTTTTGGGGGAGGGTATCACTCTAGATTGACTGAGATAAACAAGCTCAAGATAAGGGGCTGGGGAGCTGGTGTGACCTGGCCATACAGATAGCACAGAGGTCACTAGACTATTAACCACATGGTTCTCAGTCTTCCAGGCAAAGAACAGGTTATACATCTCTCCCTTTGAAAAGACAACCCTGTGTGTTTAACATTCCTGGTTTCCTTAGTGCTGTCTGTGAGCAGAAGGACCTACATGTCTCCATCAAAACTAGACTATAGGCAAACTTGTAGAGCATTTTCTTAATTAGTGATTGATGGGGGAAGGCTCAGCCCATTGTGGGTGGTGACATGCCTGGGCTGGTAGTCCTGGGTTCTATAAGAAAGCAGGCTAAGCAAGCCATGGGGAGCAAGCCAGTAAGCAGCACCCCTCCATGGCCTCTGCATCAGCTCCGGCCTCCAGCTTCCTCCTTGTTTGAGTTCCACCCTGACTTCTTTCAAAGACGGACTAAGATGTGGAAGTGTAAGCCAAACAGACCTTTTCTTCCCCAAGTTGCTTTTGGTCCTGGTGTTTCACTACATCAATAGGAACCCTAACTAAGACAATCACATTTAACAGGTTTTTATGTTTTATGAGTACATTTCAATTATTAGATATTTAATTTGTGATGCTGTAACTTATGGTCATGCTGTTCATATAACTGCTAGATAAACTATTTTTTAGGGAAGCTTTAGGTTCATAGTAAAATTGAGCAGGAGCTACAGGGACCCTCCAGATGTCCTCAGCTAATATATTCATAGCCTCCTCTGTTATCTCCAGTTCCATAGTTTTGCATTTTACAGAAAGCTGCTTAGTTGGAGCCAGACAGGAGTATGTAGGTTTTTTAGGTTGTCTTCTTTCATTTAGTAATTTTCATTTAAAATTCCTTCATAGTTTTCACAGCTAGATAGCTCATGTCTTTGTAGTATTAATATTTCGTTATCCAGTGTGGTATAGTTTATTTGTTCATTCAGCAGTTGAGAGATTCCTGGTTGCTTCCAATGTTCGTCAATTAATGAGTAAAACTGCTATAAACATTTTTGTCTTCAACATGATATTTGTTTTGTTTTTCAAGACAGGGCCTCACTGTCTTAGTTAGGGTTTCTGCTGCTATGAAGAGACATCATGACCATGGCAACTCTTATAAAGTGAAACATTTAATGGGATGGCTTACAGTTTCAGAGGTTTAGTCCATTAATATTGTGGTGGGACCTGGTTGGCACACAGGCAGACATCGTGATGGAGCTAAGAGTCCTACACCTTGATTGGCGGGCAATAGGAAGTGAACTGTCTCTCTGGGCATGACTTGAGCACATATGAGACCTCAAAGCCTGCCTCCACAGTGACACTCTTCCTCCAGCAAGACCACACCTACTCCAACAAGGCCATACACCTAACGTGCCACTCCCTTTGGGGCCATTGTCTTTCAAATCACCACACTCACCCTATGTGTATGTCCTGGTTAGCTTTAGCTGTTAACTTGACACAGACTAGAATTATCTGGGAGGGAAATCTCAATTCAGGAATTGCCTAGATCAGATTCTCTTCAGGGCGCGTCTGTGGGAGACTGTCAAGGTTGATTGATATGGGAGGACCCAGCCCGCTGTGTGTCTGGTGCAATTCCTCCAGAAAGAAAGTCCTGAACTGTGAAAGAAAGCAAGCTAAGCACAATCATGTCAGCTAGCCAGCCAACAGCATCTCCCAAGGTTCCTTCTGTACCTCCTTCGCTGTGAAGCGAGTTCCTCGGTAAGAGGTAATACTGTGTGGAACAGCAAGTATGCCTACCTTCAAATTCCAGCCCTGAGTTCCTACCTTGACTTCCCGTCAATGACGACAATGCTGACTATGACCTGGAACTGTAAGCCAAATAAGCTTACAGTTGTAGGCCTCCCCTCCTTTAAGTGTGTGTGTGTGTGTGTGTGTGTGTGTGTGTGTGTGTGTGTGTGTGTGTGTGAACCTGTTCACATCCTCCAGTGCACCTTCCTCTGCTTCTGTTTTACTCATCGTGGGCCACACTGCAGTCATCTGTGGACTCATCCCCCTCTCTCCCTGTCAGTGAGCTCCTTCAGGGACGTCCTTCCCGTCTCCCCAGTGTCCAGATTTTAGTGTGGTTCAAGTTCCATTGAGTTGAACAAACCAAAGTTCAGAGACTAAAAGGTCAAAGATCCAGTGTAAGAGCCCCTCACTGAGAAGGCTGATTCCAGAGCAGAAGCCACTTATCTCTTAGAAGAAAAAAAAAACCACCTCCCAACTCCTGGTTAGGATCTCCGGCTCTCTATTCCTCCTGCCTCAGTGAGTCAGGGCTAGTTGAGGTGGCAAAGATGTGTACTGGGCAGCTCAGGTATCTCATGGAAGGAAAAACCACCTCCCGACCCATGCCTAGGATCTCTGGCTCTCTATTCCTCCTGCCGTAGTGAGTCAGGGCTGGTTGAGATGGCAAATACGTGAACTGAGAGCTTAGGGCTGCACCAATCACCAGCTGTTGGACTTCAAAGCTCAGGGCATTTCTTTCTTAATATGGATATTCTAATCACAGAGATCCTAATGGGATGCTGGAATCTGACCTCCAGATCCCTCCCCTCCACGAATGTATTGTGAAAACAACAATAGTTTGGAAGGGGAAGGGAAAAAAACCATGAGGGAAGCTGGTTTGGAAACTCTTTCTGAGGGACATTTTTTAAACCCGTAAAACTGTAAGGTGAGTTTTATGGGCTTTGTCTTTCTTCGAAGCTCTATAAAAATCACGGTTTTATTGGTGCCATCCCTTTGTGTGGAGTCAATGATGGATAAGCAGATGATCATTGTATTTCCTGGTGGAGACAAGCTGTGTTGGCTTTTATTATACCTGATCCTCCCCCCAAAGGAGGGTTGAAAGTGCAAGGTAGTCCATTCTCTTTGGCAGAGGGAAGCTGTAAACATTTTCTCATCTGCTTGCTCTTATTATATTAGAACATTTCAATGATTATAGGTTTTTAGTTCTCTTGTGGGGAGCTTGCAAATAATATTTTTATTTATTTATTTATTTTTTTTGGTTTTTCGAGACAGGGTTTCTCTGTGTAGCTTTGCGCCTCTCTGGAACTCACTTGGTAGCCCAGGCTGGTCTCGAACTCATAGAGTTCGCCTGGCTCTGCCTCCCAAGTGCTGGGATTAAAGGCGTGCGCCACCACCACAAATAATATTTTTAAGATCTATGTTTCCTGTGTCTCAGATGCAAATACAGTGTTACCTGGAGTCACACAGGATCCAGCATTAACTAGTTTCAATATATTCTACCATGAGAATTAGTGGCATTTTAGCTCAGCATACTAAGATTAGCCACCCTCTTTGTCAAAACAGGGAATCCTAATTCATCCTCCAAGAGATTTTTTCATGGCTAGGGGGACAGCTCAGTTGGTAGAGTAGTTCTGAAGCCCTGGATTGATCCCAGATACCACACAACCCAGGGGTGGTGGTACACTCCTGTAATTCTAGGACATAGGGTGTCAGCTGGAGGATCAGGAGTTCAATGTCATCCTTGATCACCATAATGAAGTCAAAGCCAGCCTGGGCAACATGAGACCCTGTCTCAAAAGAAACAACAAATGAACGAAAGTATAAACTTTTCCCTTCTTGGTGCTACTGGATCACGGCTTGTTTGCATACTCTGATCACTGTCTTGTTTTCAGGGAAACTCAATATTAAATGATCCCCAGCCTTTTGATCCCTTCTGTTCCTACGGCTGGGAAACACTGTCTATGTTTGACTGGTACAGGACAGAAAACTGATTTCCTGTTTTGTGCTAAGTATGGTAAATAGCTTTTGGTTTTCTGGAACACCAACTTGGAAGATGATGAGTGTTAAGTCTGAAACTAGGGACAAATGCCTAAGTGGGGTGCCTGTTTAATCTGTCAAAAAGTGGACACTAGATGCTAGTCTCTCTCAGCGTCGCCAACAACTGTTATGGAGTCCTGGCTTCTCTCAGCACTTCTCACCCCTACCCTGAATCTCTCCAACACCTGAGCTTCCCTTCCCCTGGCTTCCCTGACTTCTACATAAGCCAGCCATTTTGGCTCTACAAGCTCTTGATCTCTTGGTCTCTGGATTCCCAGGTACTCTCTTTGCTCCCTCTCTCCTGCTCACTCCTCTTCATGGCCCAGCCTAGTCTGGACTCTTCCAGATGTCTCTGACTGTGCTCTCTCTCATGTCTACAATAAATTTTCTCCTCTACCATACCTAGGAGGAGTCATGTCCTAATTGTTTCTTCATTCAATGAGGTGATGTGAAGATTCAATATTAAGCAACACTACAGTAGGTTAGGGACTGCCTCAGGGTTGACAGTGGGAACACAAGAGAGACGCACTGCTCACCTGATTGCTCTCCCTTCTAATGTAACAGATTCAGGCATCACATAACTTTGTGCCATCTGTGGTCAGAAAATATATCTCACTCTTAAATGGGCCAGTTAGAGAGGGAGGTGATTAGGATTAGAGTCACAGTTTAAATGATCAGAGTTGTGAGAATACAGGAGAACCACAGTTGGAGATCATCCCTGTAGTCATGAATCTACAGACAGGTGTGATCCTCTTGAAGTGCCTACAGGCTAAAGGATACTGGTAGGAATTGGCCTCACATTCCCCAGCAGGCAGCATCATCATTCTATTGGTGGATTTTTTTTGTCTTGCCACCAGCCTGCTCCCAAATAACCACACAGAGACTTATTATTAATTATATGCTTGCCTGATAGCTTAGGCTTGTTACTAACTAGCTCTTACAACTTAAATTAACCGGTATTTCACATCTACCATGTTGCTGTACCTTTTTTCAGCATGGCATATTCATCTCCTGCTTCCTCTGAGTCTGGCTTGCAACTCCACCCTCCTTCTTCCCAGTATTTTCACTGTCTGGCTCTCCCGACTAACCTCTTTCGGCCTAGCTATGGGCCAGTTGGCTCTTTATTAACAACAAGAGTAACACATCTTCACAGTGTACAGACAGTTATTCCACACTATCAGTCCCTTCTTAGTTTTTCATTTGCTTTGAGATGCACTAAGCCTCTGTTTGTTTCAGATCACTCCATGAAGCAGATAGTCTAGCATACTGAAGTTTCCAGAAGATCTGGTGTCCACTATTTTTAGGTCTTGGCTTTCTTAAAGGAGGGATGAAGAGAGGGAGCGATGAAGAAAGGGAAAAAGGGATGTGTGGATTCATGATGTGGGGCATTGTTAGCAGGGAGTGCAGACTGGGAGGGTGGGGCCTGATTGGAGGAAGTCTGCAACTTGAGTATGCCTTTGAGAAATGTGTTGTTACTACCTCCTCCTAATCTCCCCTCTGCCTCTTGGCTGCAAGGGATGAGCAACTATGTTCTATTTTGCACCTTTCACCATGATATTTGACCTCACCTTATGTCCAAAGCAACGGGGCCAAATTACCATGGACTCAAACTCCTGGAACCATGAGCCATGTCCTGCTTTCAGGTTGTTTACAACACATATTTTGTTACAGTGATGAAAAACTGACTAATACCCAGTGGGGAGGGGCCAGGCCCAATTTTGAACTAATTGATTGAATTTTGCCAGGTTGAAGCTAGCAATAACACTATGCTCCTGAGAATGAGTATTACAGAAGTTCAATGTGATATCTAATATGCTACTGAGCCTTGCCATTGACTGTACTTAACCATTTTGAGAGATCACTAATCTAATTTCCAAAGTGGCTGCAGTGGCTACAAATTCCCTAGCATTGTATGAAGACTCTAATTTCTCCATGTCCTCTTACCAGGGTAGTTTCTGAGCTTATACAACTCAGAGGTCATAGAGCAGCAAGGCATGGGGTTCCATCTTTAGCATGTGTGTGGTGTGAGATGCATGCCCATGTGTACACATTTTCTCTTCTCTCTCTCTCTCTCTCTCTCTCTCTCTCTCTCTCTCTCTCTCTCTCTCTCTCTCTCTCTAAGATAGAGACAGAGAAACAGAACAATATCACTGACCAGTTAGCTTTATGTTCCCTTTCTCATGCTAGGATAAAGGATGGAAGAGCTACATTGTCATGCCAATTGAAACTGGCCCATTTGGATAAGTTGGTCCATGTCTCTCTCTCCTGGTTTCTCAAGTCAAACAAACAACTTCATTTCAGCTGGCTGACTTCAAACTTTAGCATGAGTGATTCCATTTTAACTTTAGCATGAGTGATTCCATTTTGATGTTCAATCATATCTATTGGTCTAGTAACAAGAGCCTGGTCAAAAAGAGTGGTATCATGGAAATTTCACTGAACTATTCTCATTTATTACCTGTTTTTTTTTCCCCTGAACATTATCCTTTAACAAATCTCATGCCCCCTAAAGTCAATCTCAGACTCCATCTTGCAGCAGCCTGTCTTGGAAAGTGTCCCTGCTCAGCCAGTCCAGGATGACACTTCTTCCAGGATCCTTTTCCCCACTGTGGCAGCCTCACCCACCTTCTACTGCAAACAGAAAGAGAGACAAGTTCTGAAAGAACACAGGAAAGAGAATTATAAAGGAAAAAGAAGGAAGAATGGTGGGGACAAGGTTCTGAGAAGGTACAGTGCAAGAGGGAAGGGCGGCCATTAAAGGAGTCTGCAAAATCAGCTCTGCCACCTTGATGACTGCTTTGTGACAATCTCTTCATAACTTCAGAGAAGATGGGGCCTTAGCAGATTCCTCTGAAGACGAGCAGTGGGCCAAACATGAACTTCTCTGTGTGGAATAAGAAGGCAAGGGTGTCCAGGTGGCTGGAGGATGTGTCCGCAGGTGGGATGAGACAAAGGATGTGATTGGCTGGTGGAATTAAAACAGATCTTTATAGGTGGGTTTTTTTGAATGGGGGCGGGGCAGAGGCTTCTGAGACAGGATCTCCACTCTGTAGCCTGGGCTAGCTTGAACTCACTTTGTAGCTCTGGCTCGCCCCAGAGTCATGTCAATTCTCCTGCCTCAGCCTCTCAGGGGCTGGGATAACAGGCATGGTGAGCCACCAGTCCTGGCCCTTTAAAAGTGATTTTTATTTGAAGTTTGAGAGCATATGGTATTCAATGTAAATCTCTCTTCCTACTCCTCCAAGAAATCATCCAGCTTTTAAAAGAATGCCTAAGGAGAGTTCATCTATTTTTTGAACAGTGAGTCCTGTTATAGAAGCAGATGTAGGGGGGAGAAAATGGACTGCCTCCAGGTGGAGTTCTGCTCATAAAGGAAAATATTGAGGAAAAAAAATGACCAGCTGGAGCTTGTCTATATGAATTTGTGATGGGGATCAAACACAGAAAAACTTGGGTATATGAGGAAAGGACTCGACCTTGAACTACATTCTCTGCCCACTCTATCTGCTGTGGCATTTTAAAGAGTATACATGGTTGGGTATTAGCACAGGCACTTTTTCCTTTTGGAGAAAAACATCCCAATCACCACTCTTGCAGATCTCCTTCCAATCTTCATCATCCTTTTAAAGTACAAATGTGATACCTGCCTAAGCCGTCTTCCCAAAGGGTACCAATACACTGTTTCATGTAATTACAGAGTGGTCGAGTCAACCGTTCTAAAATCATCCTGCAGTGGCAGAGGATGGGAGAAATGGCTAGAAGCATTTCGTCGTCCCTTTGGAACCTCTTAACTCGTTCCTGTCCCTACAAGTCTTCTATTTCCAAAAGACTGTTTCTTGCTTCCTCTTCATTTCTTCCCCACTCTCCCTTTCTTTTAGGAGTAGGGGTACAAGCTGGGCATGGAGGCTCACACCTCTAATTCTAGCATTTGGGATACTGAGATAAGAAGACCGCCATGAGCTAGCCTTAGGGACAGAGTGAGTGAGTCCAGGCTAATAACCTAGGCTGCTTGTCCAAAAATAAATAAGAAAAATGAGGATGGGGTGGGGAAGTCTTGGAATCACATTGATGAAGCTCTGTTCATCTCTACCACATCCCGTATCTGAATGACCGACTCTGGACTTGACATGTTATTATGCTATTTCTTGTTCCTCACCTGTAAAATAGGTGAGTGCTTACTGAATAAATACTAGTATGTGTCCCACATAGAAAATGTTACTAAAATGTTACCTATTAATGGATGATGAATTATTGCTGTTCACTACATACTGATAGTCATACCATAACTAGAAATTACCTTAATCTTTAAATACCTTTAGAAAGAGGGCTCTTAACTTATGTGCAGTCCAGAAATACATTCTCCACTTCTAAAAGAAAACAAGGAAAATGTGGCATGTATCTGCAATGGGTATAACGTTTTTTTTTTTTTTTTTTATGTTGTTGTTGTTTGTTTTTTTTCAGAGCTGAGGACTGAACCCAGGGCCTTGCGCTTGCTAGGCAAGTGCTCTACAACTGAGCTAAATCCCCAACACTGTTTTTTTTTTTTTTTTCATCAACCATAAGAAAAAGGAAGATGGTGGTTTTCAGGAAAATAGAAAGGGAGATAGTCATATTAAGCAAATAAAGGGTAGTTTCAGGAAGACAAATATTACATGTTTTGTCTCATTTTGGATTTTATATAGATACATAAAAAACCAGATAGGTATATTCATGAAATAAATCAGTAACTGACAAATGGGATCACACGAAATTGAAAAGCTTCTATACAGTGAAGGAAACAGTCCAGTGAAGAGATAGCCTACACATGGGAGAAAATACTTCGTTGGCTATATAGTCAATAGGCGATTATATCTAGACTACATAAAGAACTCAAAAAGCTGAATATTATACACACACACACACAAACAAACAAGAAATCCAAAACAAACAAACAAACAAACAAACAAACAAAAAACAACCCACCCCAAACCCCCAAAACCGCAGTAAATGGGTGTCTTAGAGTTAGCATTGCTGTGGTGAAACACCATGACCAAAGCAGCTTGGGAAGGAAAGGTTTATTTTGCTTATGATTCCACATCACTGTTCATCACTGAAGGAAACCAGGACAGGCACTCAGACAGTGTGGGGACCTGGTGGCAGGAGCTGATATAGGGCCACGGAAGAGTGCTGCTTACTGGGTGCTCCTCATGGCTTGCTCAGTCAGCCCAGGATGTCACCGCCCACAATGAGCTGGGCCCTCCCACATCAATCACTAGTTAAGGAAATGCTCTGCCTGCTTGATACAGCTCAGTCCTAACAGAAGCATTTTCTCAACTGGGGTTCTGTCCTCTCCGACAACTATGGCTTGGTCAAGATGGCGTAGAACTAGTCAGCACAATGGAATAGTAAATTGAACAGGCTGGTTTGAAAAGACAAAGCACAAATGGCCAATACATATATGAAAACAAAATTCCATGTCCTTATCCACTAAGAAATATAAACCAGAACATCAATGAAATTCCATGTCACCCCAGTCAGAACGGCTATCATTAAGAAAACAAACAACCAAGCGTTCTGAGAAGGCACGGGGAGGGAAGGGGGACCATTGCACACTCCTGGTGAAAATGTAAACAATTTAACCACTATGGAAACCAGTGTGGCATTTCTCAAAGTTAAAAATGGTCTACTGCGTGACCCAGATATAGCCCTCTTGAGTGTATACCTTAAGTAAGGACTCTTAAGTTGATACACCACAGAGGTGCTGGCACATGTACAGTGACTACAGCACTATACACAACACCCAACTTCTGTAATAAGCCTGGGTTATTCATCAACAGATGAAAAGATGCGGGAAATATACGTAGTGGAGTTTTATTTGGCCATAGAGAAGAACAAACTTATGTGATTTGTAGGAAAATGGGTGAAACTGGTGATCAGCATATTTAGCAAAACAAGTCAGTCAGAAAAGATATGTATCACATTTTCTCTCTCTTGATTATATATATGTACATATAGACACACACATAAATACATACATTTGTATATATATATATGACACAAAGCTACAAGTGGGGGTCTCTATGGGAATAAAAATAGTACAAGAGAGGAAAAAGGGGAAGAACGGATATGAATATGGTCTGAGTTGATAATATACGTGTATGAAAACATCCCTATAAAACCCATCATCATGTACAATAAATATATGCCAATGAAAATTAAAGACACCTTTGAATTATGCATACGTCTGAAAAAAAATAAGAACTGAAGTAATTTGAAATAAGAGAGGCAGTTAGTTCTTCATGCTGAGAGCTTGTGACCTGTGGTAGTTTGAATGTAATTGGCCCCCATAAGCTCATAGGGAGTGGTACTATTAGAAGGTGTGGCTTTGTTGGAGAGAAGTATGCCACTGTGGGGGAGGGCTTTGAGGTCTCATGTATGTCCAAGCTACATCCAGTGCCTCAGTCTGCTTCCCAATGCCTTCTGATCAAGTTGTAGCCATCACCGTGTCTGCCTGCATGCTACCATGCTCCCTGCCATGATGATAATGAATTGAACCTCTGAAACTGTAAGCGAGCCACCTCAATTAAATGTTTCCCTTATAAGAGTTTTCATCATTATGGTGTCTCTTCACAGCAATAGAAACCCTGACTAAGACATAACCCCAGACAATAAGAGTATAATAAAAAATAAACCAAAAGCACCAATGAAATAATATAAGAATGTTGAAGACAGTAAAGAAGAGTCAGGCTTGGTGGTATACTCCTTTGTTTCCAGCTCATAGGACCATGACTTTGAGACTAGCCTGGGCTACATAATAAAATTCTGACGCAAAAATATGTATAGTTGCTAGAGAAATGGCTCAGTGCTTAATAGCACTTGATACTCTTGCCGAGGACCTGGGTTCAGTCCCCAGCACCTACATGGTAGCTCACAACCATCTTAACTCCAGTTCCAAGGATATGACAGTTTCTTCTGACTTCCATAGGCACCAGGCATTGCACATGGTGCACATACATGCAGGCAAAACACCCATACACATAAAACAAAATAAATCTAAAACAGTATAATTTAGAAAGATCCTTAAAGATATTTATTTGTATAATAAAAATGCACAGTTTTCTCCTTTCATATCTTAACTGATTTTAAAAAAACCAACTATATAAGATAGTATATTTTTCAATAACCAGGCTTATAACACATGCAAATATATGATTTTTTTTAAAAAAATAGGACCAAGTAGGAGGTGGAAGCAAAGCTGTATTAGAATAAAGAATGATACCACATGGCAACTCAAGTCCACAAGAACAAAGACAGAATACCGGAAGTAGCAAATGAGAAAGTTAATATAGTAAAATCTATAAATTCACTGTGGCTTTCTTCTAGTGCAGAGCTCTCAATCTATGGGTAGCAAGTCCTTGGCAAACCTTTATCTCCCAAAATATTTACATTACGATTCATAACAGTAGCAAAATTACATTCATGAAGCAGCAATGAAAATAATTTTATGGTTGGGGGTCAGCACAACACGAGGAACTGGATTAAAGGGTCGCAGCATTAGGAAGGTTGAGAACCACTTCCTCGTGCCTTCTTTAAAGGCCATAAAAATTAAACAAAACAGTAACTGGAAGTTTATTTCAGTGCGTGTCACATGTAGATATAATATATACAGCAATAATACTGCAAATGGGGAAAGAAAATAGAGAAATGTGGGAGCAATGTTTTCAAAAATCTCACGGCAATAATTACATTTGAAATGGATTCTGTCCAATTATGATGTACATGATAAGCTCCAGGGCAACAACGTGGAAAATAACTCAGAAACACAGAGTAAGGAATTAAGGGGCCACAGCCTTAGGAGGGTCGAGAACCAATACTAGGAATCTTCCTTGGGTTTTCAAATTCTTCAGCTCCTTTAAGAAGTGCAGATGAGTGCACAGTATTCCAGCCATCACCTTCCTTTTTGTTCTGTGGTCCATTGGTCCAGCTTTAAGAAGTACGAGTCGAGGCACTCTAGCTGCTGCTTCCTGATAGGAGCTGCTGGCCGTGGCCGCCTCAGCCAGGACCTCTGGACCTGTGTTGCACTAGCCACACAGCTGTAGGTAGGCCTTGCAGCTAGCTGGAGGGCTAGTGAATGAAGGGTCTTCCCAAGGTCCTGCCTGCCAATCATACCACCTTTCCTGCGTTCATTCCTGTTGAAGAGCAACCAGGTTGGTTCAGTATCTAGGATATTGTGAATAGTGCTGCAGTGAGCACTGATGTGCAAATAACCCATGATACCATGGAGTCTTTGGGTATACACTGAGGAGTGAAATAGCTGGGTCATATGGAAGAATCGATTTTTAGTTGTACTGAGAAATCTCCATACTGATTCCCATAGTAGCTTATCTATGTACATTCCCACCAGGACTGAGGGTTCCTTTTTGTCCATACCCATTGCCAGATTTTGTGGGAGCCCACAAAGGTTTCCTGGTGAGATCTGAGCTTGCTTTACCCAGCAGGGCTGAGTAACGGGATGGACTGACCACGTGCCGTGGTTACCAGGTGTTTGGAAGGGGCTGCACTTGGCTGTGCTAGGGGGAGGTCTTTGCTCCACCCTTTGGCATTTCTATAAGAAGCCCTTTAGAAGAGACAGAAGGGGCCGGTGGATTAGGATCCAGGCCCTCCCGAGGCTATCCTGTGTTTCTGTCTATCTCTCCCTTCTATATTTCTATCTAAATCTCTTATCCATTACTCCTCAAGAGTACCCTGGGGGAAAAAGGTGGGGGCAGGTTCTCCTACAAGAATTCCTGGTTATTTATCTTCTTCTGCCATTGTGACTGGGGTAAGATGGAATCTCAACTATTTTTAATTTTAATTTACATTCTCTAATGGCTAGTGAGGCTGAACATCTTTTTACATTTTTTTTTTTTGCTTTTATTGATTCTTTGTGGATTTCACATCATGCATCCAGATTCTACTTATCTTCCTGTCCCCTAGTATCCGCCCTCTGCCCTTGCACCTTCCCCCCTAAAACAAAACCAAATTTAAAAGAAAAACCATTTAACAAACAAAGCAAACCAAAACCAAACAACAAACAGAAAAAGAAGAATTTTGTTGTGGAAGTTGCGATGTGGCCAGTTGAGACACACAGTTTACTCTTTAGTCTGTTCATCTTATAAGTGTTCGTTGCTGTGAGTCATTGCTCTGGCTGGAGGCCTCTGGTTTCTGCTACCCTCAGATAATAGGCTCTCACTGGGGTTTCTCTTGGCTATCCTGTTGTCCTGTGTGGTGGAGATCCTGCTGTTTTTGGATCTGTAGAGTCATCCCCTTCACATGCTCCAACAATTCACAGATGAAATGGATGTTAGGGTGGGCCAACTCATAGACTTGGTGCTGGGCCTGGGTTGTAGCTGGTAGTTAAGACATAACCTAGTTAGCTAGCTAGCTTTCTCTCATCATCACTACCTGGGTGAGCTCTCCAGCACTACCTTGGTTAGCTCACCCAACAAAACCTACAGCAAGGAGCAGGGCCAGTTCTCCTGCTCTCAGATCCGTGTTCCCCTCACTCACATCACCAGGGCCAGCTCTACTGTTTTGCCCAGGCAAGGTGCAGCGCCCTCTCTCAGGACTGCTGTCAAGGGCGTATGAAGGGTGGGGAGCAGGATCAGTTCTCCTGCTCTCACACTCTCAGGGTCGGCTCATCTGCATCCTTGACCACAGGGTGAGAGGCTGAACATCTTTTTCATATGCTTACTGACCATTTGTACTGCATCTTTTGAGAATTGGCTATTCACTTCCTTAGACTATTCACTGATTGAGTTGCTTATTTCTTGGTGTTTAGGATTTTTGTTCTTTGAAATTCTAGATACTATGCTAGCAAAGATTTTCTCCCATTCTGTAGGATATTTCTTCACATCCTTTTTTTTTTTTGAGTTTCTCTGCATAACAAGCCCAGGCTGTCCTGGAACTCACTCTGTAGACTAGGCTGGCCTTGAATTCACAAAGATCCACCTGCCTCTGCCTCCAGAGTGCTGGGATTAAAGGCGTGTGCCGCCACTGCCCAGTTTTCTCCACATTACTTATTTCCTTTGCCATGTGGTTTTATAATTCATCTGCATTATGTGTGTTATGACTGTGTGCCCATGTGTGTGTAAGTATGCACTTCCATGAATGTGTACAAGACATATGTTGATGTTGGATATCTTTCTCTATCATTTGTCAGAACTCACTGAACCTGGAGCTCACTGATTTGTCTGGCTGACCGGCCAGCCCCTGTGTTCTTCCCCTGCCTACCTCCCAGAGCTGGGATTATAGGCATGTGCTGGCTAGTTTTATGTCGTCTTGACACAAACTAGAGTCATCTGAAAGGAGGGAAACTCAACTGAGAAAATGCCTCCGTAAGACCCAGCTGTAAGACATTTTTCTTAGTGATTGCTGGGGGAAGGCCCAACCCATGGTGGGTGGGGCCATCCCTGGGCTGGTGGTCCTGAGTGTTATAAGAAAGCAGACTGAGCAGGCCATGGGAAGCAAGCCAGTAAGCAGCATCCCTCCATGGCCTCTGCATCAGCTCCTGCCTCCAGGTTCCTGCCCTGTTTGAGTTCCTGTCCTGACTTCCTTCAATGATGGACAGTGATGGGGGAAGTGCAAGCCAGACTTAAACTCTTTCCTTTCCAACTTGCTTTTGGTCATGATGTTTCATCCCAGCAAAGATAAGCCTAACTAGCACGTGTAGTTTTTGCTTTTCTTTCTTTCTTCTTCTTCTTTTTTTTTTTTTTTTTTTTTTTTGGTTTTCCAAGACAGAGTTTCTCTGTGTAGTTTTGGTGCCTGTCCTGGATCTTGCTCTGTAGACCAGGCTGGCCTCGAACTCACAGAGATCTGCCTGGCTCTGCCTCCCGAGTGCTGGGATTAAAGGTGTACGCCACCACTGCCCGGCAATTTTTGCTTTTCTTAATGCAAGTGCTATACTTATCTTGGCAAGTGTGTGTGTCACACAATTTTCTCTTGTATCAATTCTAGGTATGGATTTCTTCTCTTCCCTACTCTTTTCCTGGCCCTTTCTTGGGCTTCCTTTTATTCTTGATTGCTTGCTTGTTTAGTAACTTGGCCGACTTTAAAGAAGTTTATTTGCTCTTCAGTGTGAGGGGTCTGATGTCAGTTCCTCGGCTGGCACAGCCACAGCCTGAGCTCAATCACTGTGGGATAACAATGTTTTGAGCTAGCTCATTTTTGGCGTCCCCTTGATCTACCTGTCCCTTTAAAGTTTCTGCCTTTGTTGGTATTATTTGGCTCCATTATTTGCTTACTGCTAGGTCTATTGTTTCCAATAATGTCTTGGGGGCAAAATTTACTCCATAATCAGAACTAATTAAGTTTTTGACCCCTGGCAAGTATATGATTTATTTTCTTTCTCTTTTGATACTTATAACTTCATTTAACCATAACACAATAATTTTTAAAGTTAGTCTCACCAAAACCTTTACCTTTTCTCCTCCATGGGAAGGTTCTGAAGCCTGTCTTTAAGGCGTGTCCTAATGCCAGGAAAGATCTTTTAGCTATCACTTCCTGTTGCTGTCCAATGAACTCAGTTGCCTGTGATGTGGCTTCTTTCTCTCATGGAGCTGCTAAGATCTTTGTAACTCCTTTCCGCTAAAATCTCCATTGTTTCTGAGCAGCTGTGGCTGTTCTGAACCACAGTGTTCCCAACAAAGTCCATACCATAGTGGGAGGGAGGGCTTTTGAGTTTTGTTACTTCTAGCACCTGGGCAAAGTCGAGGAGTCGCCCTTCAGAGCTGGAAGCAGAGAGAGCTGTTCGCTTTGTTGTGGTGATGTCCTTGCTTCATGAGTCTTGTTCTAGGTGAGGCAGTAGCCTCTGTCTGCTTCTGGCATAGAATCTTTAGGAGTGACAGAATGACCTTGGGTGGAGCCCCTGTTCTCTGAGTGAGGCTGAATGGAGAAAGGCAGTCCACAGCATCTCAGATGCCCTCTCCTAGAATTCAGCCTCTGCCACAGCTGCTCAGAGTTAGAGGGTAAACAGACAGTGCAAATAGTATATCCCTCCTAGGAAGAGTCTAGTCTCTGCCTGGAGCTGAGAACCCCTGCGAATTGTGGAGACAAGTGATTCCTGTGTGGTCACTCCCTTCCACCCAGACTGAATCTTCCTTTCCTCACACTGAGCTAGGTCAGATGAGCAAGGGAGGAAATAAGTGATATCTCAAGGCCACTCAGTCTTCCTGATTTTAATTTTTTTTTCTTTAACTGTGACTTAGTAGTATATGCTCATTGGCTTGGAAATTTCTCGAGACGGTTAACTAGTCTCAAATCTTTAGAATTTTCAGCAGTTGTATTTTTGTCTTTGGCAAGAAAAGATCTGGCAAGTTCTTCACGGTGACTGCCACTTTGGGATTTGTGTTCTATTTGACTTTTGGTGGAAAGATTGGAGGGATTTTCTTAAAGTATATTCTGTGTAGAGACACTGCAGAGTTTCATGGTGAAGACATAAAAATTCTGAACCTGAGTGTTTTGTCCTCCTTTATACTTAGACATCACTTGAGAAGGTTGTAGGTAATGTGTGCCATTCAGTTACGTACTGTATATAATGAATGTAATGGAGAAAGAAGTATCCATCAAGAGTTCTCCACTGTCATATGAACCAAAGATGATTTTGTATTCACTCATATAAATTATCCCCTCCTCTATCACTGAAGAGTCGTCTCTTCAAAAGCCAGATTCTAGGAATTTAAAATTACCCAGAATTGGGGCAAGG